>NC_064815.1:21263124-21311437 GCF_023721935.1 Panthera uncia | reverse complement strand
ACGAACCGTGAGTTCGAGCCCCGCGTCAGGCTCTGGGCTGATGGCTCAGAGCCTGGAGCCTGTTTCCAATTCTGTGTCTCCCTCTCTCTCTGCCCCTCCCCAGTTCATGCTCTGTCTCTCTCTGTCCCAAAAATAAAATAAAAAATGTTAAAAAAAATAAATAAAAAAAAAAAAAGATGTAAATGTGAATTCTGTGTGCCATGTGTATGTTTGTACCACATTTAATTTCATTAGCTGTAATACCACGTGGCTGTGCTTATTTAACTGCTTAGACCAGATGCTAGTGCCTTCTGAAGAAAAGCGGTTACACGGTGTAATTGAACATGTCCTGTTGACAGAGTTACCACAACCCATTTCCCAATCAAATACAGGTGATTCAATAAAATGAAAGCAGAGTCTACCCCTCTGCCACCATTGCTGAGTCAAAACCTAGGGGAGAAAAGGTAAGGCAAAGTGGGGACATAGCACGGTTACGCTGTGTGCCATGGGGAGACAGGAATCAAGGCAGGCCTTCTGCCCCACACTGAATGAAAGCGTTGCTACTTGCTGGTACCTGCATTTGGCTGGTGACCAAGGGGAGAGGCCTTGGAGGCCAAGGTTATGACCAGTCTGAGAATGGTGATGAGGGTGGGCTTTGAGCAGTTTGAAAACCAGCCACAACGTTTTGAAAAAGGACATCAAGTATTGGCCTCTGAATGGAATCCAGTGTAGCCCAGACAGTGGTGTTGACTCTGGGCAGAGGAGGGTGTGGGGTTTTATGAATGTTTTCAGTCAGCACTATAAAAATATGCTGGCCAGATCAGTATAGGAGAACAAACATCTAACATAGCCGTCACTGAAAATAGTTCTGTCTTTATTGGGAAAAAAGGAAGGGCCTCCCTGATCCTGCTTATGGAACCAGGAAGTTTGCGTTTTAGTAAAAGACAGAAGAAGGTCACACTCCGGCACTGGAACTGGTCAGCAGGACCACTAGAGATGGTCATAATGCTGATGGTCTCTGGAGATGGTAAGAAGTGAGAAGGTCTCATTGAAAAGCTGGAAAATGGCACCTTGCCGTGAGAAGGGACTGAAATGACCCAGTTGCCTTGTATGTTATTGTTCCATAGTTTTCTTCCTGTTGTGTTGAGTGAAAACTTGCATTCATTCTCTCCTCTGTCCTTGCTTGTAGAGAAGTTGATGATTTTAGAGTCGAAAGGACCCTAAGACCCACCCAAGCCCTGTTTAGCCTCTCATTTTACCCATGAGGACAAGGAGACCCAAAGAGGAAAACACACAGCGTGGGAGAGATGCGTCCAGGGCCACTGTCTCTTCTCCCGCTGCAGGATTTGACCCTCATCTAGTGCTCGGAGGCTGACAGAGCAGGTGGTGAGGAGAGGGAGATAGGGGCACGATATGTGATAGTCTCCCCACCCCACCCCCCCACTGCTACTCACCCAGAACAGCTTCACCTGTATCTATTTTGTATACTGGCTTCCTATATGAGAACTTACTTAAAATGCTTTTCCCTTGGGCAAAAGTACACAGTCTGAGCCCCCACTACCCTTAACCACAGGACTTCTGAGAAAGGGTGGTGGCCGTGTCTTGGGCTTTCTCCTCCTCTCCCTTGCCGGTGTGTCTGAGATACAGGCCTCGCTCTATTCGCTGTTCTCCTGACTCAAGTGACAAAGGCAAAGCTGAACCACCACGTCTTCTTACAGAGAGTTATTCAGAAAGTAGAGGAGAAAATATTTTAGAGCGGTTGAATGCTTAGTGTAGAACTTGGTCACCATGCCCCAAGCCTAATTAGATTCTAAACAATTAGATTTAGGGGGCAGAGCCCTGGACATTAGTCCCAGCTCTGCAAGGGAGTTGCTGTTTGACCTTGCACAGTGCACGTAGACCAGTTCCTGGAACCATCAGACCCACCTGAGAAAGGACACAAGATGGCAAAGCCTTGTCAGGCTGCTGAAGGAGTGCATCCTGTCAGGGGGAGGAAGGCGTCCCACCTCTGAGCTCATTAGCCCCAGCCGTCTGCCTGCATCTACCCTCGCCCTGGGCCTCAGCTCTAGAGCATCTCCATTGTGACTAAAAACTCTAACTGCTCGTTTTGCACACATTTTGTGTTTGATTCATTGAGTGACCAAGTCTTCAGCTTCTCTCTCTGCTTTCTGCCCTGTGGGTGGGGGCCAGCCTCAAGGTCAGCACAGCAGGCTGAGCCTGGAGAGGCAATCACGGCCCCAGAATGGACTCCTTTATGCCTGAAGGGGCCCTTTCTAGGAGGCTCCCCAGGGACTGCTGATCTGTCCTCCCAAGGCTTCATGATTGCCTCTCCACCCATCTCCAAAGGGATCTGATTGCTGCTCTGCTCTCCCCTGGGCCTTTTTCTGTGCTTTTTACTCACGTCCAGCCTGTGTCCTGAAGGCCTGATTGGCCCTCTCCGCTTCTCCCAGGGCACCAGGATTGTTCCGCAACTCCCCTTCAGCTGCCTTAGCCACCTAATCTCTGCCCCACCAGCGTTTGGTTTTTCCTCACTCTGTGAGTGCCCCTTTACACACATACGTGCATGCACATATGTGTACAGAGCGCCACCATGGAAACTCCTCTGGATCTTTCTGTCAGCACTTGCTTAATGTAATTCCATTCTCCGACACCTAACTTCCGAGTTAGCTCTGACTCACACAGGCCGTAGACAGCTATGGTTGGCCGTGTTCCTTTCTTGATTTTACCTTGAACTGGCTAGAAGAGGCTAGAGACCCAGGTCTCTGCTTCATGCAGCATCTCTTATTTACTTGAACGTAGGGCCTCTGGTCACTTCTAAGAGATCAGATCCGTTTTACCCCAGATGGTGTTTTCTGAACCAAGTTGGATACCCTGGGCATAAATCTGAACCCTTGGCATAAAGTAAACAAGTGTTCTCACTCAGGTGGCAGCAGTGAAGACACATTAAGTCCTCAGGTCACATTAGCATGCTTGTTGAGGCCTTTAAACAATCTGATCATCAAAGTGCGTGGTAATAACTATAAAACCATAATCTCAGGTGGCAGTGAGCATGAAATGCACGGCTCCATGCTTAGTTTTTAGGATAATAGGGACATTCATGGGTTTCCAAACGGAGGCCTTTGTGTTTGTAGCCCCTCCTCTGAGGGGCTCCCCAGCCTCTGAAAGGCTCCCCTCTGTGTCTCCTCTCTGTGTCTCCCCAGCCTCTGAAAGGTCTACTTTGCTCAATATGTCTAGAGAGCACTGGCTTCTAGAATAACATCAGGAGCTGCTCTACCTGTTGGCCTTCTGCATGCAGTTTGGGGAGCTGGTTGTGGTCAAAGGGGAAATGGAGAACATTCTTCAGGTTCGGCATTGTAAAGGTTGGTTCTCCCAAAGAAAATTGCTTTGGGAATAGTACTTCTAACATGGAGGGAGGGTCTGGGTTTTTAGGGGATGGCAGAAGGTAACTTGTGACATTTTCTCAGAAATTTTTTTTGCAATCTTGATTTTTCATTTGAGAGTTTTCTTTCTGAGTTAAATGCACAGCTAGTTCAGCACCCTGAAATTCATGCATTTGGATATTCTGGGCATTCCCCTATGTCCTTCAAAATCCAGTGAAGATGTTAGACTGAGCCATCTTCCTATGAGAATCTCCTTTATTCACCATCCCCTCCTTAATTTCTGTTTTGTAGTATTTTGTCTTCTGACCTGCATTTGGCATATAACGTTTATCATATAATTTTCATTTTATTTCTACTCCCATTCACATAGGCATATGTAGGATAACTGTGATGATATCTTTTCCGCCTAAAGTAGCCTTAGTGGAGGCATGAGTGGCTCCTTTTAGGCCCTTCTAAATAGTGAGAAGTGTACCCTAACCACCACAATCAGCTCGTGGACCCCTGCTCCCAGCTGCTGAACTCCCCTGGCCTCATATTTGTGTCTCAGTACCATGATGATGGAGAGAAGCTCCATTTTAGGATACAAATTCCAATGAAATTTTGATAGACATTGCTTTGAATCTGTAGATCACTTTGGGTAGTGTTGACATCATAACAATATGAAGTCTTCCAATCGATGAACAAGGGTGTCTTTCCCTTTATTTAGGTCTTTAATTTCTTTTAGCAATGTTTGTTTTGTAGTTTTCAGTGTACAAGTCTGTCAGCTCTTTGACTAAATAGGTATTTTATCCTGTTGGATGCTACTGTAAATGGGATGGTTTTCTGAATTTCCTTTTTGAATCATGCATTACTGGTATATAGAAACACAACCAATTTTTATGTGTTGGTCTTGTACCATGCAACTTGGCTGAGTTCATTTTATTAGCTTTGAGATTTTCTGCATATAGAATCATTTCATCTGTGAATAGAGATAGGTGCCTTTCTTTTTTTTTTTTTTTTCCTTCCCTAATTGCTCTGGTTAGAACTTCTGGTACAATGTTTTGTAACTTCCTATCTATTGATAGTTTTCCAAGTGTTTTTATCATGATAAGGTATTGGATTTTGTCAAATCCTTTTGCACATCATCTGAGCTGTGGTGGGTAGAATCTTAAAGAGTAGGATTGATATAAATAACGAGAAATGTAGAGTCTGGAGAAGTTAAGTAGCTGAAGTACAGCGCTAGGAATATGACTCACGTCTGCAGACATGACTGCATAATCTAAATAAAGTCACTGGAAGAGAATATTGCAGAGAAGAAGGCTAGTAACGTGCCCGGGAAGGGCAGATTCTGAGTGCACTGGGAGGACCTTGAATGCCAGAATGCCTTATAGGTCAACATTCTGGAGCTCCTGGGGTTTCTGAGCCCAGTCAGACTAGGAATTATGATCTCAGCTCATCTTCTCTACTTTTGTATCTCTCCTTCTACTGTTGACTCTCACATCCATCTAACAATCTTCCCTTCTTAATTTTGTTAGTAAAGTGTCATGTGGAACAAAGGAAATACTAAATTTCTTTAATACCATGTGATGATGAATCCTATGATTTTTTTTAAATTTAAGCATAAAAACAAAATTAAGAAGTGAGCCAACTCTTTCTGGTGGTTCATTTCTAGTTATGTACAGAGACAGACCTGGTAACAAGCCAACAGCTTTTGTCAGGGCTGTGAATTAGACAGGGGGGTGGGGGGAGGAATGACTGCACATTCTTAGCTCCCGGGCCAGGGTTCCTGTGATTTCTGCCAGCCCTCTTCCAGACAGCAGCATGGTTCCTCAGCTGTCCTTCTAGCCAGGGAGACAGATGGAACCTCAGGGGCTTCCTGTTTAGGCGTCTCAGAATTCAGAGTTGTTATGATGTGTGGGCTTTGAAAATGCCACACTTCAGGGAAGCTGAGTTTTTGCATTCATGCGTTCTTATATTGAGCATGTGTTCTTTTCCATCTCATGGCAATGACTTCCGTTGTATGTGCCTCCGAGCCCTTTCCTGAAGTCTCAACAGAGAATGGGTCCTGCTCTGCTGGAAGCCAGACTCCTTAGGTGTCCTCAGGGTTTACCTTAGTGCACATGCTCTCCTGCCCAGTTCTGAGGCCAGCCCCATTCCCCTCCTCACACCATTGTAGTTAGTCCTAGGATTCTGCTCCCTCCAAGTAGTGGGCCCTGACCTAAGGACCAGCCCATGTGTGTCAGTGGCCAAGGCATATCAGGGAGGTGGCAGTTTAGCTCTTTACCCAGGAGCCTCTGTCCTTTCCAGAGACCTTCCAGCATACTGTTAACCTACGTGCAGGGACAGAAAAGCCCAGAAACACATGGTACGAATGTTAATGGCTTTTTCATTAGGATACTTCTTCACGCACTTCCAGCTGTTGGTGGCAGGAGGTGATGGTGAGGCATCTCTTGGATAAGAAGGATGTAGAGATCAGTGGAGATCAGAAATGAAAAGATAAAAATGATTTAGTCATCAGAAAGCTATTTGACTGCTAAGCTTTAGCCAACAGCAGCTATGTCTGCGTGGAAAAAATGCAGACACACATCCATGGTTGCAGGTCAGTATTTCCCTGTCACCATCATCACGTCATATTAGCAGAGATGCCAAGTGCCTGACACAGGACTGGGCCCTGTATGCAGTTGCACAAAAATGCTTCCCTACTTAAGTTGTACAGACGTGTAACCGAGACTGGACCGTTACCACAATTCTGGAGCAGCACCAAGCTTCGGAAGTAAATGAGTAAGCCTAACTTTTAAGTAAGCTTCAAACAAAAAAGTCTAAACTTTGGAAGCAAATAGTGCTCTCTTTCATATTTCAAAAAAAGGGGGGTATCTTTCTGTTTCTACAAAGACACACAGCTCTTATGCTGTAACATCGAATATAGGTTTTATTTTTCTTCTTTTAAGAAAAGTTGGTTTGTTAACAATTCAGAAAGCCATACGGGTTAGTTTTTTTTTTTTTAATTGGGCAATTTTTACAAAGTTTCTAAACTAAAAAGCAAAAACCTCCATCCCCATGCTCCCCAGACATGCTTCTACTCCCGCAGGGTAACTGCTGTTAAGATTTCTCTGTAGCCTTCTCATCCCTTTGTTTAAGCACAGATGCATGGACGTGTGCTAAGTGATTGTTTCAAAGTTATATTGACAAATGCATGTTTCTGCCTACACGTAAGGTGGTGGTTGTTTAAGTCGGTTCCCTTAGCTTCTAGAATACAAAAGCTGACAGCCTTGCCCCTTAATACTGCTTATTGCCACAGTGGTTAAGCCTACTGCTTACTACCTTTGGCTTTAATTTTTAGATGACTTACTTTTATTGGTTTTCCTGCCCCCACCAATTACCCATCATGCCTCCACATTCAGAATCCATTTCTTTTATTTGGGGTGAAAATAATTCCTTCTCCTGAGTGCAGAGACCAAGACTGCCTCCCTGTTTTTTGGAGGGATGCTTGCCTCTGAGGCTGTAACTCTTCATTGAATTCGCTTCATGACCACATCTTGGTTTTTGTTTTTGCTTTTCCAATTGGTAGGTGTGGCATGACCCATCAAGATGCTCTTTGCTCAGTAAAACAGAAGCATACTCTCCTCCACAGCTTTTCCCATAGAAGCTTACTTATCTGCCCCAGTGTCTTTGGTCTTGGCCTTGCTTTGTTTTGAAATTTGTGATTTGCTCTTGGATATAGCAAACCCCTTTCACTGACTGTGGTGTTGGCCACTGATTCAGAAATCCAGTCCTGAAGACTTAAAAAACTCAGCAGACTTGCCCAAGGTGGGCCCCTGCTCTTGCTCAAGTCTCTCTTCCTCTCCAGGAACTGAATTTTTCATGCAGTAATTAAAATTTGTAGGTCAAGCCTCCCATGGCACCGTTTGCTGCTAATATGGGAAAGCAGTGATCAGATTCGCTTATGCTGCTCTTCACTGAGCTGAGACTTAACGGATGAAGGGTGACATTTTCCCCCATTTTGTAAATTAATGCCATCGATCTGCCTAACAAGAACAAAGTTAGGCTTCAAAATACCAAATGATAAAGAGATTAAGACTTTAAATGGCTTTCCAAAAGGCAACCTCTATTGTAAGGCTCCAAGCTGACTATTGAACTTTCAATTAGAATTTCTAATAGGCTATTGACTTAAATGGATAAAATGTTGCAAGTGATAGCTTTCAAGATGACAAAGATTGCTTCTTACATTCTGGAATATTACTTTATGTAGCCTCTACTGTTCTGGAAGGTGAATAATAATAATATACTGGCCTCCCTCTGTAGAGTATCTGTGCTGTGGTTTTCCCAAAGATGAATAAATGCATTTTTTGAAGTAAATGCATTTAAAAAAATTTTTTTAATGTTTGATTTATTTTTGAGAGCAAGAGAGAGACAGAGTGTGAGTGGGAGGGGCAGAGAGAGGGAGACACAGAATCCGATGCAGGCTCCAGGCTCTGAGCTGTCAGCACAGAGCCCGACGCGGGGCTCGAACCCACGAACCGTGAGATCATGACCTGAGCCGAAGTTGGACATTTAACTGACGAGCCACCCAGGCACCCCGAAATAAATGCACTTTTGAAATACTTTTCTCTTTTCGTGTTTGCTAAACATGGACTCCATGAAACATTTCATGGCCAGGAAGTCCCTTCGGTCTTTGATGGTATGACAACATTGTTCTTTTATGAAAAGCAGCCGGCGAGATAGGTGTTTCTCTGTGTGCACATGCACCGGGCCGTGCGCGCTTGTGTACACGTTCGTAAGCGGTGCCGCAGCACGTGTGTTGTCCGTCACCGCTGTCTGCCTCAGTTTCCTGTTCTTAGAAGTTGTGATTCTACTCCCTGGTGGTTCCCAGGGTAGTGTACCTCAGTCTAGCCCTTGTTATGAAACACTAGCGCTAATACATTTTTAAATACTAATTTTTCACAGACCAGCTACCTCTTCTGGGATAAAGGGTTAATATTATGCTTATGTTACAGTGCATTAAAAACTCTAATTAAAACAGCATTACATTCCCATCTGCCAATCTCCAGTAATCTTCTTTAATTGCAGTAATTAAACTATATTTACATGTTCAGAATACTTGTAATTTAGCAAATTGCACTCTCTGCTCTACATTTAATCAAACAACCAGTTCCAGTATATTTAGTGTGGAAAGAAGTAATTTCAATGTTTTGATTACTATAGCAGATTTGACAGAGTAAGTGCCCCTCTAGTAGAGGGCTTGAAAGGGAAGGCAAACATGAAATATAGTCATGGTTTTGATTGTCATGTGAATGCCTAATTACATGTTGGAGGATTAACTATTAAAGGGTATCATGGTTGCACTTGATGTTTAGACACAGCCGATATTACAGATAGCACAGACTGTCTTTTAGGGAAATTTGACAAAGGGAACAAAGTTTTCTCCCAGCGACGGGAGATGGTTGGAAAAGTTAGTGAAAATGTTGCCTGGATCGCGTAATTGCTGTTGTGTCTCCTACCTGTGGTCCCCAAGTCTGTCATGCAAGATGCTCATTATAGTCATCCGAGTTAAGAGTCCAGATGAAATTCGGTGAAGAGCAACACAGGGAAATGTTTACGAGGACACCAGTTCACGAGTGAGTCCCTCTGCGTTTCTGTCTCTCATATCCCGTCATGTCTGTCCAGGTTGGCCCTGGAGAAGACATTCAGCTTCCCGGAAAGGCCCCACCTGTTTGCCAGACCATCCCATCTAACCCATCTCCTCGCCCTCATCTTTGTTCCTCAGTTCCCTCATTTGAAAACCAGAAATAGTAACATTATAAATATTGATTGTATTCTAAGGAATAACTTCTTAATCACGTTCAAAGTAGTTCGTTAAATATTGCTTGTTACTGCTACTATTTAGCTACCCTGGTGTAATAGTTCCTGTTGCTCTGTCTGTATAAATCTGACTAGGAAGTTGGGTATTGCCATCAAATTCTCTGTTTTCCAAAACGACATGTCGTCTTCCTCAGCACGTGAAGTCATCTTTTCTCTTCCAGTAGCTTGTTCTGATTATGTGATGTTAACAGTACTTCCTGGGATTTGTCTGGGTCCTCATTTCTGGGCCGTCCCTTGTATTAGTAAGGATTATAGATTGATGAAAACGAGAAGACGGTCTAATGTTTGGGTTGCATACTGATGTTGAACCTTCCTTCTTGACCAGCGAAAAGAGCGAGCTACTGAATTGTTACAAATGATGCCTGCGAGTGAAGATCTGAGGTTTTCCTCTTGCTCAGCTACTGGCTTGCTACAATGTTGCATACAATGTTTCACTTCTTTAGGCCTCAGATTGGTAGAGATGGGATAGAGATAGGGGCGAGGACTTTTTGTTGTGGTTGTTCTTTTTTGTTCATGAAGGAGCCAAGATGAAAATGAAAGTCAAGATGAAAAATGAAAGGGAAAAGTGAGGCTTAACACCGTTGTGGGAAGAGCCATTCAGTTCCAACTCAGCCCCACTTCTGTGTTACATTAATGCGAATTTAACTTCTGACAAAAGTCTTGATGTCTTTTTTTCTTCCTACTGCTGACTTACAAAGAGATTCTGATTAATTGTTGATGGCTGCCTTTAAAAATAATACTGGGCGTAATTAAGCCTTATGGTGAAATCCAAAGCAAAATACTGCTGATAAGTACCTAAGTCAGTTTGAGGATGCTAGGGACACTCTGAAAGGAAAAGAGAAGTACTCTGAAGTCGAAGTACAGGGCCTGCCAGGACCTTTGAAATCCTGGTTCTATCACTTAGCTGTGTAATCTCAAGCAATACCTAATCTCCCTGGTATCTCATCTGTAAAATGGGGATAATGATCCATGCACTGGTACTGTGCTATTAGTTTGTCTCTCCTTTTACCTCTAACATTTGTTCACATATGGGGACACACGCATGCACACACACCGCTATTGTAACCTGAGAGCCTTTGGAATAATACATGATTTGAACATAAATACCAGAGTAAAAAAAAATTTTAAAGAATACTGCATAACTATCAGGAGAAATATGCACAAGGGGTGGAGTGTACCTAAAACTGAAATCTCTAGATTTTTCTCAAACCTTATTGTTAGCATTCGTGTGAGTGCTTTGCTCTGACAAGTCCTTTCTGACACTGTTAATAAAAGACAGGGTGGAAGGATCTGAATCCCAATACTTACTCCACACTCTCTACTTAGAGGTGCTAATGAACAGCCAAATAACCCCCCAAATGGCCCTTAATCCAAACCCCATCAAGTCAAGTTATGGGTCCTTAAGGACAGACAATATGAAACCTACCTACCTGGAAGCTGGAATCCTTGCTTTCCAGAGGTTGTTCGGGAAGGGCGAGTTTAAATCTCATTCTTGATCCTCATTGGAAATTGAGGAATTCGTGCCAGCATCCTGTCAGCATCATGTCTTTGAACATGTGAATCTTTGTCTTCTTGAAAACTTTCTACCTTGACATAGGGAATGGGGACCCTAGATGCAGAGAGAATCTCTAGCATTTAATTCCAAAAACAGAAGTTCTGACATTTACATTTCTGCTAATTTCACACATCATCTTGCAGCATATAGGATCTGGGCTTCTGCCAAGAGGACTGTAAACTTTTTTGGAAAAGTGCTTTTTTGGGAAGGGTGTTGAGCTGCGGAGGCATTTCTTTAGTGGACGTAATATGTGAATTGTGTGAAACCCAGAGCTCTCCTCCAAACTTATTCTTCTGAGAAAACTTTGCTACAGCCCTTGTCCTAACATTATGGCTGAATTCGTATTTTCCGATGTTGATTTGTACTGTCTACTGTTTACTATAATGAGTTTATTGTACAGTGAGGGACTCTGATTTATTAGCTCTTCATTATTCTCATTCCGTCAGCTTCCTGATAAATGCTATAACCTTTGGCAGGGACGTGAGTCTCAATCAGGTGATATCATTGCTTTTTAATGAACTCTTCTTCTCAGAGTAACAACATTACATGTGAAATTCCTTATTCTGCATTATTAACGGGCCCGTAATAAAAGGCTCAAAGGCACTAAGAAGGTTGTGCTGAGAAATGGGGCAGAATTCATTACCAGCTCACTATTACACTGCTAGTTAACGGTCTTTGATGTCTATCATATTCACCCTTCCGAAATAGGAAGAAATCCTGGGCAGAACCCCAGTGAGCTGTAGCATGTGCAGGCATTTTGTAAATGTTGCCTCGGTTATTTAATGCCTAGCCCGACTGCTGGAATTTAACACAGTGACAACTTTCTCAGATGGAGCATGAAAAAAAAAGTGATATTTTACAACCTGAAAAGTTAAGCACTGAGATAGTTAGGGCCCAGCTCTCATTAGCTGAATGGTAGATTTTTCTAATTAGTTCTTTCTAGTGCAATTAGCAGGAAAGAGTCTAATCACCTCATGTGAAACCAATCTGATGCTTGGAAAAGAATGCCCTTGGCTTCTCTTTCAGATTGGATCTTAGGATTTTTGGTTCACCTCTTAAAGAATGGAGTCTGTTAGTGTTTATTTAAAACATGCAGTGGACAACTCATTGACTCAGGGTGCGGGTCCGGCTGGAGAAGGTGCTTAGAAATACTCCCTAGTTGGCAGTTACCAGGGCGTCACTTCAACCAAACAGTGTTTCCTTGATGCCTTTCATTTGAGATCGGAGACAAGGGCCTGGCATAGCTAGAGGTGAGCATGGCTGCGTATCCTGGGGGATGCGACAGGCTGCCGGATTTCCCAGCCCCTGCAGCCCTCCGGCTCCCCATCAGTGTGTGCCAGTCTGTGCGCTCAGTGCTCCGTCTGTCCTTCCTCCCCTGCCTTGGTGTCCTTCTTAGGCACCACGTTCATTTATAAACTGTTCCCAAATTTCTAGTGGCCATCCGTTGCTTTGGATCTCTTAAGTGAGCCAATTCGGGGTGTCTCAGCTGATAATGTTCATTTTTAACCAGAAGCGACACTCTAACGGCAGCATCTGGTCCCATAGCGTACAAACTATGTCCCCTTTTAGGGAAGACGCTTGCAAGAAGATGGGTGAGAATATGCTTGATGCGTGCATATTTATTATGAACTAAGAGTAAGAATGGGCATCGTTGCTCTCTGGGCTGTGGAGGCTAATCTGTGAGCTTCCATTGTCCGTGCCATCACTGCCCCGTAGAACTTGTATGGCGACAGAAGTGTTCTATACCTGCACGGTCCAGTACATGGGCACTGGATGGTGGCTGCTGAGCCCTTGAAGTGTGAGGCCAAAGAAATTCTAATTTTATTTAATTTTAATTAGTTTCACTTCAGATAGGTCCACGTGGCTAATGGCTACCATGTTGGACAGGGCGGTCAAGACCTTTCCTACCTCCTAACCACCCTGCCCCCACTGACACACAGCTGCATCCTTAACAACAGAAGATGTGCTGCCCTCTGCTCCCTCTTGCTACCCATTCTCCCCAACCTAGCCCTCAAACCAGCCAGACTTTTCTCAGTGCTGTTAGGAGTTCAACACGAGACATTTTTCTAGGCTTGTGTTCTCTGTGTATCATTCTGTATTGTACCAAGTCAGTGGTTTGTTCTAAAGTTGGGAAAGACTGTAGTTTTTAAAATAGCCAAAATACTGGTTTGTTTCTAAGAGGAGAGTGGGAGGAATCAAGCCAAGTTAAGCTCATTTATGGAGCCTTGCAAATTGCAAAGACAGGACCGTACCAAGCACCTCTCCAAACAGTATATGCAAATGGCTTTTGTAGACTCCCAGTGATGTTTTAATTATAGTTAATTAAAGCAAACAGAAATGGAATATTTAATCATCTTTATCAATGATGTTTAACAAACATGTTAACTTTGCTCGTGGCAGCCAGGCCGCACTGTCGTGGATCTCTTCAGTTCACGCTGACGAGGCAAAGTTAGCAGCCTGGACAGACCTGTGCTATGAACCGTCTCGTTCTTTCTCCCACAATTGGAAGTCTCCTCTTGTTGCTTTGGACCCTGGAATTGATCCTAGTTAGAGGATAAAAGGAGGAACACTAAGGGTACGTGTTGAATAGAACGCGCCTTCACGTATCCAACAAACATTTGTCGAACGCCGGCCGTGTGCTAGGAACTGTGTTAGTCCCTGGGGATGCCTAGATGGGAAGACACCGTGTGTCCCCACTGGATTGGAATGTCAGGCAGCTGCCACATGCAGTTAGAGACAGGGCCCTGTGGTCGGTGTTGTAATAGAAATAGACACAAGGTGTTTGGTGGAGTCCAGAGGGGGAAAAGCAAAGTGGTGGTTTTAGGGGAGGCTTGTATGATGGAAACATGGAAGGGATGTTTTATATACATTCCTTTATTTATATGCATGTAAGAGACACTCTTCAGGATTGGGGCAGGAATGAAGAGAAGGCAGGTCTTCCCTGAAGGGGAGTGTGATACAGTACAGGTCTGATGTGTGAAGTGACAACGTGTGTCTGGGGAACCACTGAGGCAGGGCCTGCTGCTCTCTGGTGTGGAATTGTGAGCACGCTGACAGTTGCCTCTGGAAAGGTAGCCCATCACGCGATCCTGCAGGGGCGTCTATGGTGTGGGTGTTGTGGAGCATCAGAGACACTTGCTAAGTCTTAGGAACAGGGCCAGGCGTGGGATGAGGCAAGAGAATTACCTAAGGTACAAAACATAAAGAGAGGGGCATGCCTCTGTGGGGGCAGGCAAGTTCCTGGTTGGTGTTTACACAGTCCTGAGAATGAGGCCCTCTTAAATTTTGTGCCCTGGGTACCTCACTTGCCTTACCCTAATCCAGGCCCTGAAATGTGACTCTGGTTTTTCTGCAGAATGTAGGCTCACAAGGGAAGTGGGTGAGAATCTAAACCTAGGCAATGTTGGTAGGCAGGGCAGAGCAGAAATTAATGAGGCACATCTATAAGGTAAAGGCAAGAAAACCTAGTGACAAAAAGAAAATACGAAGCATGAGAGAGAGGAACCTAACCGTCCTGTCACTGAATTCTGGGGATTTTCCTATCGCCCGACCCTGGGTTTTTTCTTAATCTCTCAGTTCCTGCCCGGTCATAGGGTCACACCCAGTTCAAGTCCATCCCTCACCCATCTGCTAAGTCTGGTGCACTCGACGGTATTTTGAGAGAAGGCCATGCAAGCTGGAGCTTTTTAAAAAGTGTCTGACCTCAGATAGATCTGCTGTACTGGATGGTGTTAACACATTCAGAGAATTGCAGTCTTCCCGGCTCTCTAAATTCAGTGACCTTATTTTAAAAGATGATCAACATGGCTTAGAACCTTTTGAGGATTAGGAGACATTTTAGCAAGTTTATCAAGAATAAGCAAAGATGACATTTGGCTAGCAGTTACCCACACCCCCCCCCCAATAAAAAACCCCACAACATTTGTTTTTGAATGAAGCTTTTCCATTTGACAAGTTTAGAATTACCAGTGCTGCTCGAATCTCCCTCTGTTCTCCGAACTCTGTGCTGTTTTCAGGAGGGACTCTTGTCTTCGAAGGCGTCCGAGAATAAAGTTAAGTGGGAAAACATGGGAGAGGAGACGCCTTGGCTCCTCGGGCCGCCTGTGTCCTCCCCAGCATACGCTGTTCCTCACCTCAGAGAAGTAGACAGGTGGCCGTTTGCAAAGCGGGGTCTCGTGTGCCTTTGACTCGGAGAGGTTTGGAAGCAAAGCCCTCTGTACTAGAAGCCTCTCACTGTTCGGTGAAGTCTTCTGGCCTTGCCCGTCCCGTCCCCGCAGCCCGGAAGACTCCGTGGAGAGCGTGTGGTGTTCTGCCGAGGCTCGTTCTAGTAGAACCCTCACGCATCCAGCAGTTACTGGCATTGGCATCACATCGTCTCAGGGTTGGAGGAGTATCTGCAGGTCACCTGTTCCGACGTCCATCTGGAAAGCGTCCCGCACACCCTCTCTCCAGGTGGCCGCCTGCCGTCACCTCCTGTGACGAGGGCTCACCGCCTCCTCAGTCGGCACCTGCCAGCCCTCGGTGGTGCTCATCGTGGGGCCTCCACGCTGTCCCCGGTCTTCTCTTCCGTGGCAGTTTCTTTGGCGGCACGTCATGCCTTCCAGCTGTTGTGGACGGCCGCCTAAAATCAGCTTCTCCAGGGAAACTCCCCGTTCAGCTCCCGATAGAGCCCTGCGCCACGCGCCCTTCCTCCGTTGGGGCTCAGTGGCATTTCCCCAGCTCCCTTGAGCCATTGTCCCTTCCAAAACCTCTCACTAGGAAAGGTAGACTCCACGTTTTGCTAAGAATTATGAAACAACGTGTGTGGGTAGAGGTAAGGGGCTTGGTGTCTCTGAGAAGAGACAGAAGACCACACGCCTGCCCCCCGTCCACGTGACTGCGTGAAGCTGTCACCTTCTGTGTAGCCAGGAAGTGTACGCCATCCCAATGCGTGTTTTCCTTCCTGGTCTGTCGCCTGGCTCTGCGCGTAACTGATGGTTGGGAGACCCGTCCCTTCTCCTTCCGGCCACGGAGAGTACTGGTAATTCTTGACTCCATTTTGCCCTGCGCCTCGGTTCACAGAGCCGCTTCTGCCTGGACGGCTTCCCTGTGCCCCGACAGTCACGTCGGACTCATCGAGGGGCCGCTGTCCCAGGACAGCTGAGCCTCCCTGGTGCCTCCCTCCCTCCCCCTGCTCATCTAGGTTTGAGCTGTGCCTTCACGAAGTCCTCTCTCGTACCTGTGTGTATCTCTGTCCCAGTCCATACAGCGTTGTGAAATTACCAGCCTGTCAGCAAGTCAGTTCTCGGCTGAGTAGTCACATGTTATAAACCAGCTTGTCCGGGGAAGGGAGACAAAAGTCCTTGGACACTTTTGGAGATGGGCTCACACTCGCTTACCCGGCCGCCTGTGCTGCAGTCACACTGACGGTGAGGATTCAACCGCCTCTTCCGCACGTGAGCAGGACCGACCCTGTGTTTTAGCATAAGGAAACTGAGTCCCCAGAAGCTAAAGGTAGCTTTGTAAGACCCCTCGCAGCTAGTTCTTGGCAAAACAAGATCATACATTCGGATCTGCCCGGTTGCTTCCCCTTTAAACGAAATTGCCGAAAAGAATATCTGCTACGTGGCCCCGGAAGTACCTTTTAATCTCCTCGTACTAAACGCTTCGTGTGGTGTCTGCTGGCCCAGGACCCTGCCAGTCTCTCGAACTTGGCACGCACCAGGCAGTTGCCACCCAGGAGTTCCAGCTCCGGGACAGTGGGCCGACGGGGTTTCGTCCTGCGACTTTGGCAGACTCTTTTCTGGGTTCCGAGTGTGTGTCCTACACCCATCATCCGGGGCCACAGAAGTCGGGAGGCACAGCAAAACTGGTTCTTAATTAAGAACTTCTTTAGGACAAAAGCGGTTTGGTTACTAAGGGTCAAGAAGTAGTCTCAGCATTTTATAGTCGGTCAGTTCTTGTAAACGCGTGTGAGGCAGGTGCCGCCACTACTGTTCTCCATCTTCCAAGTGAACGGTCGGAGGCTTGAAGCGCTAAACAACTTGCCAGAGCAGATCCCAGGCCATCTGACTCCAGCCGCTGCTGTGGCTCCAGTGCCGGGGCGGTGACGTGGGGGGACCCGTAGCAGCCTGTGGGCTTCGTGATCGTGCGGCTTGGTCCACAGCAAGACAGACCACAGTCAGCACTTAAAAAACAGAATTTTCATGAGTGATTAAAGGAAAAGCCAGGATTTAGAGATGGAGGGTCGATTGTTAAAGTATAAATGGTATTTGGAACGTCTTACTGGATTTGATTAAAATGGAACTCCAAAACCATCACAGAGATGATTATTTACCAGTGGTACTTGAAGGACTTTTTTTTGTGGCTTGAGTCATTGGCACTTCAATGCTTAAAATCTCTGTGCTCAAAACCAGAATGCAATTGATCCTTAGAAAATCAGAGGTTAGTGCCTTCTTTGGCAAGCTGCTTCTGAGCTCTGTTACACTGTAACATTATCACCCTTTGAAGACAGATCTTGTTTTATGGGTTTTTTTCCCCTCCCGTGGTGCCTAGTATCTTGCCTTATACATAATAGATACTTTGAGACATTTGACAGACAAATTATTTTATATGGCTTTAGGGGCTCTGAATTCAAGGAAGACTTGGCTTCTGAATGAAGTATATTAGCAAAGATTGCTTAAGCGCAAAAATCTCATTTTTTCTTGTAATCATCTGGATGTCAAGGCCCAGGTCCTAGTCCAAGTGTCCTACTTTGCCTCTATAGAGCTAGTATTTTCTGGAAGAGAAACCAAATATGAACCACTAGCAAGCATTGGGACAGAGGCTGCAAGTCCTCTGTTGGCCACTAGCAAAAGTTGGACAAGGACAGAAGGGAACTAGTGTGACTAGATCAGCATTTGTGCTTGAAAGAAGGCAAACTAGGGATTGAAGCTCATGGTCAGTGCTGGATGCTACAGAATCAAGACAATAGGGGAAGTGAAGGGGGAGACCCGGAATTGATGGGCCACATACACGCAAGCTGGATGGGATTAACTAGTAAGCAAGTTTCATGGGTCTTGAAGAGACCATTTAGTTGTTGTTGTTGTTGTTTTAATGTTTATTTTTTATTTTACTTTATTTTTTTAATATAGTTTATTGACAAATTGGTTTCCATACAACACCCAGGGCTCATGCCAACAAGTGCCCTCCTCAATGCCCATCACCCACTTTCCCCTCTCCCCACCCCCATCAACCCTCAGTTTGTTCTCAGTATCCAAGGGTCTCTTACGATTTGCCTCCCTCCCTCTCTGTAACATTTTTTTTCCCCTTCCCGTCCCCCCGGTCTTCTGTTAAGTTTCTCAAGATCCACCTATGAGTGAAAACATATGGTATTGGTCTTTCTCTGACAGACTTACTTCATTTAGCATAATACCTTCCAGTTCCATCCACATTGCTGCAAATGGCCAGATTTCATTCTTTCTCATTGCCAAGTAGTATTCCATTGTGTATATAAACCACATCTTCTTTATCCATTTGTCAGTCGATGGACGTTTAGGCTCTTTCCATAATTTGGCCATTGTTGAAAGTGCTGCTGTAAACACATGTGCCCCTATGCATCAGCACTCCTGCATCCCTTGGATAAATTCCTAGCAGTAATGTTTATTTTTGAGAGAGGGAAATAGAGGATACAAAGCTGTGCTGTGCTGACAGCAGGGAGCCCGATGTGGGACTCAAACTCACAAACCGTGAGATCATGATGCAAACCGAAGTGGGACGCTCAACCGACTGAGCCACCCAGGCTCTCCAAGACCATTTTGTTTTAAATAATGGTTTGTTGAGTGTTTCCTATATGTGAGGCATGATGCTAAGCATGTTACAAATATTTAATCCTCATAATTGTAACATAAACAATACTCGTACTCCCACCTTAGAGATGATAAAACTGAGGAGCAAGGATTTTAAGGAACTTACCCCAAACGTCAAGATCCCAGTCATCAGTCTAGACAGCCCGCCTGTAGAGATGATGCTTCTGACCCTTGGACTGTGCCGTTTGTCTTGGTTGTCAGGAGGCTCTGAGAACCCCTCTCTCTGACAGTGTCAGCCTAGGACCTACCTTGACCACATGACCTGACAACATCCATCAGTCCGGTGACTTTTTAACCTGAATCTTTGGCTGCCTGTATGCATTGCTCTTTTCCTAGAGTATAAACCCCCTGAGTGCACGGAGTCTGTCTCCTTCATCTGTGCTTTTCAGTTTTTGTTCAAAGGAGGCCTCTAGGTTGGTTGGTTGGTTGGTTTTTCTAGGTAGCCCTCAATTTGAGTTACTCTTTTTATGGTTTTTTTAATGTTTATTTATTTTTGGGAGCTAGACGGGGCGGGGCGGGGCAGGGGGTAGGCAGGCAAAGAGAGAGGGAGACACAGAATCCAAAGAAGGCTCCAGGCTCCAGGCTCCGAACCTATCAGCACAGAGCCCGACACGGGACTCGAACCCACAAAGCACAGGATCATGACCTGGCCGGGAGTCAGACACTCAACCGACTGAGCCACCCAGGTGCCCCTCAATTTGAGTTATTCTATCAGCCACCGGGATCTTCTCTGGTGTTTCTTGGTCCAAGGATTGAGTCAACAGCAACACGAGGTAGCAGAGATCCCAACAGTGTTCATCAAACATATACTGAGTGCCTCCTGTATTCCAGGCCTGAGCAAACAGAAGTACCCAGGACAGACAATACCTTCTTAGAACTTACGCTACAGTAAAGAAGCACGTGCAGTGAGCACAAGCGTGGGGTGTACTGTTTAGAAAAACAACAGCAGCAGCAAAGGCCAAGAGGCTGTGATGGAGAACGATGGAGATGCAGGGCAGGGGGGGACCTACTTTAGAGCGGGTTGGCTCGGAGATTCCTCCTGGAGGATGTGATGTTCCAAGCTGACACCTGAAGAGACTTAGGGGTGAGAATGGGAAGACCAGAGGGCAGCACCTTTTAGGCAAAGGAAACCGCACGTGCAGAGGCTGATGTTGGAGGGGAATTTATTTCATCTGTTCAGTGGTGGAATAATGCAAAGAAAGTCGTTGTGATTCGACGGTCACTTTGTACACATTCCCGCCACCCTTGTGTCTCCCTGTGTGCAGCCTATTCCCTTCTGTTAGTGGCCCCAAATCCGCTTCCCAGAGCAACAGCCGGTGTTCAGGGAGTTTGGCGGCTTCGCCTAGCAGACAGGGCGAGGAGCGTGAGTTAACATAGTCCGTTACGCAGCCAACTGAGTCAGGCCTTGATGGTGTCCTGCTCAGCAATGGAAATCTGTCACATTCCTCATGTTGGTTACATCTCTCTTCTGTCCGACCCAAAGTGTGAAAAAATGGAATTTAATAAAAAGGGGAATGATTTTCTTTAGATCATCAGAAATTGTCTTCTTCTGAGATTTTCTGATTATTGTAGTGATGTCTCTTATCCCCAGGGGTGGTGGTTTCAGCCCAAGAGATTGCTTCAGACACCAGCTGTGAGAGGTATACTGCCTGCCTCCTGCAGGAGGGTGACTGAGCACTTTGGGGTTCAGGGTGCATCCGGGGGAGCGGAACAGATGCCAGAGTAGTCTCCCTGTGGATAATGTCTCACCTGATGCAGTCTGTCTCCTCTCTTATGTTTCAGTTGAGATTCCTCTTAAGCTCCCATTTCCCCACCATTCATAAAGGGTCTGTAAATTATTTAAGGGAAGGAAACACAGCCTTTATCCCTTTGGATTTTTCTCCTCGAGCATATGAATCTTCTCTCTGAGCATACACACATGGCCCAGACTCACTGTCAGGGGAGATGTAATGCCAGCATCTGGTGTTAATATCTATTGTTGACATTTTGGGAATGAGAACATGAGCTATTAGGGAAGATGTTTGCTTGTACCTAATTAATGTCCCGATGTATCCCCTCTTGTTGTCAGCGTTGCCTCACCATCCAGCCTTGGCATTTTCTTTTACTGGCTAACTTTAAAAGTTAATTATTTCTCTGTTGGATGTTAAATGCCACCGTTTTTTTTAATGCCGTTCCTCCATGTGAATTATTAGTTATCAAAAATCAAAAACTGATCTGCGCAATTATCAACTCTTTACCTAAAGGCAGTGTTCTTGCAAATCATTCTTCTCGAGTGCGAGAGCATCTGCTGTGATATCTGGCAACACGGATCTCTCCAGCAGATGTTGACTTCTTACTCACCCCTGGCCAGCCTTCCTGGTGTGGAACAGGTACAAAGTCCCGGTACATCATCCAATAGAAGCAGTCGCGGATGCAGCCAAATCTTCCAGACTCATTTTCCTTGAATCTCAAATAACTGTTGAAACTCACTTGGCAACTCCAGTGAATACGGACAGAAGTGAGGAAACGCCAGATAGCCCGATGCCCTCAGAGCTCTTACGAAATGTATGTCTTGGTGGGAAATTGTGCCTTTCTTTATGTGAGGTTGGTTTGTAAAAACAGTAGTAGAAATCATTGCTAATAGCTACTGAGTGCTTTTACCTTGTGCCAGGCTTTGTTACTAGCTTTTCACATGGATTATCTAAGCTGATCCTCTGGACAACCCTGTGAAGCGAAATATTACTATTCCCAACTTAAAGCCGAGCAGTTAGAGGCACTAAAAACTCAAGTCAGTTACCATCATCTCAGGCTGGTTAGTGGTGGGCCAGGAGCCTGTTCTCATTCCCTGCAGCACAGTGACGGTGTCCAGGATGGTGGCCCTGAGTCACATGTGGTCACTGAGCGCCTAAATGGGGCAAGTCCAAACTGAGGTGTGCCGAGTGCTCGAGGACCCGGTATAAGTTGCGTGAAGTAGGTCCTTCTTAACGCATTTGTGTCAGTTACCTGTCAGACGGTAAGATTCTGGATATGTCGAGTTAAATGTATTATCAAGACCGATTCTGTCTCTCTTCACTTCTTTAATGTGGCGACTAGAGAATTTTAGTTTCTCCACTGCTTGCGTTGTGTTTCTGTTGGAAAAGGGCCGCCATACAGACATACACAGAGTTCCAGTGTCTCTGGGTTGTTCTCCCCCTCACCCCCTCCCTTGCTTTATGAGTTTCTGATCCTAAGTTATTGAGGGAGAATGTACACATTCCTGACCCTTCCTCTCCTCTCTGGCCATTTCACTTCCAGAAATCCAGTGCAAAGTATGAATTCTTACATCTGAGTCTCTACCCACGAACCCATCTGTTGGCTCTTATCAAGTATGGAAAGATGAAACACTGACATGTTCTGCATTAACGAGATCAAAAGGAGAGCTAATGACAGAAATGTGGCTGCTGTTAAAATGTCCTGAGAGGATAATCCGGGCGGACTTTTGTTCTCCTTAGGGCGACCCCCTTCAGTGTCGTCCAGAGAGGGTCTCCAGCTCCCCTTTCCTGCCTTCCCCTCTGCCCTCCTTCCAGTCCCTGCCCACCCCCGTCTGCCTGGTGTGTGCGCAGCTGCAGCGGCCCCTCTGTTAAGCAGTTCTGACACGAGGCAGGTCTTTCTTCCTGCCTGTGAGAGCTCAGTGTATAATGGTGTTGCCCTCCACCGGGGATCTTTGAGAGGCTTTATGGCTCTAGCAGGCATGCGGGAACCAATCGCAGGCACTAGCAGCTGATATATGACACTAATATAGGGTTCACTTTTATTCTCAACCTAAAAAAAGATAGATTGTTCCAAGTTTAGACAGGCTGTAAAATCGCGTGCTTCTGGAACCATGCTGCCTTCCCCCCGGGACCACTCTAATTGCTTTACATCTGTACAAAGGTTCCTTGTAATCGGGCTTTCTGCCTTCATTTGTCTTCTTTTCGGCCTCTTAGTAAAGACCTTAATTGGTCTTAGTGGGGCTTTTTTCAGTTAGCGCAACTGTACCTTTAGGGCTGAACAAGTATCAGACAGTACCTGCGGGGAGAAGAGGGGAGATGGGAAAGACATCAATACTCCTTTACCTTTAACAGTTTAATTAATGTGCTCAGAACAAGGAGCGATTTGAAGAAATTTCTGCTCCTCCGGGACCCTGCTACGGAGCAGACATAACTGGGGTTAGGCGGAATTTTCTAGATTTCTTTCCCGCTTCAGTCTCTGTGAACACTCATTAGCCTCATAATTGTCTCACAGTAAACTGCTGTATCAGGTTTCAGTCCGTCCTCTTCGGAGGGATCCAGTCGCTTTACATCAATAGACTAAAGTACTGGGGGGACGCATGTGCAGGGAAGTAGCCTCTAATTTCTGTTTCTTAGCTACTAATTATTTAATAATACATTTTATTGCCTATTAAAATGTGGCATAACTTGCTTGTCAGCAAAACTAGATGGAACCTAATCATTTGAGGAGAAGGATAATTGGCACTTGTACAGATGGCTTTTACTGCAAGTCGGGTTTGTTATTGCAGATCGAGTTCCTGGCCGGGTTTCGTGGTTCTGTTTGTGGGCCGGCCAGTGCTGTGAGGGGGTTACTGTGTTACAGCCCGGGCGGTGAAATGTGGTATTATTGCAAATGCAGTATGTACTCAGTTATAGATCATAAAGGCTTCTGCTGTGTAGGTGCTTTTTCCCTCCTCCCCCCCCTTCACCCCCGGTTTTAAAGGACCCTAGTGAGTTTTGTACCACAGTGAAAATTACCTTATGTGCTGGAAAATGCATCAGTGGAGACTTTGTTTAAACAAAGGGCGTTTTTATGATGGATCGAAGAGGCCAAAACTTCTGGATTTCCATCTAGTAAAAATTTGTGTAGGAAAATTGGACCAGTCCCAGTTCCTCAGTAGAATTTCACGAAGGTTTTCCTGTTGCTTCAAAATGACCCCTTAAGGAATGCTGCATAAATAAATTCCAGAAAATTGCCCACAGTGTTTCCTAGAGCACATTAAGAAACTGAGGGGGACACGTTGTGTGTGGGATAGTTTAGTGGCGGCATATTCGTTCACTGGATCGAAGAGGGGCAAACCCAAGTATTTTGGCTCTAAGTGGGAAATGTTGGCCAAGGTTTGGAGGAGGAGGGACTTTTGGCAAGCGCTGTGGTAAGGAACGTTCTGGTGGCATTGGAGTGGGTCGGAACGGTCCGTGCAGGGAATGGGGACAGTTCACCCTCGTGTTCTCGTCCCCAGGGCACACTGCTCCTTTGTCTCCACAAGGTATGTGGGCCTTACTTCCTGCTCAGATAGGGCCTCGGTTCCTGAAAGACCACCCCCTGTGTTTGAAAGTCTGCTCGTGTTCTGACCCAAGTGGGTTGTTTAAAACCCACAACGATGTCCATCTTCATATGTTTCCTGGATCCCATCTTTCCATCTCTTACTACTTTGTAATTATTCTTTTGCCTGAGGTCTGATCGTCCCAGAACAACAAGTCTCTTGTCTGGCATCTCTCTTGGCAACTGCTTTTCTCTTCCCTTTGAAGATCTACACACTCTCCACCCTTCTCTTTGAGCTTCCAAAACCTCAGTGAAGACGTGTATATGTTACCAGTAAATACAGGGAGTTTTTTTAGGTGTGGAAGGGAATATCTCAGCTTGAAACTTCAAAAAATCAGTATGAAGTAAGCCTGACGTAGATAGCCCTGTTTCTTAGGGGTTGAGCTTGGGAATTACTGTAATTTAACACCCATAATAAATGTGTTAAAAGAGGGAAGAAAGCCAATTCTGAGGTTTTGTATGTTATATGAAGGTTGTGTGTTATACACCGTCATTAAATTTTCTGGAGTAAAAGCTACTGGCAAGTTGAAGCCAATTTAAAAGGTGTGTGTGCAGGAACTGGAATATGCAGCCATAAACTGGTTTGGGAGTTGGTTTGGGAGGTACAAATCCTTTAGAACAATGTAGCATGGAGGCTGGAAGTGACCTCGAATGTCTGTAGCCTTGGTGGTCGTAGTCTACTCTGCACGGGGTGTGTGTGTGTGTGTGCGCGTGCGTGTGTGTGTGTGCAGGACTAGGCTTTACACAAGGTTACATCTGTTGATTCTTCTGTCATTTATTTGTTTTTGTTTTGTTCTGTTTTACTTTTAGAGAGGGGGTGGGGTGGGGGGAGAGAGAGAATCCCAAGCAGGCTCCGCGCTGCCAGCACGGAGCCTGACTCGGGGCTCAAACTCATGAACTGTGAGATCATGATCTGAGGCAAAATCCGGAGTCAGACTGGAGGTACCCGGGGACCCCAGTCAATTGGATTTTCTGATCAGCCCTTTTCTCTTGCTGATCGAGGTCGGAAGGCCAAGATGAGGGGGAAGGATTTTAACAACATGCTGTCCTCTGTTAAATGAAGCACCGTTAAAACCACATCCGTCTCTGGGTCTCCTTCTACCAGGTCCACACCAAATATTTTGGGGGGCCATGGAGGCCCACCTTACTTCTCTTTCCAATTCTGGTTCTTTCCAGCACCACAAGGAACTTTACATACATAAGAGTGGGCACCCATCCCACATATCCAGGCTCCGTCCATACCTTATGCCCTCACCGCTCTAGCAAACAGCTGCCCGTTGGCCACCCCCAGGCCTGCAGGTGTGTGTAGCAACAGCAGGGCCTGCCTTCAAGAGGACAGTTCCTGTGCAGCCCCTTTCCCTGTCCCATGCAGGCCCTGGGAGAGGCTTGGGGCCATCAGGCCAAAGGAACCCTGTCTCTGGTAGGAGGAACATGATTCAAAAGAGGCGATTTATGAGCTCGCTGGGCCCATCTCCATGACCCGCTAGCCTCCTGTCCCACCGAGAGGAGCACAGCTCCAAGAGGGCCTGAGAACAACCCCATTATGCATTGATCTCAGGGCAGGGGCCCTGTTACCTGGGTATGAGCGGTATGCCTCCGCCTTTCCATTTCAATCTCAGCAGCCCCACTCCATACCCTGCAAAAACAAAAATGATGGTGAAGAAATAGTGTGGTTTCAAGTCTTGTCCAAAAAAAGCTAAATGGATGATTTATTGTTCAGTCATCAGTGTCCGTGGACGCAAGATGTGAATGTTCAGCTAGCTTTCAGATTCAATCCTGGGGAGTCAGCTGGGGTCTTGTGCACAAAGATGCTGTGCGACACGTTTGTGTGAGAAATGCTTTTTTCCAAGTAGCATTTAAAATACAACGAACTGCTATCCAGACACAGGCAGTGCCCCACCATCCAATGCAAGGACCATGTAAGGGAAGATCGGAGCTGAGGGACCAAATTAGGAACGTTTTCAATTTCAGGAGTCCAGAGAAGAAACCCAGCATTATATTGACACAGTTCAAACAAAGTAAGGCATTTTGAAGCTTGTTAGTATTTTGAAACACATCTTTATTCAACCTCTTAAAAAAAAAAAAAGAATGGGATAATTTCATTGTTACTCATAGTATGTCTGATATGCAAAGCACTCTTGAAACTCATCCTCCCTCCAAATGTGTATGTGGTGTGTGGCCTTCTAAAATGAGGTTCACTGGATCCGAATTCCACTAAGAAATCAAAGCAATAGATGTGTTCTCTATTGTGTTGAAGTAACCTAGATTTTTAACAGTGGGGATTCTGACTTTGGTGTGGAGGCGATAGTCCTTAAAGGTCTTTGTAGCTATTTATATTATTAGTTGTTTTTATGCGGGGGAGGGCTATGCTTTTAATGACCTTGGTTTTGATCTTTCCCAAAAAAAGTTCAGTTAGTCTGTCATCTTCACCTGACAGATAGCAGTTGATAGTGTTTATTGCGAAAAGGAGACACTTCAACCTCTAAAAGGAAACTCTTTGGGGAAGTGTGCTAATACTGGCTTTGAAAGTGGGAGAAAAAAGGAAAATTAAACAAGTATCTTGAAAGCGGTCCTTGTCAATCTGCTTTTCCCATTATCTCAAGGGATGGGAATATTAAGAGAACACATTTTCAGGCTCACTTTTCTCACCTAGAAAATGACAGTAATACCTGTGTCAGGTTATTAAGATGTAATGAACGAATGTATGTAAAACAGGCCCACGGTGGCCTCATGTCAGCTGCCTTCCCCGCTCAACTTACTCAAGGAAAATTGGGTGTCGGGGCTAATTTTGCATAATTTCGAATCTTAGATGTGGCTTTTCTACTTTCTTTTTCTTCCATTATTGACTGTGCTTCTGTGGCACTCTCGCCAGCAAACTAATAGAAGGAACTGAGCCAGGACAAGTGACTTGCCTCATGGAGTGTTGCTTCTCCGTAAAGGCTGACTCCAAGCTGTGTCTGCGAAGGGCTTGTTGTCACCGTTCTTCACAGAGGCCTCTGAGCTGCCCTTTTCTGGAGTGTCAGCCTACTTCTCAGGATAGGCGTCAACTTGCTCTCCATAATGGTCCCCGGTCCCCGGCACACAAGTCACCCTCTGTCTCTAAAACTGACCTTGGCCTTACCTGCATTTCCAGTGTTATCCTGTTTCCTATGTCTCATCTCCACTTGGGGGAAAAGTGGGTATGCAAAGATTTGTTTAACAGGGTTATCAACTACACTGGGCCCTTCATACAAATATAGGTAAAATCAAGCCAGATCATGAAGACAGAGCAAACAGTTTAGGTTGTGTTTTTCGACCCAGTGTTCATTTTCCATTATGCATCAGCCTCCTTTCCTGTGAGCCTTTGTGCTGGTCTATGGGCCTGTGTTCATGTTCATAACTGTTTTCCAGAGCATGTCTAGGCTGCTTGAGTTTAAAGCTCCCATCTAAATAATGGCAAGGTTCCTAAGATGTCATCACCTCCCACCAGAAGAACCTAGCACCCTTTGAATTCTCTACCGGCACCCCAAAGTGCTACATCCTAGAGTTCAAGAAGGTCCATCATCCGCCAAAGAAGCAAGGATAGTACTGATAGAAAGGGTGAAAGATGTCCAAGTGAACCAGTTCAACATAACACACATGCCTCCTGGTGGAAGTGATGGCCCATATGGTTAGGTGATTAGATTCTGCCCGAGACCTTCCAACTCTGGAAGCTACTCCACAGCATAAAACTTGCTGAAATTAGAGAACTTCAAGAATACCAGTTTTGTATGTATGTTATATATTGTATGCCATAATAATATGTTATGTATTATATATGTTTCCACATATACATATATGTATACATGCATGTGCTTATATGTGGATATACTACATACATATATTCATACATGCACTTGTAGGTGCACACACACACTCACACACATACTTAAAGAACACTAATTTAGGGGAGATCACACCTTTTGACAATTCAAAGGGAAAAGTTAGAATCTGTGAAGTGATTATTATGGAAAGCCAGCTCAGCCTTTCCTGGAAATGCCGGAACCACAAAAATTTCTCAGCGTTTGAAAAGATGACCCATGCTGATTTATGCAGACCTCAGGACTCACTCCCAGGGCACAGGAGCCGTTCCTTGTTAACATCAGATTGTGTGTTTACAGTGATGACAATTAAGAGTGGTGAAGTAGTTCCTATAAAACAAGAACCAGACCAGCCTGGGGGATAAAACTAGTCAGTCCCCAAATATCCCTCCTTTCTCCTTCGCCTTCCTCCCGTTCTTTTCCGTTCTCCACCATTTTTCCCTTGACCCCCTTTCCAGACCTCCTTCCTGGCAGGCAAGGCTGGGCAGAGATTGAACAACACAATTCATCAGATTCCACATCCGATAAGACATTCAAATCCTGAAATACTAGTAGAACCTAGTTTTAACATGTTTCTTCCCAGGGAAAGTAAAACGTTCCTCACAGTCTTAAAAACTAAGTATGTTCTCCAATATTCCAAGCCAGAAAAATTCATTATAGGAAGTTGGAATATTTATCTTTATATGTGACAGGATAGTGGGTCTTTTTCTGTTTGTTTTTCTTTTTTTCAATCAGAAATAAGGTTGTTGTTGTTGTTGTTGTTGTTTTTAAGGAAGGAAAATATCCACAGTGTGTATCCCCAAATAGGCAAATCCTAAACCCTAGAAATGCAGAGTATCCTGTAACTGGGATTACAGATGCTCTATATAGTTCCTGGTTGTACTCATTTAGCATTTATTCAGCAGATACATAAAGAACATTTTTCAAGAGCCGCACAAGGCACTAAACCGTGGACAAGCATAAGCCGAGGTGGTGGCCACAAAGGTGTCCGCTGTTAGATGGCAAAGAGGCAGGTATTAAACCGGACGTGGAATAGGTGCCGCAGGAAAGATAAATCACCTCAGTACTCTGAGGTGACATTAGCCCCATTTGGAACTAGACAGACAGAGGCTTTGGGATACGGATCCTCCTGCTCTTCCCTCTGTGTGTACGTGATACGTGGTTGTATTTTGTCAGTACAAAGATGGTAACCGTATGGGATACACGGTTTCCCCTTTGACATTTTCTTGAACAACGTATTCTTTTAGCCTATTAACTCTTGTTCTGCATCTGTTTTGATCCATTCCATAGATTCACCATGATGGACAGTTAGGTTTTGTCCAGTTTTTCATCTTTTATGTTCCTGAGTTTGGGATTTCCCCAGAACATATTCTTGGAAATGGAGCTGCTATATCAAAAAGAATGAAAAATTTTGAACTTATTGGTAGCTTCATTTTCTAGCTGCTCTAAAACAAGTATTCGGTCTTAAGAACTCTTTGTTTAAATGGAGGTATTTGTGCAGATGAAATAGCCAAGTATTGTGATTTGCCATTTGTTATTCTGTCACCCATCAGATACTTAAATAATTAATTACACTTTCGAGATTTTTCATCTCTGTGTCCCACATATATTGCTACCTGTGTACTGTATACTGTATCCTTTTATGCTTCTCTGAATTTTACACTTAAACAAACAAACAAACAAACAAACAAAAAAACAGCTCAAATTACACTTTTTTGGAAAACCTTCCAAGACTTCCCCAGCCTCCTTGAGCTCTTCATTCTTTGGTCTCTGGTAGTCCTCCAGTAGCCCAGTAGCCTGTTCATCTTATTTGCCAATGAACTACCTTAGAAGTTATCTTTTTATGGTTACATCTTACTTCCTTTAGTAGATTATAAACTTCTCAGCCCGAGACCAGGCCTCGGGCTATTTTGTATAGTAGCTTACACATCATAGGCTTGCAGTGTATTTTAATGATTAACAAATTTGTTTTCTTCTTATTTCAGCAAGGTTCACAGAAGGGCATGGCCAAGTTCATGATAACCATATGCCTTCAGAAATCATATTGACCACTGTCTTTCTCACTTTGATAAGGAAAGAAGGAACAAGATTGGCAAACTGAGAAACCACTGTAGTTGTTTATGTCAGAAAAAAAAAAAAATGAGATTAGTTTTTACACTGTCTACCACCTAGTAGTAAATTCAGTAAATAGTAGCTTTTTTTTTTTTTTTCCCCCAGTTGACTCAAACTGATACTGCCTCTTCCTGTCTGATGCCAGCCAGGTGCTAACTTCTGTCTCTCTCTGTTTCCTTCTCTGTGGAAGGTGGACTGGATTCGTTCCTACAGGACTCTTTCTGGACTGAGAACATTTAGTAACACTCTCTCTGGTTGTAGGCATTCAAGTATCAGAGGCAGAAGGAGAACTGGTCATATAAATACTGGGCCAAAGTGTTCAACCCAGTTCTAAGTAAATGCGATATTCTTGGATTCGTTTAGATACTTCTTGATGATAAATGTTTAAAATTCTTTATTTGGCTTAATTTACACTCATTTCCTTCTAGCAATGATACTGTTGTAGGTAGTTAGAACGTTACTTCTTTTTCTGCAGGTACCATGGAACTGTGACAAAAATTCCTTCTACACTATCTACAAAGAAAGGACTTTTGGGGAAAGAATTACTGGATCCAGTTTCTTTCCCCCCAAATCTTCCTTTTCTTCCCTGAATCTCCCGCTACTTTTTTTTCTTTTTTTTTTTTCACAGAGAGGGTCAGTTCCCTCACCAAGCAGGATACAAACATTGTCAACGCTGCTAGATTATAGGGTTCAGAGCTACCATTCTTTTGATGCCTTTAAATATTTTGTAATTTGATGAGGAACCAATACATTTGGTCAAACGTCCCTTTATTCGTAAGAGAAAGAAAATGCCACTCGACCTCAGAACAAATAAAAAGAAAAATAATCCATACATACATTTACATGTGTCATGTGTACTACAGATCAAAGATTCAAAGAAAATTATATTTCAGGGCCATGGGCACAATAGAGACTTGTATAGTGCCTGCAATTGACAGGAAAGTTAAGTGGTATTTTTTTTAAAGACTAGAAGTTCGTAGACTCCTTCCATTCATGTCTGACATTAGCAAGCTCTTAATAATGCAGTGTGTATTTATTTATTGATCAGACCATTTAAGTAGTAAGACATGAGAAAGTGGACACTATTATCTGGTAATTGACCATATTGGAGAGTTAAGTGTTCTGACAAAGAACTAAGTGTGTTTAACCTTCAGATAAGATCAATTTTAAGATAATGCCTACTTTGGTAATGAACCAAAGCTGCTAAGAAAATTCATACTCTAGATGCTTCTAAAGCAATGCTGTTCTGATGACAACTGTCATAGTTTAATGACTAGATTTGTTTCTGAGAGCTGTTGGTCTCCCAGGGCAACCTGAAAAGGGGTTACTAACTTTTATGCTACACTTCAAATAAAAGCTCAAATGGAAGAAGACCATGGTAAGCAGCATTGCCCGCCAAGTCGTTCATTTAGGAGGCATGTTTTGGGTACCTCCCAGTCATCATGCTATATTCTAGCACTCCAAAGTTTAGCAAGACAGCTCTGTCGGAGGGACTTGTGTTCCAGTGAAATGGTTTTCCAGCTTTGTTTCATCTGTTAAATCTCTGAGACCAAAGCTTTTGTGAGCCCCTCATTTATAAAAACAAGAGAAAGGTACCTAAAAACCTCCCCTTTGTGCCTCTGAATCCTTTTGGGGGGGGCGGGGGAGCTCACTTGAACACAGCGTGAAACCAACTTCTTTTAGCAACAGATCCATAAGCAAATACCACAACATTTTCTAAGTAATATATTAGAAATATGAAGAAAGCTGACACAAGAACATAAGGAAGGATCTAGCTAGAGCTTCCTGTGAGGTTAGGAAGGTCTTCCTAGAAGAAGTGACTTTGAACAACAAGACCATCCTGTTGGATGAGGAGTAGTTCACCAGAGCTAAAGGGGGATTGACAGGCAGTGTGGGCAAGGCGAGTGAAGGCCATGGTATTTGGGGAACTAGGCAGCCCTGCTTACATGTCCAGAATAGAGGTGTTTGGAAAGGAACAGTGAGAGAGAAAGTAGGAAAGGAGATTGGGCTCCAAATCCTATAGACTGCAGATAGATCAGACTTGGATTTCAGTGAAGTGATGCAGACAACCTCAGGGAAACCACAGGGGTCTTTTAGGTCAGAGGTGACAGAGCCGTCTACCTAGGGCAAGAGTAGTGATATTGGAGAGGAGGGAACATTTCAGAGAGACTTAAGAGTGGCAATTCACAGATCTGAGTGATGAATGGATAGAAATGGGAGGTGTCGGACAGGAGTACACCTTGCCCTGAAGACTGTGTGGATGATGATGTGCAGAGCAAGGAGAGGGTTGAGGTGAGGATGAGATTGAGGGGGAATCAGTTCCCTTTGGAGATGTTGACTTTGAGGTGCCTATGGGGCATTCAGGTGGAGAAGCTTAGCTGCCACTAACGGCAAAAGTTGGGATTTGAAATATTGACGTATTAAATCACTGATTGAAAATACAGACTTGGGTATGTTCACTGGTGGCTTCTGCAAGAGGAATGTGGGGCAGAGGAAATAGAGGTGTTAGTTCAGATCTAGTAAAGAGTGGTTTTACAAAAGAAGAGAGTCTTGGTACTATAGGACAGAAAGATGTGCATCTTGCTAGGACCACCGGCTTTGCTGGCTAGAAGGCTACTGACCTTTAGCAAGAACTGTTCCAGTGGAATTATGAGACTGAAGGCTGGGTTCGAATAGTTCAGAAAGAGGACGAAGCATCAGGTAAAGAAGTGGAGATCACAAATGTGTGCTCAGTGTGATGGGCAATGACTTGGGGACCATGGCATCAAGGAGAAGCAAAGTCGAAGAGCGGGTGTGTATGAGGGTGAGTTGGGTATGTCGGGAGGCTGGGAATCTGTGTCATTGGTAAATTTCAGGCTTCAGAATCTAAATAAGGATCCAATCTCAGGCCTACCACTTACTAGACACTGATTTTGAAGAAGTTCTTCTATGAGCCTCAGTTTCCTCATATATAAAACAAGATTAATATTACCACCTCTTGGAAACTTGTGAGGATTAAATGAAATCACTATACAAAAAGTACCTAGAACTCAGAAGGCACTCAGTAAGTGGTGCGGGGTTCTTCTGTTTTTCCTGTATGGAAGAGCTATTTTAAAGACACAAGAGAGGAAGGGGATAAGGTATATGGCTTCAGAGAAAATCTGAAGAGAGAGCACTGGCTTCAAAGCAAGGATGGGCATGTTTTCCTGGGTAGCAGAAGGAAAAAACAGTGATCAAATGAGCTACTGGGTGCGATAATTTATGAGATTATGCCACAGTGACAGCCTTCGGATCTGAGTCTGTTAACGCAACAGAGGTTATGTACTCGTGCTACACATCACCACGGATCAGGAGGGCACTCAGTTCATCTTAATACGCAAGGACCTGGGCTGATGGAGCTTCACCTCAGCATTCCCATCTCAGCATTTGCTTTTAGCAGTTATCACAGAGGAAGCCACATCCAGCCTCAAGGGGCCGAGAAAGTGCCGAGAAAACTGGGGGAGAATGAGAAAGATTTGAGGGACTGTGCTCATGACCAGAAGGATGGGTAAAGCCACGGGCCCAGCCAAGTATGGAGGTGATTGGGATGGCATATACTTTCTTAGTAAGAAGGCAGCAAAAACATGATCCACCAGGAGTAGTTAGGGGTTTGACAAGAGTGGTAAATGTTTGGAACAGCCGTTTGTTAAAATAATTAAACGAGAACATAGCAGCAAAGGAAAAGGAAGCTGTTCTGGTTAAATATTTATCACTAGGGCTCCATGCAGAATGAAACAGTAATGCAGCTGCGATTCAGTTTCTTAGTTCAGCTGTAGCTTAAAATTAGAAGCTGCCCATCAATAATTTTCCCAAGGGAGTGATTTCTACCGTAATAGCATATAGCCTAGAGAAAAGGAAATGCACAAAGAGCAGGCTTTCTTGGAATGGGAAGGGAAACCACTTCAGAGAGAGAACATGCGAGAGAAATTGATTGTACATCAATCCTTGGAAATAAAAATGAGTTTCCTTTTATCAGTCAATCTGTAAGTACATCTGCTGCTGGCCAAGCGCCTTAGCGTTGTGTGGAGTCAAGAGACATTTGTGACTTTATTCCTGCTCCCAGGGAATATTAGACTTTAGTCAGAGGGACGAAGCTCACGATAGGAGTTTGGGGTTTGTTTAAAGTATACCATTTATTGCCCTAATTAGTGTATAATTTTGCAAAAGAGGTTCATGGAACAGATGGGATTAAAACTGGACCTTGAAGAATAGGTTTAACTTGGAGAGTGTCCAAGAGAGGGAAGGTTCAGGCCTGGTGGTATGGGTGAAGGCCTGATGGTGGCAAGGACAAGGGTCTCTATGGGAGACCAGAAGAAGCATGGCCCCCAAAAAAGAGGAGAGGTAGAGATGAAGGGTTGTGAAATGATGGGATGGAGCCTTGTTGTCAGGAGTTGATACCATGTGGGAGGAAAGGAGGAAGTATCTAAAGCTAGTACATGAGGAGTAGCATTGAGACAAGGCACACTTAGGCCACTAGGGAGAACAAATAATGAGGGCAGTCAATTAAATGATTTCATGATAATCCAGGTGTCTTCTCTGCAGCCATTCACCAGACTTTAATGACTCCCTGTTTACCTTCAGAACACAGCCCCAGTCTTTGGCTCATTTGGACATGCCATTTTGAAGAGGCAACTGGACATCCAAAGGATATCATAATGAGGAAGCCTGGGTGTGGTGGTACCAGGAACCAGACCCAAGAGGACAATTAGAATCAAATGATCTTTTCACTAGGCTCTGTTCAGGAGTGTAGCCCAGCCCCTTGGAAGCACAGTGACCAAGCCAGACAGGCCTCAGCCCTTAGTAGGAGACTGGAGGCTAGGTGGACTGCCAAGTCTTCCCTTCCCTCTCTCTCTTTCTTTCTCTCTTTCCAGCTTTATTGAACTATAGTTCACATACCATACAATGTACATGTCAGTGATTTTTAGTATATTCATGGAGTTTTACATTCATCACCACAATCACTTCTAGAATCTTTTCATCACCCAAAATAAAAATGCTGCACTCCTTAAAGATCACCTTTGTCCTTACCCCTTCCCATTCCCTGTCCCTGAGCTTAGCCAACCACTACTCTGATTTCTGTCCATGTAGACCTGCCTCTTCTGGACATTTCACATAAATGGATCATGCACTATGTGGCCACTATGTGGCCCTGACTTCACTTGTTTTTAGTGTTCATCCAGGCTGTAGCATATACCAATACTTCGTTTCTTTATATTGCCTAATAGTATTCCATTGAATGGATATACCACATTGTGTTTGTCCGTTCATAACTTGATGGACATTTTTTGACTATTAAGAACACTCATTAACACTATTAATAGTACACTTTTTGACTGTTAAGAACAATGCTCAATGAATACTCATACAAGGTTTTGTGTGGACATATGTTTTCATTTCTCTTAGGTATATACTTAGTAGTGGAATTTCTGGGTCATACGGTTTAACAATCTGAGTAACTGTCAGACTGTTTCCCAAAGTGTCTGTATCATTCTACATCCCCCCAGCAGTGGGTAAAGGGTCCAATATCTCCACATCCTTGCCCACATTCATTGTTGTCTTTTTTATTAGAGTCATCCTAATGGTATGAAGTGGTGTTTCATTGTGGTTTTAATTTGTGTTTCCGTGATCAGATGCCCAATTTCCAAAAGTAAGGCATACAATAGAAAGAATGGATAGAGACTCCAGCAGAACCCCGAGAAAAATAACAAGGCACAGATGTGAATAGAAGGCTTTCAGGAAGTTTACAGGCTCAGAAGGAGTTGAAGTCAGCCTATTGTTGTTTCCAGTCTATGGGATTGTCATTTTCCACTGTAAGTAATGGCCAGAGATTACCGTTCTCCATCAGATTATCTGTTCCCAGTCCTTGGCAGCACTAAATTAGAGTCATCTGGAAGAAATTTAAATATACCTGTCCCTGGCAAATTGAATCCAAATATCTGGGGATGTAGCTCAGGTATCTGTATGTTTTAAAAATCTTTCCACATGATTCTGATGCACAGTGAGTATTGAAAGCCACTGTTGTAAATAATTCAGCAGGATTAAATAGTAGAATGAATTTATTGATTATATGTTCTACTCAGATAACCATCTGCTTTTATTTTGACTTGTAAGCTTTTTGGAGGCCCCTGCTTAACTTAATTTGACCAAAAACATTTGAGATACAATTGCAGTGTGCATAGTCCTCTCTGACTAATAGACAGTCTAGTGTGGAATTCATGAACTTTGAGTTCATGACTAGTTTTCCCCCAATTAAACCTCCAATTTCAAAGTTTGGTCAGAGTTGAATTCCTTCATTTCCTTTCCATTTATTTTAGCTACCCATGAGGCATTTGTTTATTTCTGATTACATCTGTCTCTCTGATTTCAACATACAGTGGTTATTTACAATAGTTATATACCTTTTCAAGGTAATGAATTCTTTCATTGATTAGCTAATCAATTATGAGGCATGGATTTGATGTCCTTGTTGCTGATTGATACCCTAGTAGTTGGATCAGAGGTACCAGCATTTCTTACGGTTATGTTGATTTGAACAAGTACCATTTATTTGTGAACTTTTTGATTGACCTGAGATATCTAGATGATAGAGAGTAGACCAATTAAGGTGATGTCCCATTATCACAAAGTCAGAGATGTCTCTAGGATTAAGGTATAGTTTATTCTCTATAAGGATTGAGGACCATTTGTGCCTTCTGTTCAAATTGTGTCTAGTACAAAACTGAAAAGGATAGAACTGACAGGGAATATTATCCCATTAGGTTGGTACCAAATTTTCAGTGTTGAATTTTCCTCGTTCAGGCCCTTTTTTAGAGGAATCAGATGTCCCTGACGTAAATTTGAGCTCTACAGTTTTGAGAAATGAAAACTCATATTCTGCCAAGAAGAGGTAGGCAGTGTAGAGATGTTAATAATGTGGCTCGTGTTCTGATGCCAGTCTGGTCGAGGACTGCTTTAGTTTCATTGCAGATGGAGGTTTTTTGTATAATGTTTAAAGAGGGGAAATGGAAAGGAGGTCCGGGATGAGGGATATGGAGAATTATGTGCTAGTAGATTTTTCAAGGGACTCCTCTTTTTTGTCTCAATAGACAGTTTTTGTCTTCTCTCCCTCTCAAAAGCAGAGCAGGAACCCCTTATATTTAGTCTCTTAGTTGTTTCTCGATTAAGTAAATTATGGTTTATAGACCCATTGGTGTGAAGTGAATCGTAGGAAAAACAAAGAAACAGTGGGACTGGTTTTAGAGCATCGTGATCTCCATTTGGCTAGCTTTCAGATTTCCCAGCCTTTCCTCACTGCACACTTCACCTTTGCCTGCTTTTTCTGCTTTTCTTTTTTTAAAAAACACTATTTTACTTCTAAACTGCAGTCTGTAAAAAAAACCAAAACAAAACAAAATGGGGGGCATATTACACATACCTAAAAACAAAGAGGAAAAGAAATGAACTCTTGTTAATAACTTCCACTTTGAGTGCTTGGGCTGGTTGCAAGGCTCAGGGGACTAATCTGCTGAATGTGGAACGATATGGAACCATTTGTCCTGGGAGAAGCACTACATTAAAAAGAAGAAGCAGAAGTCATGGGGGGAGGGGGAGGCTCTGCTGATGAAAGTAGCTGTCAAATTAGCAGGTCTGGAAGTTGTACTGCATATTGTTATGAGCCGCTCAAGTTCACACCAGAGCAACCTGCTCCATCCATCTTTCTCAGTTTACATTTTAATTGGCTTGTAGTTAAGTTTTTTAAACACTGTGAGATTGCTGACATACACTGTAATATCATGTGAATAATTTATGGAGGTTGCTCAAGACAAGCTTTTTCTTTGATTTGAGAATCCAAGGAGAAGGGGGAGGAGAAGGCTTGAGGGGTCTGCGGGAGGGGGGAGGGCAGGACAGAAGAGCAGACACAACCGCTTGTTGTGTGCCGGCTGGTAAATGTTTCTGCGGTGTAGTCAGCAGCGTTTGGGATTTCAGGGAGGTTTGTACAATACAACCTTATTAATAACAATTCTGTCAAGAGAGCACCCAATTAAATTGAATTGGGTTATGACTCCCTCTTGGATTCTTAAAATGTGTGGATATAAAACCTCTTCGATGTGAGTATTGGATAACAAGGGTGGGTGGTGGTGGGTTTTTGGTTTTGTTTTTTTTTTTTGGTGGTTTTTTTTTTTTTTTTTGGTTGGTTTTAATGATTCTTCCTCCTACTGAGAATTCACTTGTTTATAAATGCAGGAGTAGGCATTTTTCCCAAACTCTCTTTCTGTCTTCTGCTCTCACAGTAATCTAAAGAAGGGGGAGCTGGAATCAGTGGGCAGTCATTCTAGTTAAGAACTTGACTACTTTTGGGAGTGGTTTGCTGGACGGCTCTGAGTCTAGAATAGCATCTAATTAAGACCTGGGGGAGAGTCCTCTTCCCAAATAGACTTCCAAAATATATAGTTCTTTCTTATTACCAAACAAGTAAATTATATAAAATGTGGAAGGCACAAAGAAGAGAATAAAAAAATCACCTGCAAGTTCTCCCTCCATTGATAACAGTTGGTACAGGTTTTGTTTATATCCTTCTAGTCTTTTTTCTGTTCAAACGTAGTGAGCGTAATTGGAATCACATACACTGTTTAGAATTCATCTTTTATTCACTGAACATTACATCCATAAGTACTCTACAGTGTCATTTCTAATGACCGCGTAATGTATATGTATTTTCTGTGAATAGATCATGCTTTATCTTACCTCTCTCCTCCTGTTGAAATGAAGAAGTGTCATTTACAATTTTTAAATCAATTTTAGGCAGGGAAGTGATAAATATATTTTGGTTTAAATCTTGGTGTACATTCTTGGTTACTTCAAGTTCCCAGAAGTATAATTTCTACATTGAAGCAGAGAGAGTCTAAGGGAAAGACCAGTAATGCCTCAAGAACAATTTTGTCTTCAAAAGCGGGATAAAAAACAGATTTTTTAAATTAATGAAACTAATAATTTCTACCTAAATAAATAGATAATGACAGTCAATCTGAAGTTCTGTGAAATTACTGAGATCTTTTATTCTTGTGGGGTTTCTTAACCACAAAATCTACCTGTTAGGACTAATGTTTTTTCTTTACCAATTGGTATATAACTACCTAAGACTTTATGTAATCATTTGAAATGCTACAGATGTATTGCCTGTCAACTCCAATAAAAAAGAAGGCAGTTAATTAAAGGGATATCTTGCTGTTAAATAAACTTGCAGTCAATTGCTTGTAAATAACAGTTAGTTTGATGTGTAGTCAAAGGGCAAGGAAATCAGTGATCAGGAAGGACTAACTTTATAAAATAGCAAAAAGAGGAGTCATCTTATTGGGGTTGAGATGACTGGCCTGTCAACAGGCATGATGTTTCTTCCCTTGTTTGTTTATTATAAATGGAATCTAATGATATCCTTGTTAAGAACATATTCATATAATGAGCTAAAGGTGAAAGACATAAGGCATTCAAGGTCTCCTGTCAGTTTGAGATCTTTTCAGCTTAGGATAACGGAGTCCTTATCCTCATGCAACCCTGGAAGGACACGACTGTCTCCCAAGATCAGGCCCGGCTTCAAGCTCATGTAGTGTGTGCATAACGTGTGTGCATGCACACACGCTCCATATTGTTACACTCTGCAAACGGGAAACGGCCATCTTTGATCCAGTGGAAAGGCTCCAGCAACACAGCAGCCCTTGAGAACAGCTGTTCCAAATCCATCCAGCCCACTAGCTCCTCCTACTAGGGGTGCCCTAATGCTCTCTGCACCTTTGTTCAACAATTCCTTGGTAATCTAGGGTGGAACACACTTTCTCTGGACAGTGAGCTTGTAGTCAGAAGCACTTGTCATGCTCAACTCCTTCAGAAAGAGAACCTATTCAAAGATACCACACTAATTTGATACTCCTAAGTGTTGAAATAGTTGTGAAACAAAGAATGTATTTATAGTGGAGACCTTTTTCATCTCAAAATCGCATGGATATGAGAGACCAGAGCTATTAGAAGGATGATTGACTTTGTGTTGAAGTTCCATTGAAGGTCACTGGACTTTGGAGTCTCTCTCGGGAGCCAAGACACTTCACATTTTGCCAGTAACCATATTAAAATGTGTGTACCTGGCAAGAGTGAGCGAGTCTCATTTGCCGGTTTTCATTCTTTGTATTGGCTGTTCACTATTTCATCAACAAGAATTTTTTTTAAGTGCCAATTTTGTGCCCAACTGGGCCGTATGGGATGCAAGAGAAGGCATAAGTTATGGTCATTCCCCTCATGGGCCTTCCAATAAAGCAAAGTAAATATGTAATCCACTTACAGCCGGTCAATAGCAATATTTTTATTTGTAATGATCCCACATTTCAATTGAAGAAAGTATTATTCTGGGAAGAAAAACATCGGCTGAATTAATGACATTCTGAATGGGCGCTGGGCTATATTCAGAATGCAAGTATTTTGCAGTTAGGTTAGGTTGTTGAGGTTTGCCTTCTTTCCTGAGCTCTTATGAATTAGCAAATTCGAAACCGGCTGTTTTCAAATTACATACAATTGGTGCCTACCCTGAGTGTCTGTTTCTCTCCGCCAAGTTTCAACTTGTAACCTATTTTAAAACTTGGTCCTAAACCCCCAAAACCAATGGAATGATAGCAGGCACTACCTTAAATCATAATATTTTCACAAGAACACGTTCAAACTTGAAATAATGACTAGGTTGGAGAAAGAGGGAGGTGAGAAGGGAGGAGGAGACAAGTTTGTGTTTTCTTATTTAAAAAAAAAAGTTGTTTGAATTAATAAGTTGCTCAGATTTCTGCTGCTTTTTTTCCTAGATAGCCAGAGAGAAAGCTTTGTTCCTAACAAAAGGACACCTCTGCATCAGCTTAAGATATTTGTAGCATGGCACCTGGTGACAGGGTTGGAGTTTAAAAAAAAAATCTCCCATGTGAACATTTTGCAATTCTCTTTACCCTCCTTCCTTTCGTATTGAGCACATAGCTTGATTCCTATCATCCGAGACAATGGCTTGGCAAACCTTTTCTGTAAAGGGCCAGAGAGAACATATTAGCTTTTGTGACCGCGCAGGTTTCTGCCATACGTTCTTTCTTGATTTCTTTTCTCTTTTTCTGTTTTTTTAAACAACACCTTAAAAATGCAGAGACTAACCTTACGGGCTATACAAAAAGTGATCGCGGGGTGGATTTGGCCTGCAGCTGTAGTTGGCGGGCTCACGCCCTAGAGAAACATGGGGGGCCATCCTGGCTGAGCACACACACTGGGTATGCCAACATGATTTCCCTTTCTACTACTTGCTATGTTCTCTGCCGGTCACTGGCTGTCTCAGGAGCTGGTCCCTGGAGCCTGGCTCTCCTGTGTGATGTAATGGTGTGAAATGGTGTTTCCAGTGAAGGGCCTGCGGGGGTAAATGCTGTCTCTAATTAACCTGTTCATTTAGTGCCATTATCCTTTATCTCAAACGCAGTTCTGCTGGGGGAGGATAAGGAAAATGCTTAATTAGACTAACTGTTTCACACTGTCTGTGTTTGCATGATGAACTTTAAAAAGCCTGGGAGATGAAGCTGTCAGTCACTAAGTGTCTTTGGGAGCCTCTTGATTTTTAGTATGTAATAATCATGCGCTGTTATTGAGTGTTGTTGAGTGAAACTTCAGGTGACGGTCTTTGTCCACGATTCTGACCCAAGACATCTGGCTAATGTCCACCAACTGGATAATGTCATTGGCAAGTTGTTGTGTCAGGGATGCTTATTTATTTATTTGCTCATTGCCCTAGTTGGAGTACTTTGGATGGACACTTGTTGTTCGTTTTCTGTCTTCCTCATTAGGCATTAAGTACCTCTCGTACTTCTCTGAAGCCTGACGTCTGTTGGAATACCATTGCAGTATCTGTTGTTGCTGGGGCAAAAAAATAAAAAATAAAAATTACCATTTTAATGTATGTGATATAAAATATGCCACTTTAACAAGTGTTGTGTACAGTTGAGTGGCATTAAGGACGTTGTGCAGCCATCGTCCATCTCCAGAACATTTTTCATTTTCCCAAACTGAAACTCCCATTTCCATTAAACGATGACTCCCCATTCCTTCCTCCCCAGTCTCTGGCAACCACCATTTCTACCTTTTTCCTCTATGAATTTGACTGCTCTGTGTATCTCACGTGAGTGGAATCATACAGTATTTGTCTTTTTGTGACTGGCTCTTTTCACGTAGCATAATGACCTTAAGGTTCGTCTGTGTTCAGCAGGTATCAGAATTTCCCTCCTTTTTAAGGCCAAGTCGTATTCCATTCTGTGTGTGCTACATTTTGTGTAGCCATTCATCCTCCAGGGGACCCTGGGGCTGCCTCCTCCTAGCGGGGATTGTGAATAACGCCACCCCACACAGATCCGAGTCCTGCTTTCAGTTCTTCTGTGTTTATACCCAGACGTGGCCATCACAGTATTTTTGAGACTATTAAAGTGACAACTTTCTTTTAAGCTCTCGATACTTTAAATACTTTTACCAGACTTTTCTGTCATGTATTATAAAAACATTTTATAATAAAGAAATCTGTCACTAGCCCTGATGAACACAAAAGATCATTAAGCACAGACATTTATTCATCCTGTGTAGCAGGCGCTGGGCTCGGCTCTTGGTGCGGATGAATTCACTGAGGTCCCCAGTATGTTATCTGCATGTTCAGAAGAGGAAACGAGGCTTAGAGGGGTTAAGAAATTCGACTGAGGTCACACAGCTAGTACGAGACAGACAGGGCTCTGCTTGAGAACCCAAACTCGTGGACACCATGAATCCATTCAGGAGAGTGGATTACACTTCCATGCCTCATCATATTCTCAGCATGGTTGGCTAGAGGCTTATTTTCCACAGCTTAATGTCACTTTTGAATTTTAAAATCAAATTATATAAAATTACATGTAAAATTCTTTGAAAGCTCTAAAGTGCTATACAAATGTAAAGTATCAAGATTAAACCTTTGGAGGACAAATGTTACAAGGTACAATAAATATATGGAGCAAAAACCGTCTAGATTTTAAACTGCGATCTAAGCATTATGCAAACTAACGAGGGCCCACCTTTGTGATTTTGTTAGAACGTTGTTTCGTGTACCATTTTATTCACATCACTTCTAATCTTGGTAGGACTGGCACTGCCTTTTCTATGGCTGTTATGCATTTCATTTCATGACTTTTTTACCCTAAGATTCTGGGAATAAGCCAGATTGCCCACATAACATTTGTTATCCTTGTAGTAACCCTGGACTAGGAACCATGCCTTAAACCATATTTGCAATTGTGCAGCTAGGTCTTGGATGCCAGATAGCTAACAAACTGTCATATGGAAGAGCTGTGAGAATTAATTTGCACTTGCAGAGGCCAGAAGTGAGGCCACTCCATGTGCATAGGTTCTAGAGGGGCAGAGTTGAATTCAGAATAAAATGCACAGGGGGCACCTGGGTGGCTCAGTCAGTTAAGTGTCCGACTCCAGTTCAGGTCACACTCTCACATTTTATGGGTTCGAGCCCCGCGCCCGGCTCTGTGCTGACAGCTCGAATAAAATGCACAGCTATACAGAGCCTAGGAAAGTAGTAAATGCCATCAGTGGGGTATCCACACGCAGGCCTGAAAATCCTTTCACAGCAATGAGGTAGAGAGGATTCCTACACTATGCACTTAATTTCTTCACCTTCAGTCTTGGTGTATCATTATGTTTACTTCACATGGCCTGAGACCTTCATTGAAACTGTTAGGTCTTGTATGGTATTGTTTTCCTCGACGCAAGACAAGAGCTAAGAGGTTTTGCCCAGATTATCTGTTGTACCACGGGCAAATAACTGTGCTGTGTTAGAGTGGCTTGTAAGTTAAACATATTTAGACTAGATCATGGTTGAAGAGATAATGGGCTCAGCTTCTGAGATTTCAGATTCTCCAGAGTCTAGACAGACTGTGTTCGAAACAGGGCTGACACTGATCTCAGAGTGAAGTGGTTCGATAGATTTACATTGACCGTTTGATTTAGTGACTTCTCCTGTGCGGTCTTATTGGAACTGTTGAGCCTCCAGCACTAGAAAACTTACACTGTTTCAGTGTAGCATTTGACTCAAGCAAGGGCTTGGGTATTTGGCACAAATGACATTCTCTCCTCTTTTGCTGATTAATGTGCCTCCAGGATCAACCCAAGTTAATGCAAATAGTGGAATATTTGCTCATATAGAGACCCAAAGTACTTAAAATTCACTGCGGGTAGAATTGTTTGTTTAAACATCGGGAGGACAGACTTCGGTAATTTCAGTTGCTTGTGTTGGTTCTGATTTTGTTTTGGTAGAGATTGAGTGTTGGAGACTTTGCCTGGAAGCCAGCCCCTAGCATTGACGTCTGACGCTAACCACAAAAGCAGTCCCCTTTCCGCTGGCAAAGCCAGGCCCACATCCATGGTTGTGATCTCAGGGGAGGGCTCTAGTCCTCAGCTTGGGTTTATGACTGGGAAGCCTGCCTCTTGTAAGGTGGGGAAAAGCAGAGTCAAAGTGACCCCACAGCATTTGAGCTTGGGGGAGCTGTCACATCCAGAGGACTCATCGAGGTCAGAGATGTGGTCCCGCCTGAACTGGCATCCGCGGACTTTGTCAGGGCCAGGTGTCAGAAATGGGTAAATATCAAATTGTATCTGATTAAAAACAGGAGGAAGCAGAGCTCCCCTTACCCTGCTCTAAGGAGCCAAAGTCAGCTGAATGGTGTTTGGGTCCAGATGATTCAAAAACCACAGTCTCCATGACCCAACTGAAGAAATATTCAAAACTAGTCTGAAATATAACAGCCTGTTTTTAAAAATATGCTATCAAACACATTTATCTTTGGCAAAAAATGAATTAAGTATTCTCTCATAATAACCAAATATTCACTAATATAAAAGAATATAGGATAAATACCTCTTACGGTGAGACTGTCAGATTCACGAAATCCCTTTTGAGTAAAAAGATCTGGCACTGATCCTACATAAATAATGTTTGATCTGGTCCAAGGATCTTACTTGAATTTATGGCCTATTACATGGGGAAAATACTGAAAGAAGAAGAAGAAATAACACTAAGAAAAACATCAGAATTCTATATCCGAAAATGACTGATTATGTAACTATTTTACCAATAAGATAGTGGTAAGATAGAGAAGAGGAATAAAGACAGCTCACGTGGGTTTTCACTAACGCAGTCAAGAAGGAATCAAAATCCAGTCAACATGCAAACGTCCTACATGTTGGCAGGAAGACAGGTTACGCGTGCATACATTTATCAAAACTCAACAAACTGTATACTTGAGATCAGTGCCTTTTACTATTGCATATTATACTTCAGTACAAAAAAGGACAAAGTCAAATCAGCTGATTTATTGAGCAACAATTCCTGAGAAAGTTATAGCATTAAGCAATTTAGGGAGAGAAATTTCTTGGCCTTCAGGAAAGTTACATATTCTTTGTTTTTTTAAGGTTTATTTATTTTGAGAGAGAGAGAGAGAGAGAGAGAGCAAGCCTGAGTGCATGTGCATGGGGGAAGGGGCAGAGAGAGGGGGCGGAAAGAATCCCAAGCAGACTCTGGACTGTCGGCACAAAGCCCGACGTGGGGCTCAAACCATGAGATCTCACGAAACTCTGAGATCATGACCTGAGCCTAAATCAAGAGTTGGATGCTCAATCAGCTGAGCCACCCAGGGGCCCCTAAACTTGCATATTCCTGCTTAATCAGACACAAATTGGGTTTTTAAATTTTTTTTAATGTTTACTTATTTTTGAGAGAAGGCGTGAATGCATGAGGGGCAGAGAAAGACAGAGACAGAATCTGAAGCAAGCTGCGGGCTCCGAGATGTCAGCACAGAGCCCGACGCGGGGCTCACTCACCAGCCGTGAGATCGTGACCTGAGCCGAAGCCAGACACTTACCCGACTGAGCTGCCCAGGTGCCTCCACAAATTCTTAATAAGAAGAAGTAAATAGGGACGCCTAAGCGGCTCAGTTGGTTAACGTCCGACTTCGGCTCAGGTCATGATCTCACTGCTGGTGAGTGCGAGCCTCGCGTCGGGCTCTGTGCTCAGATCTCGGAGCCTGGAACGTGCTTCGGATTCTGTGTCTCCCTCTCTATCTCTGCTCACCTCCATTCACTCACTCACTCACTCTTTCTCTCTCTCTCAAAAATAAATAAACATTTAAAAAAATTTTAAAAATCAACAGTGAATGATGCATTGAATTCTGGATCTCATGGAGCCTTCAAGATTAGCATCACTCCTTTTCTAAATATAAAAAAGCTGAAACCCCAAACATTCTAGAAAATTGTCCAAAGAAAATCAGGGACCAAATTTCACCAAGTGGCAAGACGTTAATCTTAAAGCTTCTTCTTCTTTCCCCTTTGTCCTGTCAACTTCCTCCTCCTCCCACCTGTTAACTGACCCCAAGGGTCTGTTCTCAGTTCTCTTTGGCTTTCTCTTTATGTTGTACTCTCCTTGACCGATTCGTTTCAATGTTAGTCGTTCTTCATTCCATCGGTAAATACCTTTGGGTTCTTACCACATGCCCAGCAATGTTTTGTGAGTGAGCAGTATGGCACTGAACCACAGGCTGAGGCTTTCGCTCATAGAGCATATTTTCTACTCATATCCGTGCACATGGAGCCCTGAGAGTGATTTCCCAGACCAGTGTTCTCACCCAATCCAGACTCCATTGCCCCATAGTTTCCCTTGTGAATCACAGCAGTACCTTAAGCTCCACGTAGCTATAATCTCATCTTTGGCTCTTCTTGCTGAACATCGAGGTCAACCAATTTTAATTCCCTAAACTCTAACACATTGTTGTTGTTTTTTTTTATCTGTTCAGAATCTCCTCGTTTCCTCACTTCTTCCTTGGAATGTTCCAGTAGCTTTCTAATTCATTTGTCTGTCTCCCGTTGTCCTCAGCTCTGATCATATACATCACTGCTTGATTTTTTTTCTCCTAAAACATGTCTCCTATATCAACGGTTTCTCAAATACACACACACTCCCTTACATGCTCTTTTCTTTGGGTCTTGTTTGCCTTACAAATTAAATGGAAACTCCTCTATCTGGCAGTAAAGACTATTATAAAAGTCTTTAGACTTTCTGGCAGTAAAGACTATTATAAAAGGCTCCCACCTCCCTCAAATCTTACTACGTCTCCACAAATAGGTACCTGCTCGAACGGTAGCCACGGTGCATCCTTGGCCGCTGCCTTTAACATGTCCCCCATTTTCTGTCCCCCTGTGGTTGCTCTCTCTGCTTCTCACCTGGATGCACTGTGCACTACCATCCCCACCCAGAACTCCTCAGCCTCCGTTCCGCTCACACCACCTTTTCTAAGGGACCTTTCTCTGTCTGAACACCACGATTCTTCCCTCCTCTGAAAACACTAATGTCTCGCTGCACTGCATTATGGTTGTTCTCGTACATTTTTATTAAAATAGCCTGACGTATTTTCATAAAATGACACATCCTTATTTGAAAAAAATTAAAACGTACAGAAGAGTAATGAAAGTAAAAACCACTTGAAATCTCTTCACCCGAAGATACCAATTCTCAAGCATCCCTCCAGACCTCTGTGTGTGTGTGTGTGTGTGTGTGTGTGTACACAAACATTTATGAAGTCTATACATTTGTCCCTAAATGAGATCCAATTCTACCTGCTTTTTTTCCTGTTGATACATTCTGGTACTTTTGAAACGTTCCTCACTAGAGAACCAAACTATAATTTTCAGCGGCTGCACGATCCTTCATCGTTCGGCTGAACCGGAATCTAACCGCTGCTTGTTTTCTCTGGGAGCTGGCCTTCCTCCCTCCATCAGCAGGTGCGAGGAGGTTGTTCTCCCGTGTGCTAGCTCATGTGCTCAGCACAGCCATATAAAATACAAGCGAGCAGTCTGTCGTGGGCCTCGACGAGAACTGTTGTGACCGTCCACTCCGTGCGGTTCAGGACCTGACAAAACCGTTTGGAGATCTTGAAAGAGGTTAGAGAGGACTGACCTAAAATCCCGAGCAAGATTGTAGCCTTTGTAAAAAACGTTGTGTTAACTGCTTTGAACAGCGCTGTCCTTCCACCGCCCGCGAGAAAGCCATTCGTTGTTCCTCATTACATAATCTGCAGAGAGCTTCCCCACCCAGAGAGGAGCATGTCCCGCTCCCCTCTTCCCAGCCGCTGAAAGCGGAGTCTGTCCTGTGCCTCCGAGGGTTTCTTCACAGCGCAGGCCTCATGTATCCCTAATTAGCCGGAGCACTCCCAGCCGGAAGCCCCGGTGCCCGGCCTTGACAAAAGTCTGCTTTTTCCAGGGAAAAGGCAAAGCCCGCCTCTCTGTCTAGGGGCACCTCCGGGAGACCAGCAGAAGCAGGGTGGTGGGGAGCTCTCCCATCAGTCAGTGCGGGGAACCTGCTGCATTCTCTAGTGATCTGCGGTGTGCTGCCTCCAC
>NC_064815.1:21234024-21263024 GCF_023721935.1 Panthera uncia | reverse complement strand
AGGGGGGGGGGGGGGGGGCCCCCCCCCCCCGGGCGGGGGGGGACCCTCCCTCTTTTGTCGGTGTGGCGGGGGGGGCCCCCCCCCCCCCCCCCCCCCCCCCCCGCAAAGAGGGTTCCATCAGACTATGCCTTTGTCCTCCACCGGCACACCTAAGCACCACGAGACAGGCCCCTTCTGCGTGATCCTGAGCGTTCAGTCCCGTCCCTTCCCCGTTTTGGGCTTCGGCGACCGATCTGCCAGCCATCCCACAGCCAACCTCCGGCCACTTGTGTTAATGATGTATGCGATTAGCAGCCTATGGTAGTTCATTAGAGAAGGAAAAAAAGGAAAGAAAGAAAAACCGTGAGATCGTTTGCCTGTCACTGTGAAGTGAAGCTTGACGGGAACATCCTCACTGTCCCTCCCCGTCGCCCCTCCTGCCGTGTGTCTGTGATCTTCTGTGCGCATGCGCTCACAGTTGCCTGTGTTCCGTGGCTCTGCCATTTGCTCAGTGGGGGGACATTTCCTTAGCCGAGCAATGCACTGCTCTGCCTGAGGGATTGAGAACATATTGCTTGGCAGGTGGGCCTGCTCAGACGCACTGACTGTTGTTTCAGCACTGACAGGGAACATACATCATGCAGGCCCATTATGCCAGCATAAATCCATGGTAACCTGTTCAGAGGGCTGCAACCAGCAAACAAAGTGTCTGGGCCTTAATAGGTGATATTTTTGAAACATATAATTGGGATCTGAGAAGTAATTCTGGATGACAGGCCACTCCTTCTGCCATCTTAACAGAAGCTGGGCCTACAGCAAAATACCACTCCTGTCGTACCGCAGAACGACGACGATTGCCATTCTAGCTCAGCTCCAGGCAGCTGTGCACGGGGCCGACTGTGCCAAGAGACTGTCTGTGGAGGGAAAAGAGCCTTCAGCTTTGAGGTCTTTCCTTTATGCCTGGGTGCTCACCGCTGGCAAAAACCTGCTCCCGGGGCCGTCACTGGAGAATGTCAGAGGCGCTCTCCTTCGCCTACTAATACGAGCTTGAGAGGGACCTAGAGCTTGCTTGTGGTGTTGGCTAGTGGACACATAGGCCTCCGAGGAGAGACCCCTGGCCGTTCTCATGAAGAGAAGCTCTTCATTTCCACGGCGGGCTTCAGGGGAAGAGTGAGGTATCAGTCAGGTCCTGGGCAGAGCACACAGGGTCCGGATATCACAGCCTGGGTCCTTCCCCACAGGAAAGGTGGACGTGCGGCTCCACAGATAGGCGACGGGAGAGATTGGCACAGCCCTGGTTACAGTCGACACCATTTCCTGAGTTCCAGAGACCCGGCAGGGGGAAGCGTTTGGTTCAGGTTGTCATAAAGCCAGTCTTCTTTCGGAGCGGTGTGCGTTTTCCTCCCGACACACAGCCTGTGTCCCCGCACTCTCCTTGTGCAGACCGCTCGCGAGACTGACGCCCCTGCACTTACGCACCAGCCACTTTCCACTTCCCCCCCTGCGTTGTGTTGTCCTCGAGGACAGGTGTCATGCCTTATCTGGGCTTCGCAGAGTGCTGGTTTCCTGGTAAATGCAGAAGGAATGAAGAAAGGAAGATGCTCATTCGTTGTTGACTTTTCTTTTATCTTCTTGATTTCCAAGAAACCACAACTCTGGCCTTTGAGTATGACTTGCCAATCAAATTAAAACTGGGTGGCAATATTGTATTATTTCGTTTTCATTTCTGCCAGACAACCCAGCCAGTATTAGCACAGCCTGGTCTGCGTGCTAGAGGATCTGCAGTCTGTCTTGCCACAGAATTAATTTCCTTAAAGCAAACTAGAAGATGTCCTCAGGGGATCGAGGACCTTCGAAACTGTAAAGACCGAGGGGGAGACGGTTAGGAATATGAGCAGTAGCAGTCAGTGTTTAGAAAAGTTGCCTGAGAGCCTGGCATATCATGGTGACCATCAGTGACATGGGCTCATCACACCCCACAATGGCCCAGCCACCATTCTGCTGGTTACGCTGTTTGCTCATGCTTCTACTCAACAGTGTGGTTGGTGATGACACAGCAGTTTGCCAACGTAGAAAGTTTCACGCAAATACAGACTCGGGTACCCTGTCTCCAGACACTGTAGGTTAGGAGACCTTTCGTGGGGCCTGGGCATTTGTACTTTTGAAATGTTCTCCACACAGTTTGGATGCAATCAGTCCGTGGACTTTGGTTAGGGGAGCACTGATTAGGAACACAATACTTGAGAATCTGAGCATTTCCTTCAGTCTTAACTACTGCCTGGGACAAATACTGGTACATCCTTCCTGGAGCATTTTCTTGAAATAAATCATGATGTCTTAGCTGCTTTGCGGGGCCCTGAGAGCTCCTTGCAAGAAAGAAAACCAAGAGGGTTTTCGGGATGTAAGGAAAACATCATTTAGTATATTTCCATATCTATTGACAGGTCTGCCTCTGAAATAATCTTTTGTTTTTAAATGACTTAATTTGTTTTAAATAAAAAAGCTTTATCGAGATACAATCGCATAAAGCTCACCCTTTTAACGTCTACAGTTCACTGATTGTTAGTATATTCGCAGACATTTAGTATCTCACACAACCAACACCACTGTCTAATTCCAGAACGTTTTCATCACACCGAGAAGAAACCCCATACCCATGCCTTCCTGCCTCCAGCCCCTGACAACCACTCTTGTACTTTCAATCTGTATGGATTTGCCTTTTCCAGATGTTTAATCTCTGAAATATCATATGCTGACTGGACATGAATTCAGTTATGTTTTTAAATATCTCTAAAGAAAAATTTTCCAACTTCCAACGAGGGTTCCTGGGTCTGACATGTTACATGTTGAGAAAGATTTCACTTGTGTCTTTTACTGACTTCAATTGCATTAGCTTCTATAATAACTCCTATTCCCTTCTTTATTTTGTCTCTCTCATCATTTCACCAACCCTCAAATTCTTTATAGATGCAAACATCATTATCAGGTCCCTTCCAACTTATCTGTAGGATGAATGATCTCAATATTCCTAGGCCCCTCCTCAGATTTGACCAGTGTTTCCATTTCCTCCTCCCATTCACCTAAATAATGAAGGAAGTATCCACTCCTTTCTCTAAGGTGGGCACCTCCATTTGTGTGCCCTCTTCCATTTCCTCCCTCCTCCTCCAGAACCTGGCTTTTGACTCTCTTCATTTTCGTTCTTCAACTTCCAGAAAGACTCAAGAGTTGATGCTTTTAAAAAATTGCTTGGTTGGGGCGCCTGGGTGGCTCAGTCGGTTAAGCGTCCGACTTCAGTTCAGGTCTCGATCTCGTGGTTTGCGAGTTCGAGCCCCGCATCGGGCTCTGGGCTGATGGCTCAGAGCCTGGAGCCTGCTTCCGATTCTGTGTCTCCCTCTCTCTCTGCCCCTCCCCCGTTCATGCTGTGTCTCTCTCTGTCTCAAAAATAATAAATAAAAAAAAAAAAGTTAAAAAAAATTGCTTGGCTCCTGCTGCCCCTCGAGGTACCATTCTATTCTCATTTCCTTCACTGTCAAGTCTTTTGGAAGCACAGTTTGTTCTCGTGGTTGGTACTTCTTTTCCCACCCACTCCCACCTAACTTCTTGCACTCGTGAGTCTACCTTTATTAGTTTGCTGAAATTTCTCTTCGTGGTTCATGGCGTCATCGTATTTGCCAAGCCTGGTAACTTCCCTGGTCCCTTTCCCCATGACCTTTAGGTCACACAGAACCCCGTTGGCCATCCCTCCGTCTTGAAACCCTCTTTTTCTTTTGGCTTCCGTGATACTCCACGTTCTCCTTCTACCTTGGGCTCCATTGCTCCCTGCCTTCCTAAATATGGATGCCCCCTCTTTTATCTGTCTCTTTATTTTCTCTCTTTCCAGTCTCATAACACCATCTGGCTCCTAACTATGTGGATAACTTCCAAAACTATCTTCACCACTTGGATGTCCTGCCAGCTTCATAGACTCATTGCTCAAAACAGAACTCACACCCTGGCAGGCTCTCGTGCTTTCCCTAATTCTGGCCATAGAGTGACCCAGGGTTGAAAATTTGACTTAGTTCTTTCTTTCAACTCCTTGGTTGCCATGGCTGACAGCCATCGTGTATGTAACGCCCTTTTGTTCTGTCTGGGCTGTACTTCTTCATCTGTTGTCCTACTTCTTCATGCCATTGTCCAAAGCCAGGCCTTTGTTTCTCGTACCTGGACTGTCACCAGGCCCCATTCCGACTCTGCTCATTCCGTCTTACGCATGGCTGCCAGACATCAGTCCTCCTTCCAAATGAATGTGAGTATGCCATTTCCTTAGGCAGCCTTCCAGGTTCCTTAACCCTACTGAATACATCCTGTACTCCTTCACCTAACTTGTAAGGCCTTCTACAACCTGAACCTTGTCTTCCCTTCAGACCAATTCTGTACTCTCCCTCCCTCCCTGTGTTCTAGCCCAAGCAAAACCCTGGTCATCTTTGTCTTCTGCCTCTACAATCTGTTATTCCACACCCCTGCTTATCCTGTGCCTTTCATCCAAAGTGATATCCTTTATTTCTGCCAGCATGATCTTGTGTGTTGAAATTCTCAGATCCTTCAAATCCCTTCTCCTCCGTGAAGTCTTAGAATAGGATTTCTCTCTCTTTTGGATTTCCAGAATTGTGTGTGTTGGGGGAGGGGGAAGGACTTGCGGCTCTTTGTCTTATATTTCAATTATTTATGTGCCTGTCTTCTCCGCTCCCCCAAAGGTAGAAGGCCTGCCTTTTCATTGTTATAACTCCTGTACCAGCTGGTAGAGTGTTTTAAATATAGAGTATTATGGATAAGTATTTCTTGAGTGAATGAAACTTTTAGCCTCTATGATATATAGAAGAGGTAAAAAACCAAACTTGTTCACGACAGCCTTCGTGTCAGTGTCAGGAGAGTTCTCTGTCATTTTGGCCTGTTACTATTTTCAGTCAATCCAAGCACAAGGCTTGGGTGAAGGAAACTGGAGAGAATTGTAGCAAACCTGCCAGCATCTTCATTGACTTGACTTGTACCTGCGTAATGTTTTATACCATTTGAAAGGACTTTTGCATTTTACCTGATCCTCTGTATAGCCATGTAAGGTTACAGAAGGCTGGCGATTCTCACATTCGTCAGCTCATAAATGAGGGAAATGTGGTCTGGTGAGTTTTAATGACTTAACCAATGTTAGCTTATTAGACAGTGGCAGAGCCTGGACAAAGGGACACGTTGGCTGTCTTTATTCAAAGAGCTATCGCGTGAAGGAACTACATCTTGGGGTTTTTTTTTTTTTAATTATTATTATTCTTTATTTCCTCAGAGGATAGCAAATGTACAGGTGATTCAAGCTAAATTAAGGAAAAACATTGTTTATCAGATCCACTCCAAGGTGGTTTTACTACTTTCATCGTTCAGGTGGAGCTCAGGTAGGGCAACCTGGCCAACCAGGTGTAGGACATTCTGTTGAAATGGGCCACTCAAAAGGTGCAAGACGACCAAGGTCCCTTCTGAGTCTGCAATTCTGTGATTCCTTTTTAGGTTGGGACCGTGGTACTCTACTCAATAGTCCAAGTTTCGATTTCTGTCTTTCTTTAAAACGTAACCTGAAGCAGATACAGCTCAGGTGTGAGATGACGTACCGTCCGGGTCTTAAACCTTTCGCAGAATGCAGACCTCACCTTCTCCTAGCCATTCTCTCAGTGGACCGCCTGCAGGTGGAAATATAAAAGAACATATTTTCACCCAGTCCTTCAGTGCCTACAGTTGCCAACCCAGGGGGAAGAAAATGAAATATGCAGAAAATTTCACAGATGCCATCATCACATGTAGCTGGCCCAGTCTGGCAACTCCAGGCACCTGTCTGGTGTTATGGACATGGCGAGCAAGCCCAACGATCTCTCAGAATGGCATGTTCTGTTGGAAGGACGTTGGTGACTCTAATGAGCTCCAAACTTTTCCTTGAAATGGGAAGTTGCCTAAAAAGGCAACTACTGCGACACAGCCAAATGGAAATCATGATATTTCACTGAACTCAGAACCAGATCTGCCTTTTTTTTTCTTTATAGAAACATTTTGTGTGCCATGTGCCTTGGGAGCCAAAAAGAAATCATACGTTGGCTCCCTGTTCCACTTTGCTAAGCTCAGATACTGTAAATACCCTCCTCTCTCTCATAACATTAAATTTTTCATGAATTCATCATAAAGGAGCCACTTTGTAGGTTTGGCTGGTACCAGTGAAAGACTTCATTTTCTATTTCACAGTAACTTTTCAGTGCAAAAAAATTATGGGTGCAATGTTGAAAGACTAGAATTATTCATCAAGTCTTCACTGCCTGAAAATGAAGGGAATTTTTCTGAAACCTATCTGGGAGAATGCAGACACAGACATGCATATTTTAGATGGTGCTACATCTCAGCCATAGCCACCTAATCTTTCTCAAGGGAATTAGGGCTAAAAGAGGACACGCGCTTTCTCGTTGCTTTATGGATTCATTCAAGAGTCCACACAGCCCACAAATTTTCCCCTTACCTTCCAGGGTTCCTATAACTCACTAGCGCACTAAAGAGTAGAATATTTCATTGTATCGATGGAAATACCAGTAGCTTTAGAGTTGGATGCAAAAGGTGTACTTCAAGACGCAGCATGGTAAAAAGCAACGCTATATCAGAATCCCTGGGAAGGCTTGTTAAAACTCACGCTAGGCCCCACCCCCAGAGTTTCTGATTCAGTGGATCTGGGTTGGGGCCCAAGAATTTGCATTGGTTTTTGGACACGTTTCCAGATGTTGGTGCTGCTGGCCTTAGGCCTACACTTTAAGAAACACTGGTATATTGAAAAGAACGTCAGATCTAGAAGTTTGGAAACCTTGCCTCTAGTCCTAGCTCTGTTTTCTCTCGAACATGAGGCTTTGGCTAAGTCTCTGGGCCTCAGTTTCCTCATCTGTAAAGGAAGAGTTGTGACTGCTGCTCTAAGTGACCTACTGTTGCTTTGAGAATAAAATCTGACAACCTGTGAGAAAACAGCACTTCTGGAGGGACCTGTGTTATAATTCCCAAAGTGAGAAGATGCTTTAAGATGCAGGCATTCTGTCCAGCATGGACACACGAGCCATAATTCTGCTGCTGTGCCAAGGAGGGGCCCACAAAGAAGAGATGTGAAGCTGGAAAGATTCAGGGAACCCCTCCCACCTCTAACCTATCTTGAAAAAGCCACAGCTTTTTTCGTGTTCTGTACCGTGTCGCCAGGCTGTATTGGAACCATGTCTCTCAAACTTCTCCGTGAATCAGAACTCCTTAGGACACTTGTAAGTGTACAAAGGCCAGGCCCTGTCCTCTTTGAAGGAGGCTGGGCCTTCAGGTGATTCCTGTATACTCCAGAATTTGAGAACCACTACACCTGTGCTAGTAGCTCTAAAATCGTACTCTACACACTGGTTCTCAGCCTTGTCTGGCATCACCCAAGCCGCCCTTAAGTCCCATATGCATGGACCACGAATGACCAAACTGGGAGGGGTGGGGTCTAAGTATCAATCGCACCTCACAAGCTCCCCAGTTACTGAAATTTGCAGCCAAGGCTGAGAACCACTGATGTAGAAAGAGTCCTCTGTCATCATATCGGCACTCATGATGTTTGAATTTGCTCGCCTCTTTCCCACATCATACGGTAAGAATATTGAGGGCAGCTCCGTGTGCCCAGAAACCGGCCTCAGTGCCTCACGCTGCTTTGGATGTTCCAGGCATGCTGGTGTTAATTTGGAATGAATGAACTGCTCCGTTACGTTCAGATGATGTGCTGACAACCTGTAGAACCTAGTCAGCCCCAACTATGAGTTACTCTTTCGAGTGACGTGAGTCAGAGAAGCCTGCCTTTGCAGATCTTTGAGAGTGCCGAGGAAGGAAACAAATGAGTACGTTCTGAACACCTGCCGTGTGCCCACCATTTCCACGTCTTCTCCCTCTACAACAGACATGAATTGTCCCTGTTTTCTTCCGAGGGGAGAAATGGTAGCAGCAGATTGCCCAAGGCAGGAAGCATGAGAGGGCCTGCTGGACTCCAGAGTCCAGGTTCCTTTCTGGTTCTTCTCTTCCCACCCCTTGGATCTTCTCCAGCCCTCACCCCCACCTCCCTTCCCTCCCTGGCCTGCTCCTGCGGGACCCCCAGTGGATACCTCTTCCCTCCGAACCACATAGGATCCTGTTCAGAACTTCCCGACTTCTCCGGTGAGCCTTCCTCTGGGAAATTCTCACTGACCCAGGACTTGATGAATTGCCTGACCGTCTTCCAAACTGGTCAGGTGCCCCCCCTGGCATGCTGTGAGCCGTGGTATAAAGCGTATCCCCTTAGCTTTGTAACTGTTTACTTAATTCTTCCTCCGGTAGACAGGAGGCTCCTTGAGGGCACAACATGTTTCTTGCTCATCTTTGTATTCCCTCAGCCTGGAGTATTTCCAAGCCCGTTGGAGGCACTCAAGAAGTTTTTTTAAAGAGTGAGTGACAGCAGAAACTCATCCGTGAGCAAAGTTCTCCTGAAACATTTCAGTATGTGTGCATGTGTTATGCTTGAGAATATTTTAGAAACATTTTCCAGATTTAATTGAGGCTTCTGGGAAGCCTTGCTGTGTTCTTCCTTGCAAAAAATAGAAGGTCATTACCAGGAAGTCTCAGTGTACCATATTTATCTGGTGAGTTTTGAAAATACTGAGTAATGGGACTAATGACTCAACGTAGTATTTTCCAAACTGTGAGGTAATCTTTGGACTTTGCAAGATTATTATATTAAGTGTACTTCTTAGTCTGTCAGTAAAAAATAAAAAGCCTGTATTTTCACATTAGAATTCAAAGAACATCTGCTGCGTATTGTAAATAACATATTTTGAAAACCAACTGATGCATACTCAGCCTGCCTCCGCCTGCTAACTATAGCAGGTCCTTAAGATAAGATTCAGTGTGCCATTGGTAAGGCTCTTGTGTTGACATCCCACCATCTTCCATAAATCTCCGGTAGCCATTGGCCCCCTCAACACACTCGGCAGCGTGGGGTTTTCAGTTTCCTGTTCCCCAGTGGGATTAGAAAAGGGTCTGCATTCCTGGAGAATCGGGAGCCCTGGAGAAGGTGTTTCTTCTCAAGGAGATGAGCTTCGGTTTTCTCCGGGGGGCCTTCCTTACCCCTGAGGATGTGAGACCTCAGAGAGCCCCCAGGTGCCTGCTGCAAGCGGTCACGCCTGACGGGAACGGTCGTGGTGACTTCCAGGCCTGCCGGTAGGGGGTAGGGGAGTGGGCCCCAAGAGGCCGGCGCTCTTTGTCTGGGGCTCTGGGCTCCCGGCTCCTCCGCCTGGGGCACGCGTCGGCACAGCAGCCCCGTGCGCGTCCTCCAGCCCGAATCTCACCTCCTCGTGGGACTGAAAACCTCACTCAGCTTTTCCCCCCCATTCCTTCTCAGTTTGTCTTGTTAGCAGTCTTTCTTCGCAAGTAAGCACCATATGTCTTCCTCGGGAACTTGTTTTCAGGAGATTCCCCGGCGCGTGTGTGCTGGCTCGGAAGAGAGGAAGAGGGTGTTGGGCTCGCCAGCAGTACTCACCAGAGCGCCAGATTTCGCAGAGGGCCCTCCGCGCCCATCTGCCTCTCGGGCTGGTTTGTTCGGAAGCGGGAACACAATATTTCACTGGAGCTTGCCGGGGTCACAGAAGACAGCCCAGCTGATGAGCAGGGTTTCTGGGCCCGCGTGCCCTCCTTCTCGTGGCCCCCCGTTAGCCCTGGGAGGTTGTCACACGAGCACCTTTCCGCCGACACCGGTCTCTGTGGTCGTGGAGAGGGTAGCACAGGTTGGTCGTGAACGAGGGACTCTATGCTCTTCCTCCGCTTCCTCCTCTTAACTGGTCGCTGGTGCCAAAGCATATAACGAATACTGTTCTGCTTTGGAAATAATTTGGTTTCTGTGACGTGGGGTCCACCGCCTGACTTCTGCGCCGAATACCTGTCTCCTTTCAAAGCCCGCCGTTGAGCATCCAAGTTGTCTTTTTTCCTCTTCCCTTTCTCCCTCGTTCTTGTGCCCCGGCCGTCTTTTATCAAAACAGACGGTTAGCACTGACTCCTCATGGCAAGCAGCAGCTTGGCGCGTTTTCTGCATTCACCTTGACATCTTCTCGGCAAAGAAAAAACAAGGGCTGAGAACCCGTTCTATTCCTTTTGGCTTCCATGGGAGTTACCTCTTTTAAAGCTACCTCACGAACAGCCCTGCGGGTGGTTATTGCTTGATACCTGTCTCCCTGGAGGTTTTACCATTTGCTTTGAAAAGGAGGGCTGTCTTCTATTCCCTCGAGAACTCCCCTTACATGGGTGTCTGTGTGCACACGCGCGCGTGTGTGTATGTTCCGTGTGCTGTCAATTAATAATGAAAAAATAAGACCACGCCTCTTCACTGTCGTTTTTCCCTAAGAATCAGCGTCCGTGCCGTTTCTTCTTTTGAGTTTTCCATGTGCCAGGGGGCTGTGCATGGTTTCATGGCATTCTAACAGCAACCTTTTGAAGAAGTGCCCCCGTCCCAGATGGGGAGACTGACGAATGACAGGTTATGTACCGTGGTGGAGGCAAGACTGGAGTCCGCGTGTTTGGACTTGAATGCCCAGGCTGTTCACAAATAAACTAAACTGTTCCTGGGTCTCATACGTGATGTCGGTCATTTGAATTTTGCCGACCATAGTCCTGTATACTCTGTCTTTGTCCTTGGGAGGATTTGATCTCAGCAGAAAGGAGGTGGGTGGGATAAGCTGTGTTCTCAGGTTCTTAGGGAAAAGATACACTCCCACCAATATCTGTGGCCCATTAGACCAGCGATTCCCAGTGGCATGGAGGAAACTGACCCGTGTGGTGGGGAAGGTATGGCAAGGACCACAGGAAAGAGAGTGGATATCTAGTTCTGATGCAGTGAAGGCTGACAAAGGAGTTACGATAATCACAAGATAATCACTGTTCCAAAACCTCACGTTGTTGCCCTCATTATAATAGCTTCCAGTGGTTGAACATATGTACTACATACTGGGCATTGATTGGATGCTTTATGTATGCTTTCATTTAGTCCTCCCCCATAACCCTATATAAAATAGGATTATCTCATCTTACAGAGACGAGTAGGTTCAGAGTGGTTTTCCTAGCCCAAATTCACTCCGGTCTTAAGTGAAAATATAAAAGCTGAGATCATCCGAAAGCTTGTGTATCGTCAAAGCCTGTGCTCCATTCCTTCCTTCTTGCCAGCTTCTCTACCCATTTTGAGAATTAATCAGAATCATTATCATCATTAGGAGGTTATCTTACTAGTAAAGGAAAGAAACAGATGGATCTTACGTTTGTGGACCAGAGTGTGAGATTGAGCTGAGTATGTAAAGATTTGCTCCCCTGATCTCATGGACGCGCTTACAGCTTACAGTGGTCCCAACAGCCAGCTGCCACGTCCTTAACAGAGGTGGAATTTCAGTTAACAGCTTTGTAATTGAGGAATGTTTCCAGAATCATCAGTGTTTGGCAACTTCGTAGATGAACATAGATTATAGGTTTAAGGAGTCTTCTGAGTTCAGAGTAGCTGGGAATGTATACCCCACTCTACCCTTCGGCTAGCCGTTTGGACCCGGGAACCTCACTCAGTTCTCTTCAACTTCAATGGTTTTAATCTGTACATCATATTAGCAAATTCCAAGGTTTGTTTTAGCTCTAAATGATGACTGTTTGCCTTCAGGAGTATTTATGTTACACAAATGGGAAGAGCCCTCTGACCCACTGAAGTATGTATACTTAGGTAATTGAGAAAGCCATTTATATGCTGTCGACATTTGATTTGTTATTTCTTATTTATTTATTTTTAAATGTTTGTTTATATGTTTTGGGGGAGAGAGAGAGAGTGAGTGTGAGCAGGGTAGGGGCAGAGAGAGAGAGGGAGAGAGAAAATCCCAAGAAGGCTCCATGCTTAGCATGGATTGATTTCACAACCATGAGATCATGACCTGAACTGATACTGACTCGGACGCTTAACCAACTGGGCCACCCAGGCGACCCAACATTTGATTTTTTAAAGACAGCTTTCTTGTGGTGTAACCAACATGCAATAAACTGCACGTATTTGAAGTGCACAGTTTGGTAAGTTTTGATATATCCACCCGTGATACCATCACTGCAATCAAAATAATGAGCTTATATGTCACCCCAAAGTTTCCTTGTGCCACTTCGTGGTCCCTTCCTCCTGCTTCATGCCCATCCCTCCCCACCAAAACCACTGATGTGCATTTATTGTCCCTGCAGATTACTTTATATCCTTAGACAATTCTAGAACTGTAATCATCTAGTATGGTTTTTTTTTTTTTTTTTGGTCTTCTTTCATTCTGCATAATGAGAGATTTATCCACGTTGTTGCCTGTACTAGCCCATAAATAAAGTATTTTTCCATTTATTTAGGTTTTCTTTAGCAACACTTATACTTAGCAACACTTTATATTTTTCAGTGAACAGGGCTTTCACATCTTTTGTCAGAATTATCTCGAGATATTTCATATTTTCTGGTGCTATTGTAAATGATAAAATTTTCAAGTTTCAATTCAGTTTCTGATTGTTGCTGTTATAATTGATTAGTACAATTGATTTTGTATATTGATTTGCAGTTATGTAGAACAATTACGATATAATGTGTAATTGTATATTCTGCAGTTATGCTAAATTCATTTTTACTAGTTCTAGTAGCTGTTGTATGGATTCTATTTGATTTTTCTACAAAGATGGTTATTATATCTACAAATACAGACACTTTGCCTCTTTCTTTCCAATCTGGATGCCGTTCTTCCTTTTGCTGGCTGATTGTACTGTTAGAGCCTGCGAAACAGTGTTGAATAGAAGTGAGTGGCCGTTCCTGTCTTGTTCCCGATCTTAGGCTAAAAGCATCCCGTCTTTCACCATGAGTATTTTGCTAGCTTTAGGCTTTTCAGAGACGATCGTACAGTTCTTTGGTTTGTTAAATTGTGGTGAATTACATCGGTTTTCAATTGCAGGCCATTCTATACAGATGGCCAAGGCCTTTTGTTTGCTTATAGGTTTGTTTATTGGAGTTCTCCGCCTCTCTGGCATGATTCACCTCCCCAGCACCCCATTTGCAGTCTCCCATTTCAGTCAAGTAGAGGGAGACCTGAGACATTTGTGAAGCGTGGAATCCTTCCAGCTTTAAGGGCTTGTTTTCTCTTACCAACCCTTCACAGTTGTTTTGCCCACCGTAACTGCTGAGTGAATAGCAGTCCGTCTTTAAGTCTTCTGCCTTTAGTGGCTGTTTCTCAAACATTCTTCTTGGGTTTTGGAGAAGCACCAATTTTCTTTCCATATTCCTGTTTCATCAGTGCAGATAATAGCTAATTAAACGATAGAATTGCAGTACCCAGCAAAACTAGCATACACAGACTTGGGACCGACAACAGCTGAGTGTTGGTAAGCATACGGCCCAGCTGTAGTGGGCAGACTAGATATTTGCCAATCAGAGATGAAGACTCAGTATGTTGTGGTGCATTCCAGAAGCTATAGGAGAGCATAAAGGAAAGAATTGGTTCCTCCAGGGAATAAGCCAAATGGAAGTTGATTAAAGAGAGCTTCTAGAATCCTCTTTTATTCCTATAAACAGCATTCCTAACCTTCAGCATCCAGTGGGCAGAATGAGCTTTTGGCCACAAGACCTACCATGTGAGGAACCCACCACGGATTCATCTTCACAGTTGGGGAACAACCGTGACAAAGGGTGGGTCCTTGCATCATCTTTAAACAATGAGAGCTAATACGATATGGTTGAAAGGGCCCTGTATTTAGACTCTGATGAGCCTGGGTTTGAATACCAGCAGCTCTCTCTCTGTGTTGTCAAACAACCTTGGGTAAGTTAGTACCGCCTCGGGTCATCTTGAGGAATAAGTGATTGAACGTGTATAAGGCTGTCAGGAAGTGTAGGTGTCCTGTGTGGTTTGGATCCTCACCACCAAGGATGGTGCATTATACCCAATCATGTGATCCTTCTGCCCCCAAAGGCCCCCAACTCCAGCCTGTCACAGGGTTTGATGGAGGACAGGACATCTAAGGCACAGGAGACAGCAAGGACACACGCGTGGAAAGGTAGGAGCCGTCAGGATTCAGCAGAGGGTTCGTACTGAGGTAGAGTAGGAGGAGAGGCTGGAAAGTAGACCAGTGAATGACCATGCCAAGAACCACGCAGACTGTGGCACATTGGTGGGCAGTGGGAGCCATTGAAACTTTTTTTTTTCTTGAAGGGAGCACCATGGTGAGGGAGATGTGCCAGAGATCCTCAGGCCTCAGCTGCATCAGAATCACCTGGGAGCTTGTTAAAAAATACATATACCTTGGGCCCCGCCCAGACCTGCTCAATCCTAATCTATAGGTTGGGGTCAAGACATCTGTATTTTTAACAAGCTCCCCAGGTGATTCTAATGCACGCCAAAGTTTAGAAACCACTGCTTTAGAAGGTTAATCTGGCAGCACTGTGCAAGATGGATTGGAGCTGAGAGAGCCTGGAGGTTCAGAGACCTGCTCGCAAGCAATTGCAACAACAATCCCGGCAGGAGATAATGAGGTTGGGGGCTGTGGGAATGGAAAGGAAGAATCAGATATGGGAGGTATTTTTGAGAGGCAGTCAGCAAGGACTGGGTAACCAATTTGATGAGGAATGTGAGAGAGAAATGGGACTTAACAGATACCACCAAAGTTTAGAGAAGCAGCTCTCCAAGGTGTGAGGGGAGAGGTAACGGAATCCCCTTGGGGACCTTATTCAGATGACACACACCTGCTCTCCCCCTTCTGTCCTCACCTCGCACACCTTCCTCCCTCCCACCAGCCCCCTAAGGCACAGGCGGGGAGGGAGCAAACCAGTACCTCCTGGGGAGGCACGCATGTGTAGTTTGAGGGAAGAAATCTCCAGGCGGTCTCTCTACTTGTGTCTCTGTGTCTGTGAAAAATGGCAGATCAGGAGTTGGTGAGCGGCAGCAGGGAGCTGAGTTCGGAAGGACAGGGCTGGAGCCCATGGCAGGACGTGGGGTACCTCTGTCAGTGTGGAGACGTGGGTCTGGACCTGGGGAGCAGGAGGTAGGGTAGAGGTCGTGGGAGAAGCCGTGCCACGGAGGTCACCAGGGGACAGAGGAGAGAGGAGAGGAAAGGGGTCCAGCAAGAATGCTTCCTTGTAGTGACCACACGCAGCTGGGCAGGAGCCGGCTGGAGAGGGCAAGGAGGCGCTCTCTACCCACATCTTGGAGAGCTCAAAGCCAAGGCGAGGGGCAAAGGCGAGGAAAGACCTCTTGCAGGCAGGAGGGCAGAGCACTGGCTTCTCCAGCCATCCTACCCACACCGTTCTGGCCCCCACGCGTATGTGGCATATTCACGTAAAGGGGTCAATGCTCCGAAGAAACAACACGTTTTAAAGTTTCCTTTCTCAAATCTGATGTCTTGGAGCTGATGCACCAGACAAAGAGACTGACAGGGTTTTACTGTGACACCATCCTCCCTCCCAGGTTTCCGCTCGACTCCTAACCCTTCTGTATGCATTTTTGGCCTGGTGCAGTGAAATATAAGGTATTATAAATCATTATAGTATTTTGGGGTCCTTGCCCCCCCCCCCACACACACACACAAAGTTCCAGACATTCTGCCTGTATTGTGTGATCTCACGCTGTGAAAACAGGATGTTGTGTTTTGGAGGTACCTCCAGGGTACCCAGCAATTGGCACATCTTAACAACAAGCAAACCAGTTGAATGAGCCACAGTGGAGAGGAAGGACGTCTGTATCAGCGCAGGAGCTAGTGAATTATGAAGAGACGCTATTTATGTTGTTGGGAAGCGGTGGTTCTCGATGGGGGTCATCCTTAAGGCCGGTCACTCCTGACATGGGCAGGACTCAGCTGTGACCATGGCTGCATGGGTGTAACAGGGGCGGGTGTCTCAGGAAGCACTTTGTGGGGCTGACACATCACAGTCCATTGTGAAAGGGGGCCTCCACATGTAAAATATTCTAGTTCATCTCAGAACAGCCGTGGAAGTTACCTCGTTTTCCGAGGAAGGAAACTGAAGCATCAGGGTTACACGGCTCCCGGGTTACTGGGGAGGGGATTGAACCTAGTGTTCTGGTATGGAGACTGTGGCATGCTTTTCCAGAGGGGCTTTTTAATGTCCCCTCTTCTAGAAGGAGGCTATGTAATTAGTGGGAGAAGGGCTTGCATCTATGAGGAGCAACATTTGCAGAGTCACTCAGAGATGGGTCTGGGCTGCACTCACTTCTTAACTGTATGACCTCGGGCAATTTATGTGACCTTTCTGAGCCTCACTTTGAATTGGAAAGGGAGGAAAATCAGATTTACCTCCTGAGAGTAGTCTGGGGGATTTGGCACATCCCCCATGATTGGTAACTATTACGATGATCACTGGGATTTTTTTTTCCCAGTCATCAGTTGGAAGACTCATGGACTGCCCTGGATACACCTGAGGAGAGAGTACTTTTTTCCCGTTGGCATTCCTACCTTGGATTTCAAGTACTTTTTCCCATAGAAATGTTACAGCTAGACGGAGCTTAGGTATAGTTGAAATAGCACGGGTAATAAATTCTATCCTTCGAGGCATTTTATTTGCTGAATAGGACTTTTCGGGTGGGCTTGGGCAGCAGGCTTTCCCAGGAAAAGTGCCCTAACCCCTTATTTACAAGAGAACTTTTATTGGGCCGCCTGCTCAGAAGTTGCAGAATTGCCAGAACATTGCCTTGGGCGGGGTAGGTGATCACAGATGAATAAAGGATCGCAGGATGTGCGGATTTCCACCGCACCAGGAACGGCGCTCTGCAGTTTCTTGCCATCCGCGGCGTAGGCAGACACGCAGCGGACCAGCCGCGTTAATACTTGGAATTGTGTCAGGACTCTTGGCCAGGGTCCCCCCCCCACCCGTCGTGTACCCCGGGCCCCACCGCTGCTCTCAGTGGACATCACTAACGTAAATGCCATCCCCTGGCACATCATGTTGAAACAAACTGGGAAACAGTGGGGCCTTTCTCGCATCAGATCATCGGATGTCTGCCTGGCATCTGTCTGACTGCCCGCTGTGGCCAAGGATCTGCCTTCAGTGTAAAAGTACCCCAAAGACACCCTAATTCTGGGGTTTTAAGGCTCCCATCCATCTTCCCCCTCTCCCTCTCCCTCAACAAAAGAAATGACTGAAGAGAGGGTGATGGATAGAGGCATCTCTCTGGCGCCCTACGGGGGCTTCTTTCCCAAAGAAACGGAGCAGAGCCACAAAAGAGTAAAGAAAGAAAGCTTGGCAGAATGTTTTGATCCAAAATTCATTATAGCTTTATGTATGCGCTGGACGGTGTGGGTCCTCTTAAGTTTGTGTAGATACTGCAGTCCTTTTGGTTCAACCTTTGTGTTTAGAGAGAGGTTTTGGAAGGAGATCAAAGATGTCAGATTACTGGCCTGACTCTTAAAGAACTACTTGGGAAAAGCTTGAAAATCTTCACACCCAGGTTCAAAAACAAGAAGCAGGAACGAGTCCAGAAAGCTTGGTGACATGGGTAGCAGTTGTAGTATTTTTTTCAGAAAAAGAATTTGCATTAATCCTTAATCTCCATACTTTCTGCCTCCCTCTCTCTGTCTCTCTCTCCTTCTCCCTCCCTCCCTCCCTCCCTCTCTCTCCGTCTCTTCCGCACCACCCTCAGGTCCTCCATATCCCGGCCTATATTTTTCCGGATGTGTTCACCTTCTCCTGCCCCCAAGTGTAAAAACCGTCATCTGGCACCGAATCCTCACCCTTTTGTGGGCGAAGGGCATTCGAGGGGTGACTGTAATCCATTGGAGTCATGTCTAAAGAGGAGATGAGAGCCTGAGTGTTACGTGTTGGCTTCTCCGCTTCTCCGGGAAGGAACCGACAAAGGCCACAACCACTGTAACATATCATTTTTTTTCACTCCCAGTCATGAAGTCTTCCCCCCTTGGGTGCTCTGTCACCCCCGTTGGGACATGTAAAAAAGGTTCGAAAATGCACGGGGGACTTTGTCTTCCTTCTTTCGTATCTTTTCTTCCCTCCTCGCAGCGCACTGTCAGTAGAGGTGGTTGGCTTGCATTCCAATTTCCTCCATTTCCTGGCTTCTCCCTTATCTGGTCTTTATTCCTCCCATATCTCTCTGGCTTCCAGGTGATGAAGTGCTCACACTTTTCTAGGAAATACTCATTTAGTTCTTTTCGTTCCAAAGCCTCCGTAGTCTTAACTCTGACTCCTCCGTTGGGGGCGGGGATAATTCATGAACTCAGAAGGATGTTGGGTTGCCTTTTCAAATCAGGGTCTACAAAACATTTTTTTTCTTTAATGTGTGGTTCAGGTATAGACATAGGGATTATTTGAACACTTAGAATGACTTGGCTATAGTTCCCACTGCATTTTAGTCTGAAGGTCCCTCATTATGGGGCTTTGAGGATAAGCAGAGCAGTTGGGAGGCCCGGGTAGCCTTTGGCATGTTTATGAACAGTTGTGTGTGGTCTACTTCTCATCGAGGTGTAGTGCAAGGGAGCATGGTATATCACCTTTTCTACCTGAGCCAGTGATACAAGAGTGGGGAAAAAAGCCACACCCACCCACCACCGTACCAGAAAGTCCTGAACTGAGCTTCATGAGCGTTTTCTGTAACCACTGCTTCTATGAAAATCCTGTAGGGAATCGGAGGGCAGCAGTGCCATGGGAAGCTGGGCACGAGGTCCCACTGCAATGTTAGATCTATACACGGTGCTTGGGACCAGTAGAAACCCTCTCCCTTTATGCCCGTAGCTTCCTGAAGGAGTCAAGAAATGTATATATTTCAGGGAAGAGGCCAGCATAAGCTCCCTCCTACCCACAGCAGGAAATTAGAAACTCCTTTGGTTAACACAAACGGATTGTGATTTTTTTTTTTTTGACAAGAGAGTAAGAGAGAGAGAGAGAAGAAAGATTCTTGAGGTGGCATTGTATACCATAAAACTATATTTATGTGCTAAGACAAGCAATTGATGTTGTTCTATAAAATATAGTAAACACCTCCTCCCTGCCCTTTGGAATGTCAGTCAGAATTCAGAATCATGAAATTTTATAGTATTACTGGTTAGAAGGGCTTCCCACTGGGAGCAGATGCCATCTCTGTCTTCATAGACTCAGAGAAAGTCCTGACATGTTTCATGGCGTTCATACGTGGAAGTCTGTGAAATGGAAAGGAAAACAGCTTTTTCTGTCAACCTGTCACTGATATAAGCTTTTACATTCCATCAGAATGACTAAACTTTAAAGCTGTTTCCTTCGGTGCTGAGTATCTCTCAGAACTCCCAAGTGTTATCAGATTGATAGAGTCCCAGCATATGATAGAAGACCAAAGCATTTTGTGGCATGATATTAAAAATTCATTCAGATACTCGATAAAGCGTGGTTGACAAAAGTGTGAAATGGAATAAGGTAGAGTGAATTTCTTCATGGTTTATTGCCCTTGATTTCTCTACACAAAATAAATAGACAGAATGGACTAAAATCTCTTCTTTATGAAGGTGGGATCCTGGCAGCTGAAGGCCTGCTCATAAAAATCCTCTCCGTGCCACATACCTTGTCAGTGTTCAAAGTTGGAGGCAATGGAAATTTATTGCTGTTGTGCGTATTCATATTTCAGACCCAGTGAATATGCAGAGGCTGCTTTTATGCGATTGCTGAGGCTCTGTGAAGAACAGAAAAAGAAAACACTTGTTTTTCTCCTGGAGCTCTCTCTTTTTTTTTTTTTTTTTTTTTAGTTTTGGGGGGGAGGGGGGGGGTGTTGATGATTTTAGTGGCGATAGTGGTGGTGGCAGTGGCCTGGTGACAGTGGCAGTTCTTCCCCTGAAGGCACTTAAGAGAAAACACGGTTTTCATGTTCTCCCTTCCCCCTTCTCCGCCTGCCATCTTGTTTTTAAAGAAATATTAAAAAGCAAAGCCTTTCAAGCCCCTGCAAGCCTAGCCTACGTTTTCATCTGCCTCCCTCCCTTGCCAGACCTCCCTCTGCCTCCCTGACCCACCACCCCCTTCCTTTCTTCTGCCCCTCCCTCCTCTCAGAGGACACAGTTAGTGAGAGGCTTCCCCCCGCTCCCCTGCAGCGGTGGGACAGAATGCCTCATTGGTTTCAGATATTAACTTCTGTGCTGAAAACCCAGTTGGAGCTGGTGTGACAAATGGATTTTACCTGCTGCTGGAAAACACAGCCCTGTCCCACCCCCCTGCACACTGCACACACAAGCCTTTTTCCCCATCTTGCAGAGCCCATCCCAGGGAGCAGGGAACAGAGAGCTGCCCCCCGGCACCGTCTGTTTCTGCCAGCATCTATGTCGGGCCCCGACAGTTACATCTGTTGAGAAGAACGGTGTACTTGATGAGTTGTTGGAAAGAAATGTTCGGTCTCTCCCACCATCTCTGTTAGTCATTACTGGGCTGCTGGGCTCACGTGGGTGGATCTGTGTGCACCGCCTCTCAGGCCTCATCTGTATCAATTGGAAATCAGTCACTGGGAGTCAGTTGCCGTCAGCAGGGACCCGGGGCATTTTCCAGTGACATCAATTCCTCTTCTGTTGCAGAAATTCAGGAAACAATTAAGATTCTGAGGCGTTCCAGGGAGGATTTCAAATAAATCAGCCGATGGCTGATACCTTGTAACTCTTGGTAGCAAAGCAAAATTAACAGCCCAGCCCGCATCTGCGTACTGTATGCTAAAATAAATAAATTAACCATGCCTCACCTCCAATAGAGGAAGCAGCTGGCTTGTTCTCAACCCTTCCATAAGTACCCAAAAGCTACTGATTTGTTAAGTTGTCATTCTCCTTATGGACATCAAGGACTTTCTGCGTACGCCAAAAACTGAGCTGGCCAAATATCAGTAAGTTATGGAAAATCCAGGCGCTGATTAAACGCAGTGAGAGCTCCTAACTTATAGCTCTGAACAGCTTTATGCAGAGCAAAGCCGATACTGTGAGCCAGACTCAGTGAGGAGGTAATAACATAAGATACGAGTAGGTTTGGCAGCAAACGTAGCCGGAATTTTGTCAGAATTTGAGCATTTTTGAGTAGTAATCAGAAAGTCGGTACCTCTTCCTCGCCCCCTAAACCAAATGCAGTGTGGAAAAACCGGCGTTAATCACCCCTGTGAGTTACAGTGCTACCCACCTACGCTTTCCCATGCTTTTTCTGTTTTTCTTTCTTTCTTTTTTCTTTTCTTTCTTTCTTTCCTTTTTCTTTCTCTTTTTCTTCCTTTTTTTTTTTTTTTTTTTTTTTTTTTTTTTTTGTAGCCATCTTTGCAGTGATTCATCTCCTACTACTTGCTGGCAAGTAGAACCCATCATTCTTGCTGGTTCTTCTCACAAATAGCATAATAAGGGCAGGTAGGGGATATGGGTGCTTGCAAAATAAAGATCTCAGTATCACCCCCAAATAAAAGCCATGCACTCTCCTGAAATTCTAAATCTGTATTGTGTATGTGCATGCATACCAATACGTTTGTGCATGTGATTACTTATCGCTATTAAGAGGATTTTTTTTTCCGAAAAAGATGCATGAGCTTTTAGAATATGAAGAATAGAGTGGCTGGAAAACAAAATAGCACTTAAATAGCCACCACCCCTGCCCCGCCTTGTAAATTCACAGCCCTGGGGAGGAAGGGACAGGCAGGGTGGTGATCAGACTGGCAGCTGAGAGAACAACCCATGGGGCAGGCTCAGTGAGAGCCGCAGAATGAAGAGGAGAGTACAGTTATCAAGCAAAACCACAGTGGAGGCCGTCAAGAAAGGCAGAACGCGTGCCATTCCTGTCGTTCCCCTGTAACAGGACAGACTATGGGAAAGGTCAAAAGAATGAAGGAATGGAGGGAGACAGCAGGGTCTAATTGAGGCAGCGGGACCAGGGAAGGAGCCATGTCACTCCCTGAAAACAGTAGCCGTTGACCTTCTAGTGCTTACGGCACCTGGTGCATTCTGGGTACTCGGGGTGTGATTGATAATCATCACAGCCGTGCTGACCGAGTACAGCTCTACATTACTGGCTCCTCTCCGCAGTCAGCAGGAGGCTTCCGCATGGGGTAATGAGCGGAAGTAGTCAGCTACCATTACACCCAGGGAACAGGGAGAGACGCTAGTTAGGAGCCATGTACTACTGAGACGGGAGGCCCCCGCACACACCTTGCCGCGAGCTTCCTTTGCACACCGCGCTGGTGACGTCAGGCACGCTCCGTGGCCTGCAGCCTTCCTATTTAGATATGTGCCCTCAGAAGCTTCTTGGCTAGCATAATCAGCAGTCCCTGCAACCTAAAGAGAATTAGCTGCTGTCTCTAGATGACTCTCCAAAATATGCCGGTAGCAGTGCGAGACATTATAAATCCACCCAGGTTGGTTCTGACCGTGTTGTAGAAGTAATCTCAACTGGCACGTCACATGAAAGAACAGATTTGGAAACAGCGGTGTGCACAGCCCGAAGGTTTCAGCTTGGCTAATGTTCTAAATCACCTTATGGCACTACTTTGGACTGTAGCAAACGGACCAAAGGAAGTGTCTGAGGTCTGGATTTACCGTGTGTGTGTGTGTGTGTGTGTGTGTGTATGTGCACGCGCGTGTGTGTGCACAAATACTCTCACCTCTGAAAAGGAAAGAAAACTTCTTCTAAAGTATCTAACAGTATATCACTCTCTGTGCACACTGTTATTGTAAGTGTAGAGGAAGACTGGTCACTCGCTATACCTAAGGATGTCGGTACACGTGCATACAAATCAGGAGTATCATGTGTACTTGAAATGTGTACTCGCCTGTTATCACTTGGTGTACAGGTATGTATGTGTAGCAACTCATAATTACGCAGATGGCTTACACCTGCATTGAATGTAATGGCATGGGTAAGAACAGAGATCATCAGTGTGGAGAAAGATTTGTCACTTTGTGGACATCCGTGGATACAAAAACTCCCGAGATTTATCTATGGTGTATGTGCACGCGGGCTTGGGTGAGTGTGTAGGCGTGCACGTACACCGCATGCTAATTTCCATGTCTTCCGCAAGGCGCGTTACGTGCTGTTGCTTTGGGGAAGCAGTCATTATTCGCACAGAGAGCCATTCTGTCCTGATCAGCATTTAATGGGAGAGTAAAGCCCAGCTGAGGAAAAACAGAACGGTTAAATCAGAATGGCATCCGCGTTTGATTCTGAGCTAGCGAGGCATCTTAAAATTTCTAAAGCAGGGGCGTGTGTTATTTATCGCACATTATGCTAATGGAAACACCGATGTGTTGCAGTGGTTGGGAAAGGGGTTGAGGACCTTTGGAAGACCTTCCATTCAGTACACTTTTCCTAAATTGTCCACTCAGTCTTAAAGGAAATTCAAAGACTGATCCAACTGGGAAATCAAAGTCCAGTGCAGGCAACTCCGGGATCTCTTCCCTGACTCACGTACCCTTCCAGTGTGCACGGGGCGGGGGAGTTGAATGTGCTTTAAGTCAGATCTACTTGAGGATATTAGAAGCATTATGAAGCAGTTCTTTTCCTCTTGGCTGGGAAGTGGGTGAATGTTTTTCAGCTCTTGCCCTTTAACTTTACAGGTATATTTCAGGGAACCGTAGAATTGGTTTTTGTATATATTTAATTATTTTTCCCCATTACCTTGTGTATTAATCGTGATTACGTTTCAGCTGAAAGCAACAGTGCAGTGTGGTTTGGTCTCATAAAAAGAGGTGTGAGGTTAGGCCGTGGCTCGGCGATGCCATTGGAACCCACGCGTCTCCGTGTCCCACCCCCCCCCTCCGGCTCTTCCGTACCCCCCACGCAGAAGGTGACCTTTGTGCTTGTGGCCTCAAAGTCTTAAGATGGCAGTTGCAGCGTCAGATCTAACATCTTGAATCTGGGAAGAACACAAGGCTCTCTCTTAAAGAGACTTTGGCTTTTTCTTCGGGAAGGGACACTGTCTTCCAGAGACTTCCAATGATATCATCATTGGCCAGAACTGTACCAGATGATCACCTCTCCATACAAAGGAGCTAAGAAGATCAACTACTTTGCATTAGCTGTATCGCTGCCCTGAACAAAATGGGGCCCTGCCAAAGCATATTGATAGACAGTGTATACCCACGGCCTCTCAAAATTGGTAGTATCATGCCAAGATTCACTGTTTCTAGTGCATCATAGATGCACAACGCACCATCAAACCTCGAGAAAATCCTAACAGAGCAAGTCTCAAGAAAGGTAACTAAAATGACCCATAGAAGGGATTACTACCAAATACGGATTTTTAGTCTGGAAACAAGCACCCAGAATATGACAACAAGACAAGGTCCATGCAAACACTATAGTAAAAGGTCACAGCCTGTGGAAACACACATTGCTTACCAAGTCCGATGACACTAGAATGTGAAAATTTGCCTGAACACATTGAAAGCCACATCATACTAGTAAGAGAACTTTCAGTACAACATGGAGTCAGCCTGTAAAGCTCATTATATCAAAATTAGCAGAGCTGGTAAATATAATTAGAGTCAGAAATATTCTCCTATCAACGACACCAATGCTCAGTCAGTAACCAGTTACTGGGAATCTATTGTGTGCTCACAGTCCTTAGGGGAATACAGTTTATATGAACAGAAAGCCGCAAACAACATGGCAGGCACTAAAGTGAGGCACGAATGAGGTGTGACAGTGGGGAACAGAGGGGGCAGAACAGCCATCACTGCCAAGGGTTATTGATGAATAAGATTAATCTCATTCCTTTGATGCTTATATCCAAGGAGACAGTTTGGCCTTCTGACAACTCTCCCCTGAGAACCCTACCAGGCTCTTCTTGTCTGGGAGTAGTCCCAGATAAGGGAGTAGACAAGTGTGGAAGTTCTGGTAGTTTCACGTCCTCATGTGTAGCTTCAGGACATTTCAGTTGGGGAAGGTAAAGGATGCTTAGGGTCCTAAGATGAGAACAAGGTAACTACAGGTCTCAGATCCTTTCGTTAATGAGTAAATCCTTTCCGAGGATCTTTGGGAGCAAGGAATCTAAGAGGACGTATGCATATATAGAATAACGGTATGAATAGGGAAGTGGGTTAACCTGACCAAAAGCTTTGGTAGACATGACTCCCTACACATGGGACCATTAGAAAGTGACCCTCTTGCAGTATTTTCCTGCCCTTAGATGGCGGATGTTTGAAATCCTTCTGGCAGCTCACCGCACGTTTCCTTTGCATCTCGACTGCCACGTAGGTACGGCTTTGGGTATCATAATTAAAAATAACAGGACGTGTCCCGGCCACACCCCTGGCCCCTCTGGCGCCTGCTGCCAGGCTCGGGGCATTAGGAGGCGAGCGGGAGCAGTTCCTCCACAGGCGCCTCAGCCTTCATGAACCGACGCGTCGGGGAGCTTCTCCCCGGCAGAGATTCCAGCACGTGTGAAGACCAAACCTTTGCTCCTCTTCAAACAGGCTTGCACATTTAGGTAATTGTGAATGTTCCAGATGTCTGCCGCTGATTATCTGACCAATATAGAGTATAAATTATTCTAGGCAAGTAGCACCTGTGCCTGACTCGTTTCTCCGTCCTAAAACAGAGGAGGTATTTGGTGAATGATTGCCGAAGCAGAGAGCGACATGAGGTCTAGATTGGAGCCAGAGACGGCTCTGGGGAAAGCCAGCCTGTGTACGAAACTTGGTGAAGAAGTCCTGAGGAGCCAACTGCTACATGAAAACAAGTCAGAGTCAGAAAGGACAACAGAAGTGTATCAGTGTTTCCAAAGATCCTGGATTTGCTGCAGGAGATGTAATGTGCTGTGGGGGGTAATCATGAGAGACGAGGCAAGAGTTAAGGTTGTCCTGGGTATAAACCTACAATGTTTTCTTAGCTTCTCCGTGCCTCCCCCTCATCCCTCTTTAGAGTCAAACTATGTACAATTTTTTAAATTAATTCAGCCCCGACTTTATTACTGCATAATGGACAGAAGTAATTGTATACATTCGAAGTGTACGACTTGATGATTTGATAAACAAATACATTGTGGAATGATTACCAAAATCACAATTATTAACACCTCCCTCGCCTGACACAGTTAACTCTTAGTGTGTGTGTATGTGTGTCGTAAGATGTACCCTCAGCAGCTCCCAGGCACACGATACCGTATTATTAACTATAGTCACCATGTCATGCGTTAGGTTCTCAGAACCTGTTCTTTCTACAACTGGAAGTTTGTAGCCTTTGACCTACGTCTTCCTGTTTCCGCCTCCTCCCAACTCCTGGCAGCCACCGTTCTCTTCTCTCTTCCTATGAAATTGTTTTTTTTTCTTTTATATTCCATATATAAGCGATACCATACAGTATTTGTCTTTCTCTGGCTTACTTCACAGAGCAGAATACCCTCCAAATTCATCCAGGTTGTCACAAGTGACAGAATTTCTTCCATTTTTGCAGCTGAATAGTATTCTCTCTCACTCCCTCTTTCTCTCTCCCTCTCTCTCTCTCTCTCTCCCTCTCCCTCTCTCTCTCTCTCTCTCCCTCTCTCTCTCTCTCTCTCTCCCTCTCTCTCTCTCTCTTTCTCTCTCTCTCTCTCTCTCTCACACACACACACACACACACACACACACACACACACACACAGAGTTTCTTTATCCAGTCACCTGTCAAGGACGTTTAGGTTGTTTCTATGTCTTGGCTATTGTGAATAATGCTGAAGTGAACATGAGATTGCAGATACATCTTTGAAATACTGATTTTATTTCCTTCAATGATACACCCAGGAGTAGGATGGCTGGATCATATGCTAGCTCTATTTACAGTTTTTTGAGGAACTTCCATACTGTTTTCCATAATGGCTGTGCCAGTTCACATTTCCACAAAGAATGTATAAGGATTCCCTTTTCTCCTTTTCTCCACACCCTTGCCATCATTTATCTCTTGTCTTTTGTATTAATACCCATCCTAACAGCTGTGAAGTGATATCACATTGTGGTTTTGATTTTCATTTCCCTGATGATTAGTGATGTGCAGCACCTTTTCATGAACCTGTTGGCCATATAGATGGCTTCTTGTATTTCTTGTATGTCTTCAGGTCCTTTTGTAACTGAATTATTTGCAGTTATTGCTATTGAGTTGTATGAGTTCTTTATATATTTGGATATTAACATCTTAATCAGGTATATGGTTTGTGAACATTTTCTCACATTCTGTAGGTTCTATTTTCAGTTTATTGTTTTCTTTGCTGTCTAGAAGTGGTTTTTGGTTTGTTTGGTTGCTTTTAGGTTGATGTAGTTTCATGTATTTTACCTTTTGTTTTCTTTGCTTTGGTGTCTTATCCAAGAAATCATGGACAAGAACAATGTCAAGCTTTAAAAATCTCTATGTTTTCTTCTAGGATTTTTACAGTTTTAGAGCTTACATTTAAGAATTTAATCAGATTCAAGCTAATTTTTGTTAGTGGTAAGATAGGCGTCCAATTTCATTCTTTTGTATGTGGATATCCAGTTTTCCCAACACCAGTTATTGAAGTGACTGTCATTCTCCATTGTGTGTTCTTGACATCCTTGTAAAAACTTAGTTGACTGTATAGGAGTGGGCTCATTTCTGGGCTCTCTGTTTCTGTTCCACTGACACTGTTTTGATTCCTGTAGGTTTATAAAATAGTTTGAAATCAGGAAGTGTGATGCCTCCAGATTTGTTCTTCTTTCTTAAGATTGCTTTGGTGTCTTTTGTGGTTCCTTCCAAATTTTAGGATTGCTTTTTCTATTGCAGCAAAAAATGCCACTGGAATTTGGTAGGGATTGCAATGAATCTGTAGACTACTTTGGGTGGTGTGGAAATTTTCACAGTACTAATTCTTCTAATCCAAGAACATGGGTTATCTTTCCATTTATTTGTGTCTTCAGATTTTTTTCATCAATGTTAGTATAGTTTTTAGCATACAGATCCCTCATTTCCTTGGTTGAATTTTGTTTCTAAGTATTTTGTTGTCTTCATGCTGCTGTATATTGTATTGCTTCCTTAATTTCTCTTTCAGACGTTTATTGTGTAGAAATGCAAGTGGTTTTTCTATGTTGATTTTTTTATCTTGCAACTTTACTGAATCCATTATTAGTTCTAACAGGTTTTTTTGTGGCGTCTTTAGGGTTTTCTATGTATAAAATCATGTCATCTGCAAACTGATAATTTTACTTCTTCCTTTCTAATTTGGATGCATTTTTTTTTCCTTTTTGCTCTGGTTAGACATGCCAGTACTGTGTTGAATTGGAATGGTAAGAGTGGACATCCTTGTCTTGTTCCTGATGTTAGAGAAAAGGTTTTGATTTTTCACCTTTGAGTAGAATGTTAACTGGGGACTTGTCATATATGGACATTATTATGTTGAGGTACATTCCTTCTATACCTAATTCATTGAGAGTTTTTAATCACGAAAGGTTATTGACTTTGTTAAATGCTTTATCTTCATCTGTTGAGAAGATCATACAATTTTTGTCTTTCATTCTATTACTGTGGTGTGTCACATTTATTAATCTGCCTGTATCAAACCATCCTTGCATCCCAGGGATAAATTCCATTTGATCAGGTTGTATGATCCATTTAATGTGCTGTTGAATTTGATTTATTAGTATTTTTTTGAGGATTTTTACATCCATGTTCATCGAGGATATTGGTCCATAATACTCTTTTCTCATAATATCTTTGTGACACTTTGATGTCAGGGTAAAACCTGCCTTGTAAAATGAGTTTTCAGTTTTTTGGCAGAGTTTGAGAAGAATTGATATTAATTCTTCTATAAATGTTTGGTAGAATTCACCGGCAAAGCCACACGACCCTGGGCTTTTATTTGTTGGAAGGTCTTTGATTACTAATCCAAGTTCCTTACTTTGTATTGGCCTTTTCAGGTTTTCTGTCCCTTCATGATTCAGTCTTGGTAAGTTATATGTTTATAGAAATGTATCCTTTTCTTCTAAGCTAATTAGTTGGTATATAATTGTTCATAGTCTACCATTTTTTTTAACATTTTTTCTGATAT
>NC_064815.1:21011524-21229024 GCF_023721935.1 Panthera uncia | reverse complement strand
AAAGAGGGAGACACAGAATCTGAAACAGGCTCCAGGCTCTGAGCCGTCAGCACAGAGCCTGATGTGGGGCTCGAACCCACAGACTGTGAGATCATGACCTGAGCCGAAGTCGGACGCTCAACCGACTGAGCCACCCAGGCACCCCAGATCAGTTTTCCATTTTAACGACATTCCTTAGGAACCTTATTTTTATGGGTGAGCATGATGCTGACGCACAGATCTGGTCCCCAGTTTGGGGATATTTACGTTCATGAAGCCTGTTTTGGACTGTATTGGACAGAGATTTAGAAATACCTTGGTTCAAGTGCCTGGAGCTTCTTACAAGTATGTGACTCTTGGCAACTTACTTAATTCTTCAATTCTCACCTTCTCACTGTAAAATTGGAATTCTAAAACCTACACAGTCGGGTGTGGGGAGGGTGGGGGGAGGTGTTACAGTGTTAAAGAAGGCAATGTATATCAAGTGCATCATAGCATATTTCCTTGCTTTTCCTATGTGCTGACACTGGCCATATAAGGTACTTCTGGGTTGTTTCTTAACTGCCTGACAAAATTTGTAAACAAATTTCTATAGACATTTTTGCTCCATTTTGGATAAATATATGGCAGAGAAGAGCTGAGCTAACTAGTACGAAAAACGTTGAGGTTCTTGATGCGTATCACAGAATCGTCTTCCCGGTAGGAAAGAGACGTTGCTCCAGAAGTGGACGAGTGTCCGCCTCACCACAACCACGCCAACATCGCGTATCGGCGTTTACATTTTTTTTCAACAGTGATAGATTAGAAAAAGAAGTACCTTTTTAATCTGCATTTCTTTGATGATTACTGAAGTTGAGCACTTTTTTTCATGTTGATTAGCCATTTCTATTTCCTCTCCCATGAACTGACCTCTCTGCTTTTGGAAGGAAGAATGAGTCTCCGAGGGCTAGCTAGAGAAAGAGATGCTCCGGTGATCATTCCCGCAGAGCCCTGGGGCCAAGAGTTGCCGGGGAGAGAATTAAGAGCCTCCCGGGACTGCCAAGTGACTGTGGAACAGCCTCGTTCCTAAACCTGAGTGAGCGTTCTACACAGTCAACCTGCAATCAACATTGGCTCGCTACCTTTTTATTTCCTCTGTTAAGAAATAGTTTGGATTTTTGAGAGGGGCTCTTCGCATTCCACTCAAGCCAGTGCTTATAATTCTTTTCTGGGTAGACGACCAGCATGCCTATTCAGTTTGGGTTTTTTTGCTCGGAGAGTCCCATTGGCTCACAGTGCATCTCTGTAGATCTTGCCTGAGTCTTTTACGATTCCTGCCATCCAGCCAGGGGCTGTGACTGCTCTGTAACCTTCTTAGATTTAAATCTGTTGCTCGCATTCTCCTCATAGTGTTACAGAGCAGCAGAGCCCATCCATACTGATGTCTTAATATCATTCTCTCCTCCTTGGATTTATAGAGTAAAATAAACCCGCTGCCATAGAAATGCTTATTGATTACTGAAGTACATAATAAAGCGTAAGAATAAAGTAAGACCCAGTAATCGGTCCTGTTCCTGGGGGATGACAGTAAACCCTGGCCATGGCAGCCTCTACGGGCTGCTTTCTGCTCTGGAGTTAGGAGGCTCCCTTTTAATTAGGAGTCCAAATAGTAAGCAGTGAATGATAGAAACCAGGGAGAAAGAGCACATACTGTATGATTCCATTTATATAAAACTCTAGAAAATATACAAACTAATCTGTAGTGACAGAAAGCAGATCAGTTGGGGGGAGAGCGGTATGGGCAGAGAGGGGAGAGCAGGATTAACAAAGGAGCACGAGGAGACTTCTGAGGGCTGTGGATGTGTTCACTGTCTTGATTGCGGTGATGGTTTCATGGGTGTGTACATGTGTACAAATGTATCCTATAGTGCCTTTTAAATATGGCTAGTTTATTCCTGTACGTTAGAGCTCAATAAAGCCATTAAAGCCACTTAAAAAAAAAAAAAGAAAGAAAGAAACGGCATAAAGGGACAACCCCTGGGTCATTTTGTGCTAGAAACAAATGTTCTCTTTTCTTAGGAAACTATATTTTAAGGAATATTTATGAGGACTTGTAAGACTCCATTTCCCCTTCACATTTGGACCGATGGGGATTTCAGGAGACTGAATGGTACCATCAAAAAATAAAATAAAAAGGCATTGGTAGGGCAAGAGAGCCCTCTTCTTTCTCGGTCCCCTTTTCCTTTCTTACATCTGCACCTTAAAGGTGGATTTTTATGTAATTTTTTGGTAGAAACAAAAGAAGCTGAGGCCTCTGGAAAATAACATTAGTTTCCTTCTCGCCCTACTCTTTCTGCCATTATATTTCCCCCGCCCAGAGGAGAGGGCCTACAAAGAAGAAATAAAAACTACTCCAAAATGTTGGCAGTCTGAAAGGGGTCAGGGGTTTTCAGCACCAAGAGATGTTTGTTTTTCTTGCATTTTAACTCTTAATTTTTGACACAGTGGGAAACTCCAGCATGGCTGCCATTTAAAATGTAACAATGGCCTGGTGCCCTGATTGCCTCTGTCACAAGGGCATCGTGACGGAAGGCCAGGAGACAAAGCAAATGAGGCCAAAGACAGTGCCTGCTGCTGAGGTGCTGGTCCATTTCTCTGCTTTTGAATGTTTCTTTTCTCTGGCCTCATAAGGAGTCACTCAGGGAGACTGAAGCTGGAATTTGTACAACCTCTCTTCAGTCCCCTTGATTTTAATCAGAAATACACAATTATTCTTTTCCTCCAAATAGAGAAACTCAATCCCCATTTTAAATTCAATTATTGTAATTGCAGCATTCAGAAAAATAGCACATTCATCTTCTAATAAGAGATTGTGGGTACCAAATTACTGCATATAGTATGTCAAAACAGGAAACTTGAGACTGGCAGACCAGTGGGTGTTTTTATCTTGGCGATTTGTATTTTCTTGCAGACAATTTATAGTAATCCTACCCTTCCTTGTTTATGATTTGTAAGACTAGGTTTTCAAGCCATCCTAAAATAAAGACTGTTTTTAGGTACAATTTAATTTAAAATGCCCGTTACGAACATGATGGATTCTAAGAGGGGCGAAAGTGATAGGAAAAGAAAGCAAAATCAGTTTTTGGATCCTGTAGAATGACGGCCCACCATGTCTTTGGATCTTCCCGAACCACCCTCTTACATTTGTAAATCACTTTGTCTCCAGCCATATTTCTAACCCATTAGCTACGCTTTTCACTGTCTTGCATTTTAAACAAACAGAACACAAAGTCTGATGGGTGGGAAGTTGACAATGTGGCCATTATGTCTGTCAGCATGAGAGCACCGCTCTCCCTTTTCCTGTTCAATTCCAGTTGCTTCACTTGGCTTGAAGTGAGCCAAATGTAAAAGGAAATACCTTAGGATTTTGATTTTCCTGATTTTCTTTCTTTTTTTATTTTAAAAAGAAAACTTTTTAAGTGTTTATTTATTTTTGAGAGAGAGAGAAAGATTCAGAGCACAAGCAGGGGAGGGGCAGAGAGAGAGGGAGACTTAGAATCTGAAGCACGCTCCAGGCTCTGAGCCGTCAGCACAGAGCGTGATGCGGGGCTCGAACCCACGAACCTGGAGATCATGACCTCCAAAGTTGGACGCTTAACTGACTGAGCCACCCAGGTGCCCCGATTTTCCTGATTTTCTTAAAGGAATAACCTTAAAATTGGATTTCTTCCAATGTGTGCTGTTATTTTCTTCAGATTTTCTTTTACCTTGAAATTATTTCCATGTCTTTCTTGTACACACACTCAGACACCCACGCTTCCAAACACCTTAGTGTTCTTTCCATCACCCCTGTATATTTCTTTTTTTTTTATGTTTATTTATTTTTGAAAGAGAAAGAGAGAACAAGCGGGGGAAGGGCAGAGAGAGAAAGAGAGAGAGAGAGGGAAGCACAGAATCTGAAGCAGGCTCCAGGCTCTGAGCTGTCAACACAGAGCCCGATGCAGGGTTCAAACCCACAAACTGTGAGATCATGACCTGAGTCAAAGTCGGAGGCTTAACCCACTGAGCCACCCAGGCGACCTCCATCCCCATTTATTTCTTGACTCCTCAATTAAACAGTTCCCATGACACCTTCCTTCAGATTGTTTGCTAACATAATTTATGAATTCATTCTTTCACATATGTTCCTTGAGCGCCTTTTAGGTGTCAGATTTAGGAAGAACAGAATATAAGCAAACTCTGACCACAGTGTTGAAGATGCTGGAAATCAGCAGTGGACCTCTGGCCAGTGAAGTCAGAGGAAGCTCCCATATATGTGGGAGAGAGAACAGGCATTTCCGAGTGGAGTAGTAGTCCGTTGGACTGTTGTTTGCTGAGTGTGACTCCTAAGTGCCAGGCATTTTAGTCATATTCTCTCAACTACTCCCTGTGTATACAGTTACCAGCCTTAATGCTCTAAGAAGTTTTATTTCTTCCCAAGGTAACTCTCTTGGTTGGTTTTATTAGATCAATCCTTAGGTAGGCCTTGCATATATGTAAATTCTGTGCAAAGGCTATTCAAGTAGCTCCTAATCCTGATTGGTCAGAATCTCTAGACAGATTCCAAAATGGCTGGCTTCCGAGTTGTACCCATCATCACCTGTTATTTTCGATATCCATCCTATCTGTCTATTTATTTATTTGGCCAGTTTGAATTTGAATGAACATCTCACTAATGACGAAGCCCGTAAGTCGTTACAGCACTCTGCATAACCTACAGGTGTAGACTCCCAGCTCTTAAATCTATCCATTTTACTTTAGTCCCTATACACAGGTTACTGGCTCCTATTCCTGGAATAAATCCAGACCATATCCACCCAAAAGAATGTGCATCGGGAACCTAAAGGAACACTTAGAAAATTGAATCCTAAAGTGTATTTCCTTGTTGGTAAAAATGAACCATACTTCATTTTATTGCACTTCTCTTTATTGTGTTTCACAGATACGGTGTTTTACATATATTGAAGGTTTGCGGCAACCCTAAATGGAGCACGTCTTTCGGTGCCATTTTTCCAGTGCCATTTGCTCACTTCATTTATCTGTCATATTTTGGTTTTTCTCACGGCATTTCAAACATTTTCTTTATTTTTATATTTGGGCTTTTTTTTTAAAGTTCATTTATTTAGGTAATCTCCACACCCAGCTTGGGGCTTGAACTCACGACCCTGAAATCAAGAGTTGCACACTCTTCTGACCAAGCCAGCTAGGTGCTCCCATTAGTATTACATTTGTAATGGCGATCTGTAATCAGTGATCTTCGGTGTCACTATTGTGATTGTTTTGAGGTGCCACAAACAATCAGACGGCAAACTTGATAGATGAAGGTTGTGTGTGTTCTGACTCCTCCACTAACTGGCCTTTCCCCCATCTCTCTCCCTCTCCTTGGGCCTTCCTACTCTCTGAGACACAGTGATTTTGAAATTAGGCCAATTAATATCCCTACAGTGGCCTCTAGATGCTTCCGGAAGAGTTATAAATCTCTCACTTTAAATAAAGAGCTACAGATGATTAAGCTTCGGGAAAACGCATGTCTAAAGCCAAGATAGGCCAAAACCCTTGCACTAAACAGTTAGCCAGGTTGTAAACGCAAAGGAAAAGTTCTTGAAGGAAGTTGAAAGTGCTCTTCTAAGGAACACATGAATGATAGCTGACAGAGAAAGTTTGAATGGTCTGGAGAGAAGATCAAACCGACCACAACATCTCCTTAAGACAGAGCCCAATCTAGAGCAAGCTCCTAGCTCTCTTCAATTCTGTGAAGGCCGGGAGAGGTAAGGAAACTGCAGAAGAAAAGTTTAAAGCTAGCAGAGGTCAGTCACGAGGTTTAAGGAGAGGCTGGCTCCATAACATAAACTTTCAAGGTGCAGCAGCAAATGCTGAGTCACAAGCAGCGGCAAATTATCCAGAACCTCTAGCTGAGATCATTAATGAAGGTGGCTACACCAAATGATAGACTTTGAACGTAGATGGAGCAGCCTTCTAAGATGCCGTTGAGGAGTTGCGTAGCTAGACAGGAGATGTCAGTGCCTGACTTCAAAGCTTCAGAGGACAGGCCAACTCTCTGGTTAGTGGCTAACACAGCTGGTGACTTTATGTTGAAGCCAGTGTTCATTTACCATTATAAAAATCTTAGGACCCTTAAGAATTTTGCTGAATCTACTCTGCCCGTGCTCTATAAATGGAACAACAAAGGATAGATGACAGCGCATCGGTTTACAGATGGTTTACTGAATATTTTAAGCCCACTGTTGAGATCTACTGCTCAGAAAATCAGATTCCCTTCAAAATAGGACTGCTCGTTGACAATGCACCTGGTCACGCAAGAGCTCTGATGGAGATGTACGATGAGATTAATGTTATTTCCATGCCTGCTAACACAGCATCCATTCTACAGCCTATGAATCAAGGAGCCATTTCGACTTTCAAGTCCTACTATTTAAGCAATACATTCTGTAAGGCTGTAGCTGCCCTAGGTAGTGTTTTCTCTGTTGGATCTGGACAAAGTAAATTGAAACCTCTCTGGATAGGATTCACCATTCTCCGTGGCAATAGAGATATTCGTGATTTATAGGAAGAAGCCAAAATATCAACCCTAATGGGAGTTTGGAAGAAGTTGATCCGACCCTCGTGGATGGCGTTGAGGGGTTCAAGACTTCGGGAGGAAGTAGCTGCACGTATGGTGGGAACAGTGGGCGAACTGGGATCAGAAGTGGGGCCCGCAAATGGGACTTCACGCTGCAGCCTCGTGATCAGACTTGAATGGAAGAGGAGTCGCTCCTTCCAGATGAGCAAAGAAAGTGGTGTCTTGAGATGGGATCTACCCCTGGTGAAGACTCTCTGAAGATTGTTGAAATGACCACAAAGAACGTAGAATATCCCTCAAAAGTAATCAATTAAGCAGCAACAGGGTTTGAGAGGATTGACTCCAGTTTTAAACCTAGTTCTCCTGTGGATGAAATGCTGTCAAACAGCGTCACGTGCTACAGAGAAATCATTTGTTCGTGATAGGAAGAGTCTGTTGATGGGGCCAACTTCATTATCGTCTTATAAGAAATGGCCACAGCCACCACCCTGATCAGTCAGCAGCCATCAACACCAAGGTGATGCCCTCCACCAGCAAGAAGATTATAAGTGACTGAAAGCTCAGATGATGGCCAACATTTTTTAGCAATAAAGTATTTATTAACTAAGGGTGTGTATGTTGGGGTTTTTTTGGACATAGTGCTATTGCACATGTAATAGACTACAGGGTAGTGTAAATGTAACTTTTATATGCACTGGGAAACCAAAAATTTCATTTGACTCACTTTATTTCGATATTCATTTTATTGCAGTGGTGTGGACCCAAGCCTGCAATATCTCCCCAGACATGCCTGTATTTTATCAATGAAATAAAACCATTTGCTATTCTACTTTGAGAGGGAATGATAGTTTCTGTTTGCTTGTCTGTTTGGGTTGTTGTCTCTCTTTCTGTGTAATAGAGTAGTGAGCCTTCAAACACCTCACAAGCGTGATTTCTTGCAGAATATGATCTCCTGTCTGGCAGTAAAATTATAAAGAAATTAAATCTGTGGCACCTGGGTGGCTCAGTTGGTTAAACGTCCGACTTCAGCTCAGGTTATGATCTCACGGATCGCAAGTTTGAGCCCCAGCCTGCACACGTGTTCTCTCTCTCTCTCTCTCTCTCTCTCTCTCTCTGTCAAAAATAAACATAAAAAATAGAAATTAAATCCAACAGTTAAACAACTATTGCCATCTTATTTCTGTGTATGGTATAGCATTTCTTTCATGAAGTAGACAGAAAAGGTAAAACTATTAGTATTTCTCTCTGGCTGCTTTCAAATGTTTGAATTCATTGAATCCTAACAAAAATTCTGTGGAGTATGTATCATTTCCATTGACAGGGTAAAAAACAAGAAAGGTAGGCTCGAAGATGTTTAGTGTCTTTCCCCAGACCACGTGGTTGCTGAGTTGGGGGGATCGGAACTTGAACCTGGCGCCCTTCCCTGAGCCTGGTGCTGTACTAGGCCCTCGTCTTTAGGGAGAGCTGTCTGCAGTGGGGTAGAAATGTGGCCACCTGCTGCAGTCACTGCCGCTTAGGGTTATTTCAGCCTCTTCCGTTCGGCCCGCCTCCACCCACAGCCCAGCCGTTGATCCGAAAGATGTTTTTCAAGGAGTGTCTTTGTATAGAGCGTGGGAGAGCGAGCAGCGCTAGGTCGTACTTGTTGGGAACATGAACTTTGGAGGACGGAACTGGGTTCAAGTACTGCCTGTGCCACCGGAAGCCTTAACTTCTCCTCTTGAAAATGGAGGGGCCGTAACACTTCCCTCCCAGGGCCGTTGTCAGAACGTTCTCTTTTAATGAGCGGTGGGCTGTAGGCTGGCTCTTCTAGGGGGAAAGGTGCTCTAAGAGAGTTCCCATGGAGAATCCCTACCATGCGGGAGCCATGCTGCAGAGCTAAGATGTGAAATGCACTTCATCTTCAGGAAGCCTTCCCCAAAAGAGACAGCTAAGAACTACTCTTCTCCGGCTCCCTTTGCCTGAGGTGGACGCTGTCCCTTTGGCCAGAAATTGAATCGTGTAGGTGCCACTTAGCATGGGAAGCAGTGCCTCACATGCAGTGCCTCCCAACCTTGGGGGCCGGAAGGAAGAATGGTTTGCAGCACTTTCATCACCTGGGGAAAAAGAACTCAGAGGCACAGGCACTTTAAGAAAGATGCTTTTACTTTGAGTGTTGGAGAAAATAGAACAATTACCTATTGAAAGCGAAGTGGATGAAAAAACATCTCTGTTCGTACTACCCTGATCATTTAATCTATTCAGATCCATTGTGCCTTCCTGAAGGTGGTTCAGGCCAGACTGTCTGTTCCTTCCCCACGCTAGGGCACCCGGCGATCCCAACTCGAGACGGATTTCCTACGCCACGAGGAGATTCCTCTAAGGGTTTGTGCTCTATGTGCAGTATCGGACCCGTACAATAAATAAAAGGAGGGAGGGAGGGGGATCCACAAATCATCAAATCGGTATTAGCATCTTTTAGGGTCCTTAAGACTGCACTAGGCCCTGTGATGATTCCAGGGACAACCAGAGTGCTCTGAGGAGCTCACTCTCTGACAAGGGAGCAAGACTTCTGTACATAAAATCAGTGAAGGATTGTGTTCTGTTGAAACTACTCCGTCTTTGTTGAAGAATGAATGCATGCATGATTTTTGACATCTGTTGAGTGCTTTCTAAGGATCAGGCACTGTTCTATGCCTTTTAATGATATAGAGAGAGATATACATATACATGTATATGGACATATATATATACATATAATATTTCATTATTGTATATTTATGAAGGCAAATGCTCTTCACTGTGGGAGTTAATACTGCCAATAGCCCCATTTGATAGAAAATGAAACTGAGGCACAGAAAGGTTAAGTTACTTGCCTAAGGTCCTACAGAGTGTAAGTGGTAGAGCCAAGACTTGAATCCAGGCAAACTGGCCCCGTGGCCATGTGTGAAAGAGAATAGGATGTGCTTTGCAAGAGCTGGTTGCCATTTTGGTTCAGACGAAGAGCTTCCGGGCTTTGTTACCTGCTCATCTGGCTTTGGCTTCCTCAAGACTGCAAGCTCCCTCCCCCTTTCTAGAACCCATACCAGCTGGGCCAACCCTGTGCGGTTCTACTCCGCCTGGGCCCCGGCCCCGCCTGCTCTCTCATTTGTAGTTTCTCTCACCGAGCACATTTCTAAAGGAGGACCGCTGCTCCGCTTTAAGGACATACGAATGGCTTGCCCTCACCTGTCAAGCATGATCCTTGTATTTTACCAGGCCCATTATGAACGCAATCTTTCTGTCGAAAATTTGCATACCTCCTTTCTTGAAAAGTAATGACAGCAATTTCTTTCCCTCCGCTCACTTTCTGAGTGTCTCATTTAACGGCACCTGTGAAACCGACAGGCGCAGAGATGAGAAGTGAAAGAGAGCAGTTGATTAAATCATCATCAAGCCGGGCCTCAGAAAGTCAATTCTGCTTGCCGTCTGCAATGATATCCTTTTATCTTAAAGTAATGAGCTATGGCACTTTTGCATCGGGTAATGCGATAAGTTCTATTAGCATGTTCCATTTGCCTCACAAGCAAGGGCAAGTCATTTTAGCTAGCTCATATCACTGCAATCAAAGCAATTGGCTTCCCAGGCAGAGAAGAAAGGGAAAAGGCTCAGGGTGATTTCTATGGATCACAACACAGCGGAAAAAATAGACTCTTGTATTATTTTAACCCGTAACATGCTTTTCCTTTTTACTCATCAGCAAATTGGGGTTTTATTAGCTCACACAGGACTCTGAAAAGAACCAAGGTTTAGTTGTAGCAAACCCAGGGGGCTCAGGCCCCACCCAAAGGAACAAGCAGCTGTGATCTGGAAAGGGAAGATTGCACAGGGGGTCACAAATATAATACTGCCAGCGAACGTAGCTGAGAAGGTCTCCCTGGTAATAATACCGTGGTCTCGTAATAAACTCTTACTTCACACCATCTTCAAAGTCATTTGTAATAGGTCCCCAGGCAGGTACGGATTAATGCTATTGATGACTTAGAATCAGTAAATCAATGGCAAAGAGGCAAAGGATCTGTTGCTTAAGCTTAAAAGAGATCGTTTACAAATCACCCGGCCCTAGACTGTCAGTTTTACCTTTGGACAAGAAACTCATTTTTCTCATGTTGGCAACCACTGAGGCTTGTGGGCTCTGGGCTTTAAGTAAATTTCATCTTTGGGGTTTATGTATGTTTATACTTGGCAAAGTGTGACTTCCTTTCTTCTTAAAGGGGAAAAAAATGCTGAACTCCAAAGATTTGTGAAATACCCACTTCTTCCACATCCAAAAGCCCAACAATATTTTAATGAGCTAGCTGGAAATTTACAACATACAGATTGTTTTATGAAATATACCTGGATTTGAAAGTGACAAAAAGGACCAAAAAGGAAAAAAAAAAAAACAAAACATGTTGAATATTAAGTCGTGACCTTTAGAACTTCAGATTTGGACAGCTTGATTTCTGGCTGTGTATTTGTCCTTCTAATGAGTGGTCAGAATGAACCTAGAACACCATAGGCACTTTAAAAGTATTTGTTGAATGAAAATGTGTGATCATCTGAGAGACCCTGGAGGGGGATCAGAAGTGTTCCGCTAGCCCCCTCAGATCACGTTGGCCGTTTGAGTCCTGGCCCATTCAAGCTGAGAACTTGCAAAAATGCCAGGTTCTGAGAACTCCCCATAGGAATAACAGGTCACCAGTACAGAATTCCAGAAGCTTCTGAAGATTTGCTCTCCTGTCTACCCCCTGCACAGTTAAAGATGGGTAGACCTTACATTATTTTCTAATGTGCTCTTTTTGTGACTGTCAGAAGCTTTAGTCTCATCTTTGAAGTTACTGTTTGGCAAACAAATCTTTCAATTATGCTTTCGCTTTTGTAGAGCTATTTTATTTGATTGGGTATAGTTGTTGTTGAGGCGGAAAGGAAGAGGGCCAGTGGCATCGTTTTACAATCAGTAAGAATACCGTAAACCATTTTCAGGATGAAAATATTCTTTTTTATTTCAAGGTCCCCAATAGCTTTAAATTTCACTTAAAGCCCAAAGTCGATAGGAGAGCAGTGTAAACATTGTGAAACGAGGGCTTTGTGAAGTGACGGAAGACAGACAACATCAGAGTTGCCGTACGCGGCACAGAATGACTACGTGTTTTTGCATGTACCAGGAAATGCAGGGATGGGAAGATGATGGTGGGCATGTTTCTAGTCACTGTGCTGCTAGTTTACTTCTTTAAATAAAAAGTAAGTGTCATGTTTTCTCTAGGTGGCTTCTTCTGAAATTGCTTTTAGGTGAGGGATGTCTTTACAGTCTTAGATAAACCGCCTGCCCCAAAGGGAAATCGATTTGTTTTGTCACCAGCAAAGTTAAATTGTACTTGATGTTAGATGCCGTAGTTTACAAGTTGGGGTTCTCCCTCATTTTCCTCTTATTTCCTTTAGGCAGAAAGAAGAATAAAATAACTTTGTTCAGTGATGGTGTTCAGCCCTGACATCTTTGGTGGCAATGATAAATGGATTTGAGATACGAAATAACTGTTCCAGCAAGGTCCATTGAGCAGAATAGAGAGCAATGCCCTCCTCAATGTCATTGTATGTGATATATTCAATGATTGCCACTTTCTGCTTAAGAATGCATTCCATCACGAGGTACCTAGAATCCCATCTTGTTCCTTCATTCCGAATGAGGCGGAGAGATGTCGCAGACCTTGACTTATTTCGATTTGGATCAACGTCTTAAAACACAGATATTGAGATTCCCAAATGGAAATGAGAAATGTTTGCTTTTGAGGAAGTACGACAAAATCATAATCGTGTCTTGTCTGGGCCTTTTAATGGAAGGTACTTCCTTCTTGGCCCCAACTCTAGGCTCTGCTAATGATTTTAACACTGCCCCCTGTGCTCAAACATACACCCCGCTGAATTAAGCAGTGGAGTTAGTCATTATTTCCTGTACCTTCTTTCTTTGGAATTACTTGTCTTTTCAAAATCATAGTTTCTTATGTAACCTGGAATCAGCCACTGTTTGAAGAATTCTAAAGAAGAATGAGGTGAACTTATCAATGTGAGCACCTTTCATGTCCCAAGACACTATCTCTTACCTACTCAGAGCTAACTCTGTAGTACGGGTGTGTCTTGTGGCAAACAGTGAAAATATAATTTTGTAAGAGATGGAGACAGAACAATTAATTCTAAGAAGAGTACTGTAATTCTAAGAATTCCTAATTCATATTAGAAGATTCTAAGGGAACTGGGTTTGCAAAGGCAAATTAAACATTTTTAGGTAGAAACTTGGAGAACCAGAATTAATTTACAAAGACACATGAAATATTTTTAGGTAGGAACTTGGAGAACCAGAATTCCAGGTGGAGGGAACTGAAAAGCGCAAAGATGATAAATCCTGAGGGTGTGACCAGTTGTGCCTGAGTGTGGCAACAACCAGGGGTGTGTTAAGATAGTGCTACTCCAAGTGTGGGCGCACACCCAGGCCACGCCCTGAGTTCTTGGTTAACCGTCTACTGGGGGATCGGCGTGGCAGCTGAGAATAAGCATTTGGAAACTTTTATAGCAATTGAGTAGAGTAATTTCATATCCCTTAAATCTAATAATAACACACACACACACACACACACACGTCTTTGCTTTTCTTTTTCACGTTCCTAGCAATTTATTTTTTATTATATTCTACAATGTATTGGAAATTAAGGAAAACAAAACAAAAACAAATGGTCCTTCTCCGCAGAAAGCTTGACATGCACTGTGCTGGAGGAGCGGCTGGGTGTCGGGAGTCGGAGGCTCCGTGAAGAGTTTGCCTTGCCGCGGGAAGTGTCCAGACTCTTCGCTGAGACTGCACGTGCAACAGCATTACCAAGAAGATAAGGGGAGTGGGATAGATACGAAGAAGATAATACCAGCGGGAGAGGGGCGGACTTGGGGCAAGCAAACGAGGGCGAGTCTGGATTTAGGTGGATGCTCGGGTCTGAGGTGTTTGCAGGGCTTTGGGAAGGGGATGTAGCGAGCAAAAACGTACTTTAGTAAGTTAACGCTTACTGCCTACGCCAACTCTGTGCCGTGTGTTGTCTGAACCATTTACACGTGTTCACTTGTTCTCTTCTCCCCTTCCTTTGGGGGACATGCCGTTAGTACCCACATTTTACAGATAAGTAAACTGAGATGCAGAGAATTGAAATGATTCTCCCAGAGTCACGTAGCTGGCAGGTGGTGGGCATAGAGATGTTTTAGTCTCAATATATACATGGTAGACGGAACTAGGGGACTCTAAGGGCTCTCCAGGAAATCACAGACAAACAGTGGAACTGCAGGTTCAACTCTGGGGGGACAGTGAAATTAAGGGATATGCAGAGAAGGAAGAGCCATGAGGAGATACTAGGGAAGAGCAGTATTGGTGAATGTGTACAAGGGGAAAATGCCAATATGTTCAGTCGAAACAATCCGAATAGCAGCACGAGGGAATTTCCTTACTAGGTTATTTACAATCCATACGGTGGATTGCAGCACAGCCTTTTACACACACACACACACACACACACACACACACACACACATACTTATTTTTAGGTTTATTTATTTATTTATGGGGGCGGGGAGAGACAGAGAGAGAGGGAGAGAGAATCCCAAGCGGGCTCTGTGCAGTCAGCATGGGGCTCGATCGCACAAACTGCGAGATCACCACCTGAGCCGAAATCAAGAGTCAGATGCTTAACCGACGGAGCCATCCAGCTGCCCCGCAGCGCAGCCTTTAAAAAAAAAAAAAAAAAAAAAAGTGATGTGACAGGGTAAATTTGACTCATTGAACAAAATATTTGACACATTATATGAAAACAAAGAAGGGTACAAGTAGTAGGAATTCATTTTCATTTCTTCAAATGTGTATGTGAAGGATGGAGGAAAGACTGGAAAGAATTCTACAGACGTATTAGCTGTCTACCTATGGGCAGCAGGTTCGTGGGTGATTTTTAAATTCTGTTCAATAAAATATGCATTAATTTGTAAAAGGAGAAAATACTGGGTGGGTGGGTGCGTGGGTGGGTTGAAGTGTTTAAAGGGTGGGACTTAGTGCAAAAGGGAGAGTTGCCCCCAGAAGGCTCACTTCTAATTTGTGAAACCAGAGGGAACAGATGGTGAAGTTGAGTGGGGTTGGGTTCCAGTCACCGGAAGTGCTGTGCTCAGGCACTAGGCCCTTTCTGAGTTCTGCCTTTGAGGCATGTGGCTTGGATTTCATGCTCCTGTCTCCCTCTTTTGTCTGTGCGGGTTTGGCTCACATGTGTGTCTGAAGGCTCAGTGACCAAGAATTCTCTCCCATGTGGGGGGGAAGGCCCCCTTGTTCCTTTTCATTTCTTGCTTTTAAAACGGAGGAAAATATTTCCAGCTTTTCACAAAGGGCTTTGAAGTCTAGTCATGGGGAGTACTCTGTCACCTCAAGCTGGTTGTTAGCGTGCAACCTGTTTGCTAATAAACCAATGCGGGACCCTGGTGTCAAAATGCTTAAAATGGTCAAATCAGCGGGGACTCTGTTTCTGCATTCGACATGCCTTTCCCATTTTCCAGCCTCATGCAGAACATACACCTGAATCAGGAGGTGGCTCGGCGTGAACTCTTGTAAATTGGAGTGGGTATCTAGGGATTGGGGAGCAGACACTTCTTCTTTTAACCTTTCGAGACCAGGAATCATTTGGCCCCAAATCCACAATGTACTGAACCTGGGGTGTAAAAGCCGTACAGTGTATTAAATGTGAATTTGAGCCCATGAATTCTGCCCGCACTGACTCTATAAAACAGCCTCTCCTTTTCATAAAGCCGGCCCATAAACGGCTGCCAGCGAAGCAGAAAGACTCCTTAGGACTGTGGCTCGCGTTCCGTCTGGGGTTGTCAACAAACCCCCTTTATGAGTGGAATAGACCTCTTGTATGTGTCGAACTTCTGGCTTTTTACAGAGTGTGTCAGGAGCCAGGCTAGGCAAGCGTTAGGCGCTGTTTGCTGAGTGCATTTATTGCCTTTGCATAATTTATGAGCTGGAGGGGTTGACCATCATCCGTCTCTGCCAGGGGCTGGCACTCGAGGCTCCGGAGAGCGGAGCTGTAAATTGGATGGTGCGCTCCTGCTGAGCTCACGGCAAAGTCCTCGGGTCAGTATGGGAATTTAATACCAGAAATGGAACTGTTTTCTCAGCGCACCATGTGGGCCCCAGTGCAGCAGAGACTGTTTTGGCAGACTCTGCGACCGGCCTTGTCGAGGAGCTGTCACTCACCCGGCATGTTGTGTGGGGAGCCTGAGCATTTTTAATCGGCTTGGCATCCGTGCTGCTTCCATAATGGATACCAGTAGGTCTCAGTTCTTCACCATATGCTTAACTCTGGAGACAAGGTGCTTCTGGGTATATCAGTAATTACTTGATGCAGAATTAAGTGGACCTTGAAATTAGAACTGGACTGTTGGAAAGCAGAAAGCTTAACACTTTGATAGAAATAACCATTCCCAGGGACATACCGCTGTTAGGATCGGTAGGGGTGGGGGCTGGGCACGGACAGCGGTAGTTCTTTTCCAGGCGCCCCACTCCTTCTTCCCCCTGCACACCAGTCCTTGGGGACATGGGCAAGTGCCATGCCACAGCCTTCAGCTGTCACTGGTTGCCTCTCGAGGCGAGCTGGGATCATCTGGGGAGAGGAGTCTGCCTGGCAAAATACGCTTCTCTCTTCCACGCCCTCCTGAATGATGCCTTGTCACTCTTGAAACTGCGCCCGTAACTTAGGAACCCCAACGAAAGCCTAAGCAAAGGCAACGGAAAAGTCACACAATCGGGAGAACAGAACCTCACCTGTCTGTTGTTCTAGGCCTTCAAAGTCTTCATCTAGCCTCTTTGGACTTCTCAGAATAGAGAAATTACTCATCAGGCAAAAGGAAGTTTAGACCTTCTCAGTTTGGAAGCCTGGTTGAAAACAGTGCAGTCGTACTTGGTTAAAGCACGGTCACTAAAACTCTGATAACCCTATGGCATTGAGGAGCCGGCGAGGACAGTGGAAGGTTAGAGCCCTCCAGTCTGTAAGTTTGTGCTGTGAGTTCCTAAATACCTACAGTAGAGAGTGTAAGCTACAAAGAGGAAGCAGTCCCCAAGTTATGTCTTATGATAGCACGCTGTCCGTTCGGATGGAGTTTTGGTTACTTTCGATGGAAAGCACTCTAATGGTGGTTCTTAAACAATAAAGTAACTTACTGTTACCTGAACAAAAATGTCCAGAGGCAGGCTGCTCTTAGGTTGGTTCAAGTGGCCCCATTGTGCCAGGCCATTTCTTGGCCCCGCTCTCTTGTTTTAGTACTTGGGCTTTTTGCCTCATTTTTGCAAAGTCGCTACCACAGATCCAGACGTCACATCCTCGTTCCGTCGTGTTCAGAGGCAAGAGGCAAGTGCTTCTTGTTTTTCTTCTTTTTTGAGGAGAAAAAAATGTTTTCAGAACCCTCAGCAGACATTTCCTCAAGTCTCAGCCAACGGTGTGTCTTATGGCCACCCTTAGCTATAAGCAAAGTTGGAAAAGAGAGACTATCTGGCCTTTTCAGTCTCAAACTGTCAGAAGCTACGGACTAGGGGAAAGGGGCTTGCAAATGACTATGGGTATCTAGCCAGTAGTGACTGCTGTATAGGCAAATTTATTTTCTGTTTCTGTTCATAGCTACATCAACTCCCGTGTCCAGGTGGCCACACTAAAAACCTTGGCATCATCCGAGACTCGTCCCTCTTCCTTGCTTCTCGCATCCATGTGTTACCACGTCCTATTGGTTCTGCCTTCAGAACTACTCTGCCATCTGTTCCTCCCTTTCTTAAACCATGCGTCATGCTGGTTTAGACGGTGTTGTAAGGGTTGCCACACTGGTCACCTGTGACCAATGTCTTCTTCCCAACCCCAGCTCATGGTCTCTCCTCTGCCCCGTGGGAAGAGTCATCCTAATGGACTATAGCTCTCATCACACCACACCTCTGTTCAGTGTTAGTGTTATAGCTTTCCCTCTGCTGCTAAACTGAAAGCTACCTTAGGGCCAGTCCTGCGTCCTGCTTGGTTGAGTATCTGTCTGGCTTAGCAGTGCTCATCAAGGACTTTTGAGTGAATGAATGAATATTTTTATCCGTTGCACGTTTACTGTGACAGAATACATCCCCCCCCCCTTTTGAAATCAAATGGGTAACAAACACTCTTGGTTTAAAAAGAAAATGTGGTTTTATTTTTTCCCCCTTTGCCTCTAATGAAGAAGCCCAAGTTTTGAGTTAACTCTCGTTCTTTGCTTATCCCAAACTTAGCTGACCAGTTGGAATTTGGGGTCAGTTAGCTACAATGTGACTCTACTGTCTGAAAACAGATTTCTTTGCCCATGTTGCTGATTTATTTCCCTGACCTCTTCTTATCATTGGTGTGTTTGTTGTAGGGAATATTCCCTCTTTTCTCTGGGCCTCTAAGCCACAGAAAAGGCAGCCATCACAAACTGGTGAGCTCCGCCCACTGTGTTTCTTCCAAAGTCCAAATGAGCGAATACAGTGTCCGGAGGCTTACCTCTTTTCCTGTGCAAAAGCACCGGGAGAGATACAACCATTCACATTAGCTGAAGGTAGAAGGTCTCCATTAAGATATCAATTTGCTCCGAATCCCAGTGAATGACCTTGATGCACCTTAGTCCTGCGGCCAGATTGGCTCCTTGATGGGCATCCCCTCTCCCGTGCAGTGGGGGTGCTCACCATTGTGATCCAGCACCTTGCCAGACTGACCACAGGAAGAGGCACAGAGCGCAGGCGTCGAATGAAATCAACAGAGCAACTTCACAGCATTTCGCTTCTGATTCTGTTTATCATCGTTTGAACTGAAGAAACTCTGTACAGCTTAGGCAGCATTTTTTTATTTCCTCTATTTGTCTTTCCTCTTTTTTTTTCTGTATCAAAAATAAAAATCTACTCGATTTTTTCACTAACCCTTATTCTCTTATCTTTCTTTTCAGTGTGACAGCGACAGTGACCAGGAAGAGAAGGTAAGATCCCCCCGCCCCGCCCCACCATTGTGGGCAGAGTCGAGCACCGTGGTTCTCGCACACGGTCACAGGGTGGTGGGATACCAGCCTGCTATTGACCGTACCTTTCCTGCAAAGACCAGCTTTATTTACACAGCGATGTTTCCTGTGATAAGAAATAATGTATTTAATATGTGAGGCCCACTTTTTTTAAACACACCCGTTAATATTGGATATATCGTCATCAGGTTTTCACTTTTACAGATTTTAAAAGAGGAAACCATTTTAATAGCCATCTGATTTTTCTTTTTGAATCCTTGATTAGAACATTAAACTTGCTAGCCTGCATTTGTAATGTCATTTCTTCATTTCTTTTACTGACCTCTATGCTTCTTCTCGCCTTACTGTACATATTGGCCTTCTTGATGGAAATGTGAACAGTGTGTTTCTCGGAATCTTACCGTGGGACGAGGGGTGGGCAGGGCAAGGCAGGTGGCAACTGCTGTCTTCCCACCCAGGTGGATGGCCAGGTGGGAGGGCGGTTCTTCCCGCAGGTACCCGCTCTGTGTGGAGGCTGATGGCCGCCAGCCTCTGTGCGTCCAGTTCAACATGGATCCGGAAAAGGAGCTCAGTTGTTGAGCTTTCAGAAGATTGGATCACAGCCCGGTAAAGTGAACTTTCTGTGCTTGAAGCAGAGGGATTATTTGTCCGTTTGGTCTTTCTTTCTAGCTGTCCCCACCCCTCAGTCAAATTTCTTGCTAATTTCATTCCTCCCTTATGAACCTCATCAAGAGTTACCCGAACGTCACGGTTTCTATATTGCTCGGCCTCAGGGAAGGGACCTCCCCGGTTTCCGGGTCTGTCCTGTGGAGCTGGCGTTCTTGAGCCCCATTCTGTGCCTTTCACCTCCTACGTGCCTGTGGATTTCACTCAGAATCCCGCAGTTCGTGTTTGGCGGGATCTTCCCAACAGGCCCAGAATTTTCCCTCCTTCTCTGCTGCCAGCCTCCAAGAGAGATCTAAAGGCTCTGGTTCTGTACTGTCGTTAATTTGAATTCAGCATATGTAGCCTGTTATAAAATGCGAGACATCATCATTTGAGCAGGTCAAGCATATTCAGATGAAGACAAATGGTGCTTATTTGATTTCCTTAAAATCAGGAAATGAAAAAAGTGCTCTCTGGAGAAATCATGTTCTGCCTGACTTGGATGATAGACCAATGCATGTCCCCTAGATAAGAACAGGCTCTCGCCTTGAGGTTTTTATCTCTGAAGGACGGCCAGGACTGTCAGCTTGCTGACATGTGCATTATCCATGTCATTTTAAACAAAGTGACCTATGGAAGGGTGCGCTGTGCTGTGACATGGTAATGGGCTGTTGGATGACAGTGAAAGTACACACTGCAAAGGGGGCTGTGGATTATTCTTTTGTTTCACTGACAAGTAGGAGCTTCCTTCCTCCAGCCCCTGGGAGTCTCAGCTCCTTGCAAGCCGGGCCCCTGGTGTCTCAGGCAACCGGCGTGCAGTGGGTGCCAGAGGCGCGTGGGCAGCAGTAGAGGCTCAGTGTCCGAGGCGCGTCCGCTGGTCCTGGAGCCATCCCGGCCACATTCCCACCTGGCAGCCGTCACGTCGTTCTGTCGGGCGTCACAGGCACTAGAGAGGGATTGGTGCTTTCTGGCCGTTCCGGGGGATCTTTTACAGGTGAAAAGAGAGGGATCTCTCTTTTCAAGCCGGTGGCACTACTCCAAGAGGATGAGCCTTGTTCTGGATTTCACATCCAAGGGGACATTCTTTCTTTAAAAGGCAGTGTGGCATCCCAAAGTGTCACTGGTCCCCAGCAGTGGGAGAAGGTGATAAGGTTTGTCCGGTGTTGCATCGCATGCAGGTGTCTGGGTCAGCGGTCTCAACCTTGAATGCACATCCGAATCATCCGGGGGTGGGGGGAGGCTGTAAAAATCCTGATGCCTGGGCCTCATCCCAGGCCACTTACCTCAGAATCTCTGGAGGTGCCTAGCCGTACTTGTCCAGATGATCACCTAGCTCTGGTAGAGCTGTCTGTGGTTTTCAGAGTGTCCTGGGGGCCACGGTGTTTCCTGCACACTGACCGCATCCCAACGAGTCCTTCCCCAGGACCCGAATCCCCGTGTCCTTGCCGCCCCGGTTCCCAGCTCTGAGCGCGGGAAGCAGCGAAGCATCTGAGCGGAGCAGTGGCGGCGGGAAGGGAGCAGGGCCCACCGCTCAGAGTCAGGGACGACTCCAGGGCAACGAAGGAGAATAAGGAGATGTTTATAGCAGGTGCACGAGAGGGGTGACGACCGGCGTGGGGAGAGCCGTTAGGAGTGTTCCTCGGACCCGCCGCCCCCGGGGGCTCTGCCTGTGGCCTGCGGTGGCCCTGCAGGCCCTCCTCCTGGCAGGGAGCTGCTCCCCGCCCTCACTCCCATCATCTGTCCCTCCCCCGCCACGCGCCACCCTGCGTTCCTCCAGAGGGCTCCCGGCAGGAGCAATCAAGACTGTAATCGCAGCCGTGCCTGCTTGGCTCTGTTACAGTTCAGACTGTCAGGCTTCCCCTTTTGGACTGAGATTGTCTGGTGTTTATCACCGACTTCAGCACCATCCTCCCAGACTTGTGCTGCGCGCCGAAGCCCCGGCCCCTGGCAGCCTCCTCTGTGCCTGAGCCTCTTGGCTGGGCCCCCCTCGGAGCCCCAGAGCTAACCGAGGCTGCTTTCATGTGCTGCTGGGAGGATTCGCATTCAAATCTGAATTGCTAATGGGGGGAAAGATGCCACTCAGTGTCCTGGGATCCCTTCAGCGGCCTCACCAGGGATGCTGTTGGAGGCAAAAGTGAGACTTGTAGGGACCCACTGGGATTTCTCTCCGGAAGACCTGTCATTCTCTTACTCCACGGGGATCTGCAGAACCGGCGGTCTAAAATTAGGGTACTGTATTTCACACAGCTGACTGAATTAAGATAAACTCTGCTTTCCTCTGATACGAAGCTGTAATTTATAAAATGATACCCTTACTAATTAATGTGGAAGTGACTGGGAAAGGAGCGAAAAAAGCAGAGCTCCCCACGCGTGCAGGAGACGCACTTGTGCACGGAAAAGGCTCTGATGAGACGCTGAGCAAAAAAGCACCTCTCAACGCCCCCTCCCAGCCGCGCGGGGTACGTTTCGCACTAGTGCCAGAGAACCTGGAGGACTTGGCCAGGGTCGGCGTTGGGCGGGAGTGAGAGAAGGCTATGGACGGTCCACATCCTAGATGTGGGATTTTTCTGTGTTGTAGTTAGTGTAAAGCAAGGAGGAAGCGCTTTGCACCTTAATCACCCAAATGAAGCAATTATCCCAGGCTCCCATTCGAAATGAATTGCTATCATGAGAACAAAGAGGCAACGTGCATATTTCCACGTATTTGGCCTGTATTTTCTCTTGTTGCCTCTCTTCCTCTACCGCTGGCAACAGCCCATTATACTAAGAAACATTCCCTATTTGGTTATGAAATTAATGTAGAGATTAAAAGTAGTTCCTGTTTATTGTGTGGGCCACAGGGCAAAATTGGTTGGAAGGCGTAATGCCCGGTGGTCAGGCACTTGGGCCTCCGAGTCCGGTGGCTTAGGCTGGTGTGTGACTGTCCTTTCCTACTTTGGAGCAGCGGACAAGCCTCCGTGCTCTCATCCGCCCAATGGGATTAACAACAGCTCCACCTAAACTTTTGTAACAATTAAAGAAGACGCTTGACTCAGCTCCTGGTCTATGGACCAGTAAGTGCCCGTAAACGTTGGCTTTCTTGAGTTTTACTTGGAGGGAAGTGAGAGACTCACTCGGGAAAGGAGGAAGGCCACCCTCTTCTTCAGAAGGCTCCGGATCTGCCGGAAAACCTGCCTGAGGACGTGAGGCCTTCGTCCCCTAGGGCACTTCTTCCTGTTACAAGCTGAATGGAAGTGGTGCGAAATGTGGAAGGTCTCCCCCCACAATGGCTTTTAAACTCCTTATCCCAAATTGCAGGCTTTCCCCTGGGCACAACCCGGAGCCAAGCGCAAGCGTGCCATCCTGCAGGAATCTGATGGCAGCTACGTGGCTTGTACAGCCCGTGGCCCACATGCCAAATACTGTCAGCTCCGGACACCCGTCACGGGGGAGAGGGGCCCGTGCGGGACATCTGGGGTGGGGCCGTAGCAACTGTATTTTTTGAAAAGTTTCCTAAGTAACCTCGATACGCGATTTGTCTTGAGAACCACGGCCTTATGCAAATGTCGGAGAGAAACATTTACTTTCCCCTTGTTTAGGGCTCTTAACAGCTTGATAGCCCGGAAGAAAGACTCGAAAGCTGTAGAGGTGTCGTGGGGGTAACGTGCACCCACGTGCTTGTGTAGAGCTAACACGGAGTACACACACACGCAATACACACGTATGCGGTCTCTTCGCAGATAGGAGCCATCCTCCTTTTCCTAACGTACCCGTGAGCATGATGGCGGTTTCCTCTCTCTGGGCTTTGAACACCTGGAGAAGGTCGCCTGGTTCCTGTGACTTGCTCACCAGTACCCGGGACATCCTGCCGGGACGCTGCCAGGTGCACATGCAGTGCTACTGATTTCCCACACCAGCTCCCTCTCCCCCCCACATGAACACACTTCCTGGTGCGTTCTAATGTTTTGATGTGTGCTAAAATGTGTTGTGTTTGATCATTTTGTGTTCACTTGTGTGGGAAGGGGGCAGCTTCTAAGAAGAGCAGCGGAGGCTTATGTTCCTAACTCCACACAAACCACACGCCTAACTTGGCTTCTGAAGGACTCAGAAACCGCTGAGATGGCAAACTGAAGACTGGGCATGTGGCTTGTGCTTATAGTGGAAGGGGCCCATGCCTTGATTGGCCACAATGCACACTTGGTAAAGATTGTGCACCCTCAGCAACATTCCAGAAGCTCACTGTTGCTTGTAGAACCTCAGTCCTTGGTTTTAAAATAGGACCTGTTCTGATCAGGAGACAATGAGAGACCCTGTCCTATTTTGGAAAAAAAAGGAATTTTCTCCCCCCCCCCCCCCCCCCCCCCCGCCTTCCAATTTTCTAGCAGCGAAGCAAGCGACCACGGTCCAGGACAAGAGCGGGGAGCCGTGTTCTTGTGTCCTTGGCACTTGGCATAGTGCCTGGCACAAATTAGGTGCTCAGTAATGTTTGTTGCTTTGCTAAATGGGCATTTGCTTTTCCTGGATCTTCATCTCCAGATGGAGGGGAGAAGTGAAACGGGTTCAGAAAACTGATGTTGAACGTGAGTGTGCTCTGTATCAGTCCCAGTGTTTATTTTCTGGACTGCAGCAAATAGGTGCTCTCTTCTTCAGCTTTCTGGATTCCCTGTACAAGTTTGTTTTCCCATAAGATACTCCTGAGCCTTTTTTAAATTTCCTAGCTTATTTGAGCAACTTGTGTAATTTGGGGGCAAGTTTCAAGAGCTTTCCGTTTTGGATGCCCAATTTCCATAATGCCCATCTGCTCAACCTCTTCTTGCCCCTCCGAGATGAGGTCCAGGTCAAAATGACATTTTATTGTTCTTCTAGCCTCATCCCATTTCCAACTGGTTTAATTCCATTGTAGCCATCCAGAATTCCTCTTCCTACCATCCTTGGATTAAATTTCTACCGCAAATTATTTTAAATCCTGACTCTCATTAGGTTCTTCTCTTTTTCATATCCTAGAGTTTCCATGCCAATCCAAAAACTGCTTCCCTGGATTGAATGTGTATGTAGCAATCGCTTCTCGGCCTTTTGGCTAAGATCAAGTGTATGTAGCATATCTGTCCACTACCACTATGCCATACACTGGAAAAAGAATTTGTACATATATGGATTTTTTAATTAATTATAAATCAATAAAATGAATACCCAGGGGTTATTGGAAATGTGTCGGACATCTTTAGCTAAATGCTTATTTCTTAGAATGAATAGTGAGGAGAAAGAACAGGTTCTAGATGCCCTGTTGATCACTGTGGGTGGGTATTGGAGAAGGATACTCAGAAGACCTACTTTCTTATTTCTCACTAGCCAGCGGTGGGGCCCTGGGCAAGTTACCCAACACTGCTGAGCCTTGGTTTTGCCAGATGTGAAGCTGGATTCAATGATCTAACACTGAATATCCTGATTTCCTATGTAGCTATTTACCTAGGCCCCAACAACATGGCAGACCCAGAGGGAAATTAATATGTGATTGTATTTTCTCTCGGCCAGTGTCGAAGGAAGATCGTATAAGGATTGTCTCCATTCATTCATCTCTCTCTAATTCCTAAGAGGGCGTAAACATGGTGGGTAGGTCGGGGCACATCTGCATTGACTCTTTCAAGTAACTGAAGGAAACTTAACGTGTGGGCCTCATGTCTGAACCAGGTCATTATCTCTTTGTTGGTTCATTCAGTCATTCATAGCCACCATTTATTTTTTTCCAGTACGTACCAGGGAACTGAATTGGGCGTTGTAGCTGCTTGGCTCAATTAGGTATGTCACCGTGCACCTGTGGGTAGGCAGCAGCAAATTAGTTTAATCTCTGTTTCTCAGTTACCCTAACTATTTAGGAGAGCACGGGAACTAGTGAAGAGCTAGCTTGCACGATGTGTTTTAAGAACTCACTTGATTGGTAATGAGTATTATTTGGCCTGTGAAAGGAATTCTTTCTGGGATTCTGGAAGACACCTGGGGTTGAGTTCATGCTTCTACAACCCCAGAGAAAAAGTCAGCTGCTATCTCTTAGAATGAAGCACTGGCTTTGATTTTACAGCTTACCTGCAGGGAAGGTTACAATGCCAAGGAAGAGGTAGGTGGAAGTGATGGCTTTCATCCTCATGAAATTGACCATGAACCCTGAGCCACCTGAATAGTGGGAAGGTCATAAGCAGAGACATTTGTACTAGTGATGCCTTTCACAGCATGTTTTATGCGCGTGGCTTTTCATAGAGTGTAACCTGGGTCGCTCTTTGGTTGTCAGAAGAGTCTGTCTTATTCTGTATTCCAGTTGGAGAGTGTTCTGTCCCCAGTAAAGATGTATGGACTTCTTTGTAGTCATGCACATGTGTCTTTGTGTGTTGTTTGTGGTTGCCTTAGTTAATGCCCCCTTGGTAATTTCTGGTTGGTAGTATAGTTACAGATAACTGCTGCCTATTAATTTGTCATTCTAGGTGTAATAAAGATAATAAAATCTCTGTATTAGGCTGTATTTGTAATTAGGCAAACTTCATACTTTTAAAAGTCCCCAAATTCAGTGGAATAATGTGTATCATTTTTCTTCTTTCTTTCTTTCTTTTTTTTTTAAATCAAAGCTATAGCTGGGAAGGTCAAGTCCCCCCCCCCCACCCCCTACTCCCCTTGTATAGATGTCATAGAGCTTTTCCTTATTTCTTGGACTAGAGGAGTAGATGGTCTTCATTTCTTGGGGGCTGTAAACCAATGAGATTTGGGTTAATAATAACTAAAGAAGAAGAAGAAAGGCCACTTCAATGGAGAGAACATTGTATTATTCAAAACACTTTTACAAATGCCATTTTATATGACCTGTTGAAAGATTCATTGTGGGGATCTGTGTGCATCTTCATACGCAACACTATTGATCGTCTGCAACGTGCTGGACTTGGTGACGGGTCTTTTCAAGGGCTGTATCTTCTCCAGTAGGTGTCACGTCATCATTTTACAAATAACAAAGATGAAACTGAAGAGCAAGCGATCAGACATGACCTATGAACCATGTCTTAAGATTCCAGGGTCTGGGCTCTTTTTCCCATAACATGCTGCTTCCCTGTGACTCAGGGGGAGTTGGGATATGCCCACAAGCCCCACCTGAGAACCCTCGCCACCTTTCTTATGCTACAAGAGACCTGGACCATCTCTTGTCTGTTCACCTCCAAACCCCACTAACTTCTAAAAATCCAAACCTGCCAGTTGCTCAATAAATATTAAATAAATACAGTTTGGGTTCAATGACAAGTCAGATGTACAAGATCTGAAATGTGAGTTTTTAAGTTTCACCCAGGAAGCAGTTGTCCCAGGTGAGAAGGGAAATCTACAAGTTCTATGTCTTGACTCTTACATGTGAGTGACAAAATCAGCGTAGGGGCCACCGTGAGTAATCAGGGATGCAGGCTTTACCAATGAGCAGACTAAGCCCAAACTATATTTGCTCAAGGAACTCAGACTCCTTTTAGTGCATATCGGTGTGTAAACCTTTAATATCTTATTAAACCATAGGCTCCCGGCAAGCAACCCACACCCAGCATATGCCTGGTACTTAGTAGGTGCCCTGTAAATATTAGTGTTCTACCTGAAGTTGCTCTGTTGATTCTTGAAGTGCCAGAAAGGGAAAGAGGCTGGTCACGGTTCCCCGGACAGTAGGGGAAAGTGCTGGGCGGGGAACAGAGGCTCGTTTCTGAGCTTTTGGTCCAGAGTCTCCCACATCTCATGTGGTCCCTCCAGACTTTTCTTCCTGTGACCAGCACATAGTAGAGAGAACCGTGATATCAACACGGCTCCTGAGCTGCACCCCACAAAGCTGTTCCACTCTGTGCTGTCGTCTGCCACCTCAAGAACCCCTTGTCCATCCCCAGACGCTGACTCTCACCTTCGCAGAGGATCTCGGGGTCCGTCAAGGCCACAGGGTGTCTCCTTTTCTAGCAGCAAGTGCTGCATGGGGTGTTCCTGCAGCCCGAATGGTAGTAAATATCTGAAGCAGCCATGTCCGTGTTAAAGATTATGTATTTGCCACTAAGGGGAGAATATAGTGTTTATCGGCTGGAGTGCGTGCTGGCTGAGCTGATCACGGCACAGCACTCTGTCAGCCAATGATTTGTCCTGTCCTTTATCATCTGTGTCACTCAGCAGTGTGCCGGTGAAGGGAACGGATCGCCCCTTCCCTTTTTTTGTACCCATTTCGTGTAGAAAATTTGTATTTACTTTGGGAGTGTAATTTGTTCCTCATGGATAATGTGACCCTGAGCGGAGCTGGATCATGGGTTAGTTGAAGTGATATTTTCCGCTAATGGTAGTCGTACATCATTGCTGTCAGCTCGGGTTAGGAGGCAAGCACATTACAGCTCCATTTTACCTCTGCAGGCATCTGGGATTATTTGCCATAACCGAGTATGACATGACCGCACTACAGAGTGCATTAAAATTTTACTGGCTTCTCAGGCAAGTTCCCCGGCTCCAGTGTGCGCTTCAGGCAGGCGTCTGATGGGGAGCCCAAGGGCCCTGACTTCCTGCACAGAGGTGCTGCAGGGGGGTGGCCGAAGCAGGGGCTGTTCTCCTCTGGCCCTAAGAAGCCAGGGGAAGAATTTATGGGGAGCCAGCCTGCAGGTGTGTGTGTCTCTGGACATCCCAGACTGGCGGGTGACTGGCTGCCTTGTGCATATAAGAGTACTCTCTGTCCTTGATGCTTAACCCTTAGAGGTAGATGGGGGCAGTAGCTCCTTCTCCAAGGAGAGCCGGGGTAAGCCCGAGTCCCTGCCAAGCCTTGGGCTGATTTTCGTTGTTCTTGTCTGCCTGTGGTCAGACAAAAGGAGGGAAGCGTGGGTCCTCAGTCTGGCAGAATCCGTGTTCATCCATGCAGCTGGACTGAGCCTGCTGGTCTCATAAACCCACTGAGAAATGTTTGCCAGGGTAGCACATGAATTATCTCATATGAGATTCACAATAACCCAATGAAGTATGGGCATGACTACCCCCCTTCTTATTTATAAGGAAACCGAGGTTCAAAAAGGTTAAGTAACTCACCTAACGTCCCGATGATGGCAGAGATAGGATTCCTACCTAACCTTTTATGTAGCTCTCCCTGACTTCACATCCTGTAGCGTTCATGCTACCACATAGAGATAACAACAACTACTATTTTTGTAGTGTTTATTTATTTATTGAGAGCGAGCGAGAATGTGAGTGGGGAGGGGCAGAGAGAGAGAGGGAGAGAGAACCCCAAGCAGGCTCCATGCTGTTAGTGCAGATCCCAGTTGGGGCTCAAACCCACGAGCTGTGAGATCATGACCTGAGCCAAAATCAAGGGTCGGACGCTGAATCGACTAAGCCACCCAGGCACCCCTAACAACTACTATGTAAATAGTGTTTGTTTACTCTTTACGTATTTCGACTTGTTTAACCCACACTGTAACCCTAACAGGTAGGTGCTAATATTATCCCCAGTTTACAGAGGAAGAGGCTGAGTCACAGAGAGCTTAGGTCACATGCCCAGAGCCCCACACTGGCTAGTGGCAGAGCCCGGTTTCAAACCCAGGTTTTCTTGGCTTCTGAGGCAGCACTCTTAGCCAGTGAGCTGCCCCCCTCGTTCACTGCCATGTTCCAACAAGCCTAAGGACTGGTAGGAAAAGGCCATGGAGAATAGTAACACGTTAGAAACAAAAGGAAATGTTCAAAGAGTATTTTATCACTTTCAATTGTAATTCTAACATCCAACAAAATATTGGTCAAAAAAGATGCTCTGTGATGAGCTTTAATTAGTAAGAAGTCCCATTTGCAGTTAGCTCACTACTTGCATGCATATGGTGCTTCTAAGGTACTTGAAAGGCATTGATTTTGTTAGGTTAAGGGTGAGTTGGCACTCTGGCAAAATGCTTCATTATTTCGTATTGCTTAGCATCCTTTTTTTTTTTTTTTAAACTCTTATTGGAAAGGCTATAATAAGCACATGTTGAATCATGTTCCTTCATGGGACAATTTAAGATCGTCCCAATAATACAGGTCAGGGCCTATTCTGTCAGAGTGAAATCATCGCAAATTCCATACCCACGGATCCCGAGTGCCAGGCCCTTGAATGATGACGTGTGCCTACAATGAGGACATTACCTTTTGTTCTGCCACAGGACCTCTCTCCACCTCTGTAGCCCCGTCGTCTCCGTCTCCGCCGAGCTTAGATGCTACATGAACAGGGCGCACAGCACTTCCCTTTGGCTTTGCATGTGGCAGTGTCATAAATCCATGAACGTCTTCGATACACCGCACGTAAAATGAGTTCTACCTGTGTCCTCAGGGCAGCTGTGTAAATGCTGCATCAGAAGAGCCCTAGACAGCCATGGCTTTGCTCATTGAGAAATTTGAAATTAAGTTAGCACACAATGGATTATGCTCCCTGGCCTCACTCTCCTCCTTGGGCTCCCAAGAACACACATTGATCTTCCCCATGAGATTGCAGTAGGTCTAGGGGACTGACCTGATTTTCTCCTCTGGCCTTAGATCCAATCGCTCAAGTAGTAAAGGACAAAAACAAAAATATTGATCTAGGCATTGAAAAGTAATTATCCCTCTCACATGGTCTATTTGGAATGCAGCAATAATTTTAACTAACGTATTCCTCAGAGACAGCATGACAACGTGTGTGGATCATTTATTTAAGTAGAGCCACACTTCGAGTCTCACCCCAACCTGAACTTAGAATGATGCACAGGTAGGTCCACTTTAAGATTAGACGTTGGAAAAAAATTCAGCATTTACCAACAAATCAATTACAGAGCAATTATTCATTGTTATAAAGGAATTCGTCCACCTTTTGTAGCTAGATAAAAAACGTGATCTCCACATCCTTAAATACATACTTAGAGCAGAAGTCCTACAAGAGTCCTTTGAAGCCTTTGGGTCATTTTAAAGCTCTTAAGTTTTAACAGCTCTGGCTGTATTTATGTTAGCGGGGTTTAGTGTTGTTTTGCTTTTTAAGGTTCTTTTTCTGCTTCCAATAACAAATTAAATTCAAATAACAAGGAAACATACGCTTTTGGAATTCAAGTGTTGTAATAACTAAACCATCAGAAGGGCAGAGATACAGACTGTATTTAGGAGCACAAACCAGAGAATTCAGTGCCCTCCGTGTCTTGTCTCTGCTTCTTTTTGCCTATTTCATTTTGATTGTTTCTGAGACCTGGTTTCTCCTATTGGTAGAAATCACGACCCATCCTCTGGAACATTACACCTTCAGCTTCAGCCAGCGGAAGAAACACTTTTCCACCGTAGTCGTTAAAATCTGATGAAAGGACTCTGATTTGCTCAGGCTGGGTTAGGTTTTAAGTCCTCTTCTCCAGAAAGGACTATGGAAAGACTGGGCCATGTTGTCCAAAAGTGCTATTCTGGAGGTAACCTGTATGGTGTCGGAGCGGGCACAGGGCCCGGAAAGGTGAGAGTTGTACAGACAACAACGTGTCTACGAAGCATAACCTCACCTTCCTGCCATGTGTGAGTCAGGCGCTCAAAGGCACTTCTTGCCAGCTGTTCCAGCTGCCTCGATCATCAAAGGTTAGCACTTTATAGTGGTCACGGGGTCTCCGATACGAACACACGTTACAGTTGTATAAAATAGTTGCCTACATTTTCACAGAATCATCGTAAATGCACTCACGGATTAGTTCTATCTTGCTTAAGCAATTAAAAGTTATAGAAAGGCACAGGAATGCACAGAGTGAGGGAGGGTTCATGCGTACAGGTATTCAGAATAGCACAGAATTTATTAATACTTTTAATATAGTGGATGATGAGTTAATCCCCAAGTATAAGACAGCCACCTTGAAGAGAGACACGAGGATCCAAAGTCATCAGGGTTAGTAAATCACTTGTCTGGGGAACCAGATATAACTTACCTGTCCAAAGGAATCGTGGTCATCCTTACTTGTCCAAAGGAATCGTGTCCCACACAGTACTTCTCTAACTATCACAGGTGACCTTGCTCAGATGGTTTTCCAGGGACTAGAAGTTAATAAGCTCAGTCGTAGCCACTTTCACCTCCTGGTGAAAGTTTAACCCCTCACTGGGTGCTGAGGCAAACACCATCCTGGGAACCAGGGATGGAAAGATGACAAAGATAGAACAGCTCTTGAGAGAGATAAGATCTAATTGCAAAGAAAGCTAAGGTACCTCGATGAATTATAAGGTCTCCCATAGCGCATGCTGTGGATGGCATGGTGTCGGAATCAAACCACCGAACCATGCTGCCTAGGAGGATAGGCGCTGGAGTTAGATCTTACTGAAACACGTGGATGTGGGTGACTGCTAGGGAGCGAGGGTGGTGAAGATCACAGGCCAACGGGATCTTGTTTGCAGAAGGCAAGGAGCTGTGAAAGGCTCAGCATATGGAGAGGAGCGTGAGGGCTTCCGTTTCCGTAGAACGAGGTTCGTGGTGGGGGTGTGGACGTGACTGTGATGTGTGCTGGTGTTAAATAATATAGCTCCATAGAGACAAGCCTGGATGGCAAGCTGAGAGTCTGGACTTGATCCAGGCAGGAGCCACGGAGTACTTCTTGTAGATGAAGGACACATCAGATGTGACTTTCTAGAAGAGAATTCTGGCGGTGGTGTGAAGGATGGGAGGCAGACTTCAGCCAGATGACAACATGGAGGTGACGGGGATCTCAACCAAAGTAATGAGAAAGGCAGGATTTAGATTTGGGGACCTTTCTGGAAGTGGAACGAACGTGGTTTGGTGACCACTGGCATGTGGGGGTTCAGAGAGCAGTCACAGGTGACCGGTTTCAAGGACGTCTGGGTGGGGATTGGTGCTGCCGTCACTTGGACACCAAGAGTAAGGGATACAGGAAATGTAAGGTCACGGGGGCCCACAGGACCCTCCGCTGGGGGAAGTCAGGAGACTGACGGAGCAGGAACTCTCAGAACTGTAGGTCAGCATCTGGGAGGCCAGCGGCCAGCGGAGCAGTGGAGACATTTGGAACTGTGGGTGTGAGCGGGAGCCCGGGCAGAACGCGGAGATTTCGTCTGCATGTAACGGAGGAATAAACATACATGGTGATTGTAGGCATTAAGGACACGATAACCATACATTAATCATAGCACCTGATATTTACGTAGCCTTTTTAAAAATGACATCCAGAATGACTTCCTTTATTTTCCGTTGCGGCAGAATACCCGTGACAAACTGTACCACCTTAACCACGTTCCAGTGTGCGTTTCGGTAGCGTGAAGGGTGTCCACGTAACTGTTGTGCAGCCTGGGTAGCCTTTTATCTAAAGGTGTTAAAGCGCCATACCCGTAGCTCACTTGAACGTCATACCAAACACGCCTGATGAAGGAATACTTGATCTTCATTGTACAGGTGAGGAACTTGAAGCAGAGAATGAACTGAGGCAAAAGGTTCGTGCTTTGGCGACAGCCCCCCCCCCCCCCCCCGTTTTCTCTGGTCGTCATCCGAGTTACACCACACCATCCATAGTGACACGATTTTAGTGTCCAGCTTCCAGTGGGCCCGGCTGTCACTCACTTATATCCTAAGATTTCAGAGCTTTCTTTAAGAAAACCAGAGCAGAATCAGCCCAGGGGGCTCAGCTTCCACGCCGCTGGTCTGTGGCTGAGAGGGAGCTGATTCACCTTCCCTGAACATGAAGATTCAGCAGCCCTAAGCACCAGTGGGGTTCACAGCTGTCTCCACTGGGGCAGCTCCCCAGGGCCCGGCCGGCCGGGGCCTGTCATAACTGGAAGGGCCCTCGGAGACTAGGGGTCCAGCCCCCTTGCTTGCTGCGGACGAGGACAGAGGAACAAAGCAGGGCCGCTGGTGGAACAGGCAGCCATCTGCTTCGGGAGGGTTTACGGGTTCGGTCTACGAGCAGGAAGTGAGGTCGGGGGCTGCTTCCATTGGCTCGAAAGTAAGGAAGGGAAGAGGGATACAAGCAGAACTGTGTCCGCCACATTCAGCTCCCTCAGAAACCAGAGAGGGGATGGCACAGAGAGAGGAGAGCTGCATTTCCCATTCTTCTCCTCGTTCCTCTCCTTGAAAGTGAAATGGTCGGCCTCCAAAAGCCCAGCCAGACCCCAGACCAGACCTGCTGGGAACCTGCTCTCCCGATGTCTCCTGTAAGTGCGCTCAGAGTTGCCCTGCAAAGGCGAAGCTGTCCCCTGGGGAGCCGAGTAGGGGGCGGGCTCCCGAGTTCAGGACTCCGGGCACTAACACACTGAGCCACCTTGACTTTCCAGACCAGGAAAGTCTGTTTCAAACAGGCTGGTCACAGCTTATCTGGCAGGAACTCAGACTCCCGGGCGCCCACCTGAGGTAGCAGTTGGCCCACACCTACGTTAATCCAACGTTAACGTAATCCTTTAAGAAAGCACGTGGTGTTTGGAGGGGTTTTTTTTTGTTGTTGCTTTTTTTTTTTTTCTTTGTAAATAATTTTAGACTTACAGAAAACAGCCCAGGAGGCTCCCATATACCCGTCACTCAGCTTTCCTTGATGTTACATCTGGTAAAGCCATACTACAAGTATCTAAACCGGGAAATTAACCTTCATATTCTACTCTTAGCTACACCTACAGACCTTATTCAAATTTTACCCATTTCCCCAGTTATGTCCTTTATTCCAGAATCCAAGGAGGTTGTTTTGTGGATTGTCCATCCCTCAGTTTGGGCTTGTCTCATGTTCTCTCTTGGTTAGATTGAGGTTATACAGTTTTGGCAGGAAGACCACAGAAGTGGTGGACCCTTCTCAGGGCATCCCGTCAAGGGGCATGTGAGGTCTCCCTGCTGGTGATGGCAACTTGGGTCACTCAGTTAAGGTGATAGACATCGCCAGCCTTCACGCTTAAAAGGTACTGGTTTTTCCCTTTCAAATTAATAAGGATCTTCGGAGATACTTTGAGACTATACAAAATATGTTTCACATCATATTTTTACCCACTAATTGTAGTGTTCATCGATGGTTTTTGGTCTCAGTAGATATATTCTGGTCTTTGCCTAATGGTAAGACATGTGCTGTTAACCTGGCCAAGGCATTCTGTATCTGGCTGAGCTATTCACGGTAGCTAGCCACTTGTAGAAAGCGCGAGAACTGTGCAGTCTGACAGGCCAAGCCACAGCTCCACGGGGTTTGGTCATAAGGTGCCCTGTGGATGTCAGACACAGGAGGTCACTAAGCTTGGGGTATGAGACGGCTAGAAAGGTAAAGTGTGCAACCACATTCCATCTGTATCCAGATAGTGTTGTGTGACTGTGACCATGACCTTGGACAGTTTACCTAATGCTTCTGAGCTGCTGCTGGGTTTTTTGTTTGTTTGTTTTTTAATCTGGATACAGAACATGTAGCACAATTATAGGACCCACAATAAATACTCAGTAAATTTTAGATTTTAGTCCCCTCCACATTGTTACCCCTCCTGGTCCCCTACCCCTGCTTCCCAACCTTCACCCCCACGCCCCAAAAAATCCTAACACACATAAGCTGATTAATCCACTACAACCAAGTCAGCTTTCTAGGAGCAGACTTCTTGGGAAATACGACCCAAAATAGATATGTCTTGAAGAGGTAGAAGAGAATCAGAGAGAAAGGAAGTCATGGCCATGTCATCGGGCAGTGAAATCTGGGCAGGAAGGCCCTGTGGAGAGAGAGTGGCAGGAAATCACTAAGCTTTGAAGGAACGGCGACACCCAGAAGAGCAAAGACGCGCTTTATCATCTCTAAGTAGATTTCACCCAAGTTCCCTCTCCACCGAAGCTCTGGTTTTCCTTCTGAGGAGGCTTTTCTATTAATTTCTATTGAATTTACTCCTATTGTGCGATGTGAGATTTTTTAAAAATCCCTTTCCCAACCTCCTGGGCCCTTCTCTCCCCACCCCCAACCCCCATCCCCAGCTCTCTGTCTGGAACTCCCAACCCCGGAAGATGTTGTTTACACTGTTGCTAAGGCAGAGCTCCACGTGCGATACGTACCAAAGAGGTGCGGCTTCCACGGGTCCCACCAAGTGTTCGCAGAGTGGCCTGGGCGCTTCAAGATGGAAGGGCACTGAGGACCCTGCCTGGCGGGGTGGCCGCCGTCAGTGAATGCTGCATCTATTCACTGCGTGGAGCGAGGATGGGGATTTTAATGGTAGGGGTGCTCTCTAAAGATGGCAACAACAAGGTGGGGGAGACTGGTGTCGGAGAGACTTCCCAGCACTCGTGGGGATCCCCAGAAAACACACTTTCTAGGAAATACCTGTTATGGTCAGAAATGGAGCGGTACCTCTATTGGTCTCATTTAAGTTTTATTTTCTGAGTATGACAGACACCCAGAACTCAGGAGGTGGTCGGCTGCAGTAACAGAATGCCCGACGGTGGCTTGGGCACTGTGTTACTTCCCTGTGGCTGCTGTAGCTTTAAGACAACAGAAATGTATTCTCTCACGGCTCTGGTGGCTGGAAGTTCAGCATCATTTGCCCTGGGCCATACTTAACTCCCTCCAATCCATTCCTTGCCTCTTCCAGCTTCTCGTGGCTGCTGGCATTTCTCTGCTGGTGGCCACATCGCTCTAGACTCTGCCTCTGTCTTCACATAGCTTTCTCCTTTTATGTGTTCTGATCTCCCTCTACCTCTCTCTTGCGAGGATAGTTGTGATAGCATCTAGAGCCCACCCAGATACTCTCTTCATTGCAGGATCTTTAATTGCAGGGTGACCTCAGCAAAGACCCTTGTTCCTTACGAGGTAATATTCAAGGTCCTTGCAAAACACATAGAAGGCAGACAAGAAGGAGGTAGATGGTCAAGTCCATCCCTAGGTGCATGATAAAGCAAAGAAGGCCTAGATTTCCATGATCAGTCGTGATTGTCCCTGGGATCTGGCATTGTGCCATCATAGAGTTCTGTTAGCAATAAAGACATGGAGGGAGTGGCTTCTGGGGAGACAAAGAACACTGACCGCCACAAGGGATGTGGGTCTCCAGACCTTCTGATGTGGACAGATTGTAGCAATGTCTGGATGGGTGTCCTCTCTTGCTTTGTGAAGGTGACACTGTTTTCGGACTCTCAGCCCATCTCTGGGATCCAGTGATGAGGAAAGTAGGCTTAAGGCTTGGTCTTGGACTCCAAAGGCCTGGAATCCAGAACCAACTGCTGATGTGACTTAACTCACCACGGAACCTTCCAGAATCTCAGTAAGAATTCTTACCTCTCAGGGCCCTGGTGACGAGATGCAGTCCATCAGAGCTACTGAGATGGTGGTTATTACTGTTAAGTGGAGCCCCCCACTGCCTCACAACTTAGACCAGCTTTTTGGGAGTTTTGTCCTCTTGCTGGTCCCTCCCTCCTCCATCCGCCATCCCCACCACACAGACTCTCATGCACTTTCTACTCCTCTGTGGTTGTCTTTTGTTTACCTTTGTTTGTGACTTCTGACTAGCGAGGCACCTTCGGTGCTGATGTTGCGACTGCTCTCGTTACGTCCCCGGGGCTCATTTCGGTAGTGACTGGAGAGAACTGGGTGAGTCCTGGGCGATAGTACGAGTCCTGTCATATTCTGAACTCTAGGGAGTGGTGGGGAAGCTCCTAAACTGGCAGCTTTATTTCCACTCATGCCTGTGGTTAGGCCGGAGCCACCCCATCCCTGGTGGCCTTGATCTGGGTCGTGGCAGGTGGTGATGGTAAGGACTGAAGCAGGGAGAGAGGAGATGCTCACAGCAGCTGTGCCTGGGCCTGGCTCATTCATCTGATGAGATTGCTGGCAAGCCTCAGACGGCCACCTGCAGAGCAGAGGGAGGGACGTAACACCCGGTCAGGTGTCTAGATAGGAGCGTGGGACTCCTCAGCAGCCGAGTGTGGAGGGAGGATCCCCACCTGACTGCACCCCACAGCCACCCACGGTGCTGTGCGTAGAGAGACACTTGGCGCAAGCCTGGCGACTCCGGTGGGGAAGTTTCCAAGTGAGAAGTCTCCAGGTGAAGTGCAGGAATCTGTATTTCCAGAAGCGCCCCTAAAGCTTCTGATGCGTAGCAGAGACACAGTTTATAAGAAAGCACCGTGAGCTCAGGGTCAGGAAAACCTAGTTCGGGTGACACCTTAACCACCTTCTAGCTGTGTGAGCTTTGTCAGTCACCTTATCCCCTCTTAACTTCAGCCCTTCGATTGAAAGCTGGCGCAGTACTAACCCCTGGCTCGCAGCGTTGCTGAGGGTGTTGAGGATGGAGTGAGACACGCACACAAGTGTTTGCACGCACGCACACCACCGGTGCTGTAACCAAAAGTGAGTTTCCTTCCCCTCTCGGCACAGAAAGCCAGCGGTCAGACGGGCTCGTGTGCTTCAGCTCCAGGGCCCCCGGCCACCCACCACCAAGTCCATCCCCAGAGCCCCCGGCCAAATTGTTGTTTTAACTAACAGTCATTCCCAAAAGCTTTTACTCTTATTCTGGTTAAAGAGAACTCTTCGTTGAAGAGAGTTTCCCTCTCGTCCTTGACAAATCATTGGAAATTCTTTTGGTGCTCACTGCGATAACATCTATCCAAATGAACATGTTGGAAGTTAGCGTGAGTGTCCCGTGCGATTTGGGAGAAATTCTATTGTCGTTTAGCATTAATTAATGCCCACCGACTGTAAAGTGTTCAGAGATAGCAGCATCAGCCACATTTGCAAAGCAGAGAGAAGTGAGAAGGACAGGGACAGCAGGCAGGGCTGAGTTGTGACCGGAGGTGATGGCCGGACAATTCCTGTGTCTCCGCCCACAGGTGCTCAGAACACACAGCCTGACCCTCGCGCTGAGCAGCCCGCCCCGCCGGGCTCCCAGCGCCCCTTTCCCAGGCTCTCCTGCCCCCTCGGTAACCTCTCTCTGCAGCCGCAGCTGCCCTGGATGTCGATTTTTAACCTGGTTTCACCTGGCTGCACGGGGCAGCTGGTGGGCCCTGGAGCGTGAAGTGGGATTTGCTTAGGCCCCTGCAGCCGGGCTCCCCCTGCGGTGTCTCCCTGCGGCCTGCCTTTGGGACACAGGCTGCCAGAGAGGCCTTGAAGGTAGAGTCCGAGAAGTCCTCTGTGCACCCCATCCGACCCCACCCCACCCCCGGCAGGTGGTAAGTCAGGTCTGTTTATTAACGTCCCCTGTTCTGTTAAATGCCTCTTCCAGAAAGGACTGTACCTGTGCACTGACAGCAGGGGCGAGGGGTGAGCGGTGCAGCTTCGGGGGACGAGGCGACAGCCACACTCTCCCTCTATTCCAGGCAGCACAGCTGGGGGCCGCATCTCAGCCCACCAGCTGTGTGACCTGGGCCTCGGTGTTCTCATCTAGAAAAGGGGGTCATTTGACCCACCTAATGGCAGCCTTTTATTAAGTGCCAGGAGGTGCTAGGTGCCGCGTGTGGTGCTGAGTAGCTTAGCATCTTCGTGAGAGTGTCAGAAAATCACCGATGACTCTCATGTCTCTCACCTCTCTGTGTTCACACCTCAGCCATGTGCTGTCCCCCGGCGGGGAGGCAGGAGCAGCCTTTCAGGCCAGGGGAGGGGCCGCCCCGAGCACACCAGGGAGCCCAGGCACAAAACCACGCAGACGCAGGTTTGACGTCTTCTGTCCGCATCCTAGTACAAGTAAAACGCAGCACACCTACATTTCCTTCCTCCTGGGGAGGAAAAGGCATTGGGCATCTAGATTTTTCTGCTGTGTGGAGGGACCCGCCATGGCGGTAGGGTGACACGCGGACTGTCTGATAGGGACAAGTCACAGAAGAGGCAGAGATGTAATTTTAAAAGACTCAGATTATGCTGAGTTCAGCATATTTATGCTGAACTCAGATTTTCCTGAATGCAGTTTAATCTTTCTCTGCTGATTAAAAGGCCCTTCAGAATCTTCGCGGCTGTTCGTTGAACAGTGGTTTTGTCACTTACATCCTAGGGGCGGATGAGCGGTGGTGAGCAGAGAGCATTGCTAGAACGCCCTCCGGACGTGCCTTGTCCGCCTCTTGGTTTCCAAGGTCCCTCAGACCACGCTCCTCACGTCCCCGAGAGGGTTCGAGGGGCCTACAAAAGGCCGAGTGCCAAGCCTGCCCACATCCAGATGCCCCCTTGCCCCCTTGCAGGGCTTCTGCTTTGCCAACACGAGCCCTCGAGCCCGCTGCTCACCCCGGTCTCGGCCCCTCCCAAGGCCGCCCTCCTTTCGGAACTGGGGCTGGGGGCGCCGGGGGCGCAGGGGCCGCGGCACCGCCCGGTGTGGCCCACACCATCGCTCCAGGTCGCAGTGAGATGATTTCCGCTGCCTCGTATAATTTAACCTGCCCACGCTGCTAAACTTCTCTATTACACGTTGCTGTCAGGATGTCAGAAGAAATGATAAGCCTCCTTGAAGCAGCAGCCTCTGTTACATGCTAAGAACGCTGTGCCGGGCCTCCCCAGCCCCCACTCCTGCTGCCGCATTTTTGTGATTTTTAGCATGGTCTCTCAAGTATAAAGAAATACCCTACTTCTTGACCCCGGCCTCCTGTTAGCTGATAGATGAAATCTTTTCTTAAGCTGACTCCCTTGTCTATTATGTTTTCAAAATTCAAGGTTTCTCTTCACATTCCTGGACGGCTGCCAAGTGGCCGGGCTTTGTGAGTAGGTGAATTGGTCCTCTCTTGTGCTCCTTAAACAGGAAGTCATTGTTTTTTAGGGTGAGACTTTGTTGATGTTTCCAGGCAGCTGGTGGCAATTTATTCCTCTGCCCCTTTTGGAAATTTCTCCTCAGGGACTGTACCTTAGGAATAAACCCTGTCACGAGCAAGCCATTGCCTTGCTTTGTGGGTGCCGGGTTTTCCCTCCATACTGTGTCCCCGGAATTGATTGTGCAGCTTCTCGTGTCTTGTGCTTCCGTATCTGCCTCCAGAGCGGCCTGCCGAGGGGAAATAGCTCAGAGATACTCATCTCTGCAGAGGAGAGCCTTTAGAGATCTTGTAAAGATCACACAAGAAGCAGCCCAGGAAGATGCGGCCGCCTTTCCCTCTCTACGGCTCCTGCCAACATGGACTCGTGAGAAACAGCTAAGGAGTGGCTGCGTGTTTCAGTCAGTTAAGGCTCAGTCGGTTAAGCGTCTGACTCCTGATTATCAGCTCAGGTCGTGATCTCGCGATTGTGAGATCGAGCCCCGCGTCGGACTCTGCGCTGAGCAGAACCTGCCTGGGATTCTCTCTCCCTCTCTCTCTCTCTCTCTGCCCCTCCCCTGCTGCCCCTGCCCTGCTCTCTCTTGCTCTCTGTCTCCCTCAGAATCAATAAATAAACTGAAAGAAAAGAACGGAGAAAAGAGAAAAGAGAAAAGAAAAGAAACAGCCAAAGTGTGGGCACACATATGACAGCTCAGGGCCCTCTTCACTAGCTGGGATGCGTGGTCTTTCCTGAGGAGGGGGACCCAAGATTGGCTTCCACCGAAACCTAACTATGAGGAAGGGCAAATATCCTAGCCCTTCCCTTGTCTGGAAACTTGTATTACAAAATCCCACCTTTTGCTTTGTGACAAGGTGTCAGTCGTGTGGCTTCCCTCCCCCTCCCCCACCTTTTCCTCACTAGATTCTAAGAGATGTTTAGTCTTTCCATGGGCGTTAGTGGCGGGAGGATGATGTCTGCTGACCATTCGCAAGATGGAGGCACGATGTGTGGCTCTCGGTTAGGAAGGCTCTAGCATCCAGGAGAAAGGGAGGGCAGCTTCAGCTGCATGTGAACCGAGTGCTTTCTCTGCGAAGTGCCCCGCTGATTCGCGGACTCGCGTGTACTTCGAGTCCCAAGTCCTCAGAACAGCGGCTAAGCTTGCAGGAGTCCAGGTTGAAACCAAGCTCTGGCTCTTTCAAAAGTCCAGGTTGGCAGTGTCCAGAAAAGACGGTCTTCCCAGTGTCCTCAGTTCCTCTTGGGCACCGCCCCATGGCGTAACCGGAATCTAAGCTGAAAGGGCGCTGTTTGCATTGCACAGTCCAGAGCCCAGTCGCCTGGGCTTCATTTCCTGCAAAACGGAGGTGATGAACACAGCGGTACCTTTGCAGCTCAGAGGCGATGGGCCCGGGCGCCTCTTCTGGGTCCATGGCAGATGGGCCACGCCGCGGGTTCGGTGAGACTCCTGCGCAAGCCGAGGCAAACAGGGCCGCGCTGAGTGGGGGGAGGTCTCCTGGTCCTCACAGCACCGTGACCAGGAGTCCAGTCTGCACGACAGGGAAAAAACGTGCTGCAGGAAGGGAACCTGACCCGTAGCAAGCACCCCTCGTGGACCGGCCCTCTACAAGCGTTAGTTTGTTAAATCCTTCCCACCGTCCTAGGAGGTGCACGTGAGGGAGTTGCCCCCTGGCTGGGGAGGTTCAGACCCAGGATGAGCGGCAGGGCTGCCCGGCTCCGAAAGCTGCCCGCTTTCCTATGTTGCCAGAGGTTCTCTGAAATTCCCCGGAGGTCTGTGCGCAATGCTGCTTGAGATCCAACGGGGGCCTCCAGAAGGGATAGCAGCAGAGCTCTATCCAGAGAGACGCCCAGAAGGAGGACGGTCAGCATCCCTTACGCACTGCACTGTGAGCCCGGGTTTAACATAGTTCATGTCTCAAAGCATCCGTGCCACGGTGCTTCAGTGAAAGCAAGCTTGTGAAAATGCCAGCACGGTGCCTAGTTGGTCCCTGGTCAGTCCTGCAAGGGTGCAGTCTCATGGAATGATCCGGTATGCCCAGGAAAAACTGGGAGGTTGGTACAGCAGGCGGGCGGTGAGCCCTGGGTTCGGGAAGGGAAGTACAGGGGTGGTGGCATATTAAGCCTAGGAAGGCAGTGTCGGTGTCTGGTCATAACGGACCTTGAAAACCCACTGGATTCGTGCAGAGTTTTGGTTTGATTTGTTCTTGTGGAGAAACACGATGAGATTTGTTTTGGAGGATGATGGTAGCAATAAGGAGGGTTGGAAGAGTCACCCTAAACAATTTGTGTTGCTTAAAGACATAAAGAGGCAAGGTGGTTGTCACCATTCCTCAGTCCCCGGAACGACACCTGTAATAACGACAAGAACACCTGGAGTTACTGTAGACATCTGGCTTCCAGAATATGATTGTACTTACCCTCCCTTTTAATCTTTAAACCGTCCCTTTGAGATCAGGAGGACACGGGGATTTTTCTCAATTACGCACCACTGTGAGCTTGGCTAAGTTATCCAAGGTTGATTACGGGCTCGGCAGTGGAATCCAATCCTCAGCTCTGCCTCCTCACCCCAGGCTTCCCACCACTTCCCCTCACCAGCACATTCTGTCTGAGGGTGGCCTTCCTACTCTCCAGGGCACTGTGGTGGTGATGATAATGTTGATAATAACGATCGTGGTAACACCTAACACTTACAGAGCATTTCCTTACTATGTGCCAGGAACTTGCTGCTGGTTTTGCATTATTTTGTGTAATTATTATCTCTTCTTTACAACTAAGAAAATCAAAATGTAATGTGATAACTTTCCCAAGGACGCATAACGATGTAGTCAGATGGGATCACACCCTTCCTGGGTCTCAGGTGAGGCACTTCCCGGTGAGGTATTGTCTGTAATTTCACGTGGTCCTCTCTGCAGCCCTGGGGACAGGTGGAGGGGGGCGTGGGTGTCAGGACCTCAGGGACCTGACCTTGCTTCAATCAGAGTACTTTGATTTTTATTTATTTCAGATAGGCCTTACTCAAAAGAATTTATTTAGAGAAAGTATTCTACAAATAGACTTAAAAACTAGGTATTTTTTTAGAGCAGTTAAAAAGAAGATAGATTGGTAGATAAATAGCAGGCTGGCTAGATGGGATAAATATGTAAGAAAGCAAGTAATGTGATGTAATGATGGGATATTGGTGTTGGGTATTTGTGTGTTCGATGTAAAATTCCTTCCACTCTTCTGCTTTTGAAAATTTTCGTAATAAAATACTAGGGGAGGAACTGAGTAGAAAATTTATAAAGGTTCTTCTAGATTTTTAAAAAATGAGGGGCATCTGGGTGGCTCAGTCAGTTGAGCATCCGATTTCGGCTCAGGTCATGATCTCATGGTTCGTGAGTGCGAGCCCCACGTGGGAACAGCTCGGAACCTGGAGCCTGCTTCAGATTCTGTGTCTCCCTCTCTCTTTGCTCCTCCCCCATGTTCTCGTTCTCTCTCTCTCTCTCTCTCTCTCTCAAAAATAAACACATTAAAAAACAAAAAATAAAATAAATTTAAAAATGCAATTTCTTATGCTCCACTCTGTGTAATGTGTCGGTGTACAACCACGGGTACAGACCTTCTAGTCATTGGTGGATTATGCCGTGCCATTAAAAAAAAAAAAAAAAATCTGCCGAGGAAAGCAAAATCGGTCATCAGTCACTTTCTTCTCAAGCTACCCACTCCCAAATCTGGAATTCACAAGTTGGGTTGGTGTCAGGCACCCCACTGGAGAGCTTGTAGGCCTATAGTCCTCCAAATGAAAGATGGGTTTAGAGGCAAACGTCTCCCGTTTCAGGGCAGTGAGTTGTTTTCGATCTGTCTCTGGCGGAGGTTTCATGGAGCTCTCCAGCCCCAATAAAGGCACAGTGTTCCTATTCACTCACTTTGGCGGAGGCTTGAGGGGAAGGGAGAGAGAGAGACACTCAACCAGGAAGATCTAGAAGTCCGTAGAAAACTCCAGCAGAGGACAAAGTCTTTAGTCCTTGGCGGCCTGGGGTATTGCCTGGGTCGTAGCCCTGGGTTACCTGCAGTCTTCCCATGGAAAGCCCTCCCTTTCCACAAGGAGTCTCGTGCCCCCTTGCTAGGGCATTAGAGCACGTGTTGTAATGCACAATGAGTGGCCTTTGTCCAGCCTGTTATTAGAATAACCTTGTCAGCACTTTCCAGGGAGTTTATCAAGGAGTTTTGCCAGACTATGATAAAGCAGCACATTGAGCAGCCTCTGATGGCTGATAAGCCTGGGAGTGCCAGTTAATTGACAAGAACTGCACTTGTCAATCTTTGGAGGCCATGGAAGTGGACCTCTTGTCTTTTCGGTCCTTCCCCACGCTTTTGTCCACTGCCCTTTGGTAGATTCCTTACGGCCTTGCATCCACATCAGGCATAGCTCCCACCTTTGTTCTTGTGTGTTTACTGAGTAATTAATCTCGTTGTGCTACTATGGAGGTAGTCTATTAAAACACTCCGGCAAGACACCATGGAGAGGGAGGAAGGGGGATGAAGACCGGCAGAGGGAGGGAGGGAGTGGTTTGCTCTGTTTAATTGGTTCTTTCACCTCATGGTAGTTTGTCAATTAAGGAGATACTTAGAGAAAGTGAAATTAATCCATATGGGTCAAAAGCGGCTATTAATTTTTAATCAAAACAAAATGTTCAACAAATTTGTAGCTCTGTTCAGTATAAATGCAAGCATGCCACCAGCCTCTTCCTGAAGGATTTGGGAGCAGGCCGCAGGAAGAGGGGGCCTTTTAATTTAGAAAAGATGAGCCTGCTCCTCCTCCCCCCTGCCTCCCCTAAGTAGGCGCCTCCGTCTTGTTAACTCGGCGTCTATTGTATTTCCTGACACAGAGCAGACACCACAAGGACGTTGCTCTCCTGAAACTCTTCGAATCCCTATTATGTATATTGCTTTGGGGTGATTCAGATAGGTTTTGGGCATAATGTCTGTTCTCCAGCAGCTTCCAGTCTGACGGAGGAAACAGAGGAGGTATTTGTGAACCCGTTTCTGAGTCGTTCAGAACAACGCATGATCGAGTGCTACAGTGTGTGATACGCTATGAAACAGCATTTGCCACTATGTGTCAAACGCTTACAAGCGATTCGCGTAGATCACTGACATTCATCTTGACAACGACATGGCGAAGTGGGCCTCATTTTTATTGTCCCCATTTGAAAGGTGGTCACTGAGGCACAGAACATTTAGGGAGCTGGCCCAGCGTCTCACAGCTAGTACAGCTAGCCGGCTAGGGGCTTGCCTTACCCAATATCGTCAGAGGCAGCAGTGGTGAAGGCTCCCAGGTGAGGTTTAAAGGGTGGGTTGGTTTTGAAAAGGTGCCGGGGGAAAATATTCCAGGCAGAAGGAATGGTGATTGGCACAGTTTTGGGGAAAAGGAGTGAGCTTCCAGTGACTGGGATTGGCCAGGTTAGGTGGGGCTGGATGAATGCCCTTTTAGGATCTTGAATGCCAAGATGAGGAATTTTTATTTAGATCATTCTGGAATTTCTTTATGGTCTATAGATTGTTTCCCAGGGTAGGAGGTCCCATCCCGCATTTCCATGCTAGGGCAGCGAGTGTGCCCTTTTCATTGTCCCTCTTATCTCCTCTGCCCCCTTCCATCCAGATCTAGCATTTCTTCTCATTTATGACATTCTTAGCTCCTTCTGCTTCCCATTTTAAAAAAGAGAAAGAAAAGAACAAAAATTAAGAAGGTGACCCCCCCCCCCCATCTTACTTCTACCGACTCTGAGAGATTGAATGAAGCTTCCTTCGACCACTTCCTTGTCCTCAGCCCTAGTTAGGTCCTTGGACTCTAAGAGGAAGAAACTACAGGTGGATTCCCCTTCAGGGAATGTTCTTCATCCCTGCCTGCCGAGGAGAAAGCAGACTGTGGGACGGTTCTATTCCTTGACACTTGTAGTGACATGATTTGAGGGATCAGGAAGGACTGTGTCCCCAGGCCACCTCCTCAGGCTGCTGACAACTGCCTGAATCTTGGCAGTAGGGCACAAAACCTCTCACTTCCCAGTGAGGCCTCAGGCTGCAAGTGCAGAGAACCTGGGACGGTAACGGTGCGCGAAATTCCTTTACATTGACGGGAGGAAGTCAGAGACCCGTTGCGAGAGGTGCAGCCCCTGGATATTTTCTTCTTTGCTCCCTAGGTAGGTGCCTTACAGCGTGGCCTCTTTGAGTCACTGGGCTGATGACAGTTGGTGGCCATCTGCTGGGAAATGCCAGTGGATTGTGCCCCGGCAACAAAGGAGGTAACGGGAATATCAAAGAGAAGATTTACGTGAAAGGAATATTCAGCCCCCATATTCTGCAGCAAGTCTAGAAGGTGCTGCACTGACCAAGGAAGTAACCAGAAACACCTGGAAGGCCGTGCCCAGAAATACAAAGCTGAGAGGGGGCCCGAGCAAGTGCACCATTCTTCCTCTGGGAGGCCAGCCATAGCCTTCCGCATAGCCCGGTGCAGGCGGGCGAGAGAAGGAAGCTGAGGAAGGCTGCTTGCTGCAGGAGATCTGCTGGCGGGAGGGACAGACTGAAGCAGGGAGCAGAAACCAGGGAAGCACAGTCAAGACCTAAAGTCTTAGGAGGTAGAAAGAAAGAGGTAGATGGGACCGGTGGTATTCTCCTCACGTCTGCTGGACCTAGAAGGGTGGAGAGAACAGAGGTAGCTAACTCTGTGGTTGGTGATAAAAAACAGAATTTTTCTTTACTGGCACTGGTGTTAGACTCGCAACAGCAATGAAGCACCTCTGGTAGGTGTAGGAAAGTGGGGCTGCTCAGAGGGATGGTCACCTGGACAAGAGGCCCCTGATATCGAGGGGGAAGAGTCACTCCTTGATGAACCACAGACCAAGCTACTATGGAAGAAATTGTTGTATCAGGGGAAGGAGGGTGTTTTGGGGGCCTAGTGATTATTATAAGACAATAATGTTAATTATGTAGTGATTATAACCTTCCTTATCAACCTATAAATGCTCAGAACGTTGTCATAGTGAAATTCAGCATCTTCCATGTGAAAAGTAGCTTAGCCAGTCACGTCTGCCACGCGTGCATTCATTTGTTCTCTCCTCTGACATATATTGATCAAAACCTACTGTGTGCTAGGTCATAAAGTAGCCTCTGCAGACACAGCAACAAACAAAATGGACGTGTTCCCTGTCCTGAAAATTTAGTGTGAAATACAGCCTTTAAAATCTCAAGTTTTTTGCGTTAAGATTTTCTCTGTGGACAAACACATGATTCATGTTATAGCTATGCCACGCACCTATGATGAGGGTGGTGTGTGTGTGTCTGTGTGTGTGTATGTACAGTTAGGATCTTGAAGAGACCAATTGGAAGTCACTGCAGCGCTTAAAGCAGGGACAGACATGGTCCGATGTATCCTTAGAGAGCTGACCCTAGCTGCTGGGTCGAGGATGGACCGCGAGAAGCCAGAGCCGATGCCAGCAGTCAGGAGACTTAGTATGTCCGGGTGAGAGACGGTGGCTCAGGATAAGCCTCTGTGGGGGTTGAGTTCACTTTGAGACCAAATAAGCAAGATTTGGCAACTGATGGGGGAGAACGTGAAGCCATTATCCCCTTCCTCGGTTGGTCGTGGAACTAAAGAAGATCCTGTTAGCTTCACTGTACAGACAAGGGGATGGAGACAGTACGTGATTGGGAGGAAGGTCTCATGGTCCCACAGCCTCTGACGTCTCTGCTGGGCCGTGCAGGAAAGCGGGGTGTGCAGAGGGTGCTCACCAGGAAGCTGTGCACTTGAAAAGTGCCTTCCACTTGCCAGGACCTCTTCTAAAGCCATACACACAGTCTTATGCTCCAAACTGTGTGTTCTTTTCTTAAAAAGCACCCCCCCCACCCCCCGCATAAGCATTTAAGCCTCAGAAGGCACAACAACCTTATTTTCCTCCAGCTGAGTGAGCGCGACTTCGTTGGATAGCACTGAGACTTGACGCGATGAAACCCAGGATGGAAATCAGGCCTTTTGGGAGAGCGTGTTGAATTTAGGTGGGGATCATTTGGGAGAGAAACAGATGCCCTGTTGGAGGCATACATTTAGCATGTACGTCATACTTTATTTCTTGAATACTCCCTTTGTGTCAGGCACTATGTTTTGTTTTATTTTTTGCTGTTATCTGACTTAATCTTAACTTTGTGAGGTGTGTGCTTTCATTATCTCCATTTTGTATGTGAGGAAACTGGGCCCTAGTGAGAATAAGTAGATGATGAAATTATCATTCTACGTAGGTGAGCTGGACTGGCATCTAACAGGCCTGACTCTGAAGTTGAGGCTGTCTCGAACCCCACAGCTCGAGGGACTGTTGTCCAAAGCCTAATCCTCTGATGCGTTCTTGACTTACATCATCAGAACTTCATCTCCCAGAACGTAGAGGATGCAAGGTCTTAATTCTACCCTACTCCTCCAAAAAAGAATTTCTTGGTGAATTATTGACAGAAGAAAGTAATCTTTCTATCTTCAGATAAAAAGACTGAAACCACATCTGACATATGCCAGAGATGACAGCAAGATTCAGAGACTTGAGGGGTGTCAGATGTTCTCTGAGGGAGAGGAGAAGCCACTGGAAGGTGCTCACCATGCGAGTGATATGATCTGATTCGTGTTTTTAAAGAATCATTCTGGAGAACACCATAGGGTAGTGTAACGGGCTGGCTTGAGACCTGTGTGTATGGCTTAGCAATAGCAGATGCAGAAATGACCTAGAAATTTTCGTGAAGACTTGCCATAATCATGCACTTGCTTGGGGAAAAAGCTAACAATATTAAATGTTGTATTGTATTTAAAATGACCAATAGGGAATTTTTTTATTGCCATGTCCCCCCACCCCCAACCCTGCCTCGATCTCTGAAATCTCTTTGGGTAAGGACCTAAGGGTCAGCAGAGAACTTCCCCTAAGACCCCTATCTCTTGCTCATCTGGCCATTACCAGCCCCACCTAGCAGTCTCTAGACTGTAAACCATCCAGCAAAGAATGAGGAACAGCAGAGAACCAACTGCAACACTGGACCATCCAGACTCCGCTGTTAAAACTCAAAACCCAGGAGACATAGCAGAACGAAGTAGGAACATTCAACGTGAAGAGTCTCGTTGAAGGTCTGCTCTGATGGAGGAGGTTAATTTGGGCCATAGTGGTTAGTGCTGCCATAGATTTCTATTCCGTGTATGAAATACTTCTTACAGTCGACACTGTCTAAACACAGGTTGTGCAACGCACGACTGGAGGTGGGTAAACAGACTGGACAAGCTTTAAATATAATTATGTAGAGACTTAAGTCGTTAAGCAGACATAATGCAGCATCTGAAAATAGGAAAGAGGGTAGGAGTGAAGAGAATCATGAGGTATCCTCATGAAAGGGCAAAGAAAGAGAAGCCTGCAGGTTGTGAATATGGTGTTTACCTCTAATCCCAAAGGGAACAGCCACGTTGGGCTGGGTTCCCCGTTCCCCATTTCTCTTGCCCTCCAGCCAAACCAGCAACAAACAGCATTGTATAGTAGTCTGTGTCAGAAATAAAAACCATGGGGATCTGACCCCCAGCAGTGTGTTTTCAGCCTGTGAATTTCCTGGCTATCTTTACAGGGGATCATTCTTGGGGAAGGGCAGGCTGGAAATAATATAAGGAGATCAAGAAGGAAGTCAAGCAAGTGACACCTTTAAACAGGCGAAGCGAGGCGGGCTCTTCCCCCACGGGACAGTTAGAGTTATGCAGAGCTGTAATTAACCCAGCAGCCCCCTGGATGTGTCTATTTCACTGCACAAAGGCTGTTGAAAGAAGGATTCTTGAAGAAAGAGGTTCCAATTCAAATGGTATTTGAGTAAGTCCCTTGTTGGATATACTATTTCTAGAGTTTATGGCTATAATCAACAAAACATGGCCATTCTTTCGTGCCGGCTTTTCTTACGACTTTCCTAGTCGCGTTCTTTTAAAAGAAAAAGAAAAAAAAAGGCATCCAGAATTGGCCGTGGGTCCGAGGGGGAGAAAGGGAGGGAGAGATGTGGCTGGAATCAAATGAAGGACTTTGGTTTCCTTCTCAGAGGATCTCGCAAACGTGAAAGGAGCAGGTGTGTTATTCCTTCGTTCCCTGAGACTGAGATATGTCGGAAAGTTGTCAGTTTTGTATACAAATACTGCACAATTGCTGTATTAGCCTCCTTAACCCCAGTCCGTTATTTTTTTTTTGAACAAGCATTTTTTGCACGCCCACCCTATGCCAGGCACTATCATAAGCACTAGAGATGGGAGTATTTCTCCCTTGCCTTCATAGAGCTCATAGTGGAGACAGACAAAAACATTTAAACACATGGACTAATTCTACCATGATGTGCTAAATAGAGAAAAACTAGCAGGGAGGGAAGCAGAGTAAGAAGAGATGCGATGTTAGATATGGTCAAGGAAAGCCTCGCCAAGGTGACGTTTCAGCAAGGATCTGAAGGAAATGGGACAAGGATTTACATTCGGTGGGGGTGAGGGGGCACTCTTCCAGACAGACTGCACAGGACATGCGAGGCCCTGAGGTAGGAGCACACATAGTGTGGTTGAGGAATAGGCAGCAGGCCAGTGGGGTTGCAGTGAGGGGGGAGGGCAGGGGTTCTCGCCTCAGCTAAGGCTGCTTCCCATTGCCCTGAAAAAAGCTCCTGAATATTCACTCATTCATCTGGGCCAGGACACAGTGGTCTGGGTTCTAGAACAATGAACCTTAATATCAGCCCTTTACTCCTACACCCACTGAGTGTTGGTCATTCAAAATGGCTCCCATTCGACTTGAAACTGTAGAAAACAGAATGAAACTGTCATCGGGCCACTCTGTGCCCTTGGATGGTCCCAAAGTCCTGTGCCAAAGCATTTCTGCAGCGTGCTACGTGACACCCTCGTCACATTCCTCAGAGCACACCGACGGGCCACGTGGCTGTGATCTATAGGGGAGAACCCCAAATCAGAATGCCTAGCCATATCTAATTGATACGTCTGTAAGCAAGTTGGTTGGGTTTGGTTGGGTTTTTTTGTTTTTCTTCTTTAGTTTTTTGTTGTGATTCTTTGGCTTGGTTTTGGTTTTGTTTCTGGAAGTACCTATATAACCGCAAAACACAGAGCGGTATTATAGAGGCGCTGTCTCCTGCTGTGAGGCTCACCCAGGTGCTGGTAACTGGTGAACGTGCAGAGTCAGAATGTTTCTACAGGTAACCGATCGTGGACATCTTCTCTGTATGCACGTGTACGAAAACATTCTTGAAGATAATTACCAACCGCTAAAGATGCATCAGCTAACAAATGGGGATGAGAAGGCGAGAACCACAATGCAGAGAGCTTTGTTTAAGACGGTTAGGGAATCTCGCCATCCGGAATCAAGATTTCGACACACTGGTCTGCATTTTTAGGGCTATATAAGTGTAAGTAGAAACAGGCATATTTGGAGAAAAGCATTAGTTTCTGAGGTCTGGCCGGCTCCTGTTCTTACCTCTCTGTCATCTCTGATTGGATTAGACGTCACCGAAAGTGCCTCGGATCCCTGTTCCATGTCAGGTTTAACCCCTCCAGTTGAATACCACCCTTGTGGGGTTGGGTGGAGAGAAATTAAATTTCTCTCACCAGAGCTGTGGCACTGAATCAGGTATCGAGGGGGCTACATCAGTAAACTTCGTTGGTTACAAGATGTATGTCCTTCCCGAGGCTCTGTAGCTGCTAAGTTGGCTCTTTGCGACCACAGTCTGATCTTTCATTTTACTGTAATGCAGTTAGACAACCTAGTTATTCAGGCATAGACTTCTCTGGTTTTCATTATCCCTGAATAACATTTGATGCCGAAATAGGGGAAGACGGGAAGGAGGGGGAAGGGAGCCGAGCGTTTTTCACAGCTTGTGTGAAACGCTTAATATTTGAAAGTCTTTAAAATATACTGTACACATACATTCCAATTTTATAAGACTAACATAACATGTTCAAAAGTTTTATGAATTTCAGCGTGTAATCAGAGTCAACGCCAGCCTGTTTTAAATAAGCCCTAATGGCCTGGCAGCAGACCTGCATAGTTAGCAAATCCCTCCTCTGTTTATGAGCAGGCATTCCCCACCAGGTCACTGCGAAATACTCGTTCTGTCACTTTCCGTGGACTCTCTAAGTCGGCCCGTGTGCCGGTTGCAGCATGATTCTTGTTTTAAGAGCCAGGAACCGAGGGCATGATGATGAGGTGATATTTTGTTTTGATTTTAATCAAATGGCATGGAGCTGAGTTGCCGAAGAATACGCCCAGGCCTCTCATATCCTGTTGGGGAGGCTTGGCTCCGTAAATGCCTTCCATAAGCGTAGGGCCACGTAGATGCAGGCTCACCCTTTCCTCCGTGGGGCCTGGAGAGTTCTCAGAGCCCAGAGGGTGCATTTCTCACTTCCTCAGGGCAGAAGGCCCTCACGTGGTGCTTTTTAGGTAAGGATCTCCTTTCAGTAAAAGAGCCTAAAACCTGCTGGGGTAAACCCGACTCTAGCCCATCGAGTGTCCTCTGTATTAGGTATCGGGCACCATCAAATCTCTCAAAGGTGAGGGGGGTGTGTGGGACCAGAGCCCACATTTCAAGGAAATCTGCCAGCTCCCTTGATAAAACCATAGCTGTTCCTCCAGGCTCGGGAAAGGGAGGAAGGCGTTGCAGGTGTTACAAAGCTGCTGGGCTTTGTCGTGCACACGCTGCTGGCTGTAGATTCACCTTGGCCTCAGTGATCCCGCAGGAATCACCTGCCACCTACCAAACTGGCTTCGAGAGATGCTCCCACTCCATTTGCACTCTGGCATCAAAAGCTGCTCTAATTATAAACAGTGCAGGAGAGAACAAGGCGAAGCGTTTAAACAAGACTGATCGAAAGGCCGTGGGCCAAAAAAGTATCACAGGGTAACATGTAATTAAGAAATCTGACACCCAAGGTAATGTTTACCCACCCTTACTGGGGGGCCGATAGGACAGCCGCCCGGACCAGCGTTCTGTACCTCCAGTTATCACTTGTAAGCTCAGCCCCCCGGGGGGCTCTCAGCAGATCCTGACGCTCCAAAGGCAGACCCCAGAGTCTCCCAGAGACCAGCAGTTTTTGTCTCTTTGTTGTAGACCCTGCCCCCAAAACATTTCACTCAACATTCAGAGCCCACCGTGCATCGGATACAAGTTTGGGTTCTATATGTCTTTATGGTACGAGCCTTCTTCCCTTTTGGGATTGGAGCGTTGGAGTCTCACCACCCCCGGAGGGATATAAAACTCCCGTATACTTACCTCGTTTCTAACTCCTTTTCAGGAGAGGAGCAGTTCAGGGTGGGCATTCAAGTTCAAGCCCTTGTTCCCAATCTCTATTTGACAGCTTACAGTCACATTCCCTCTCCTCAGCCAGCGACATCCCCAGAGATGGCAGACACATGCAGGAAAACCCATTTAATTAGGACCCACTGTGGAGAACCAGGAAGCAGCTCTGAAGTACTTTATGGCAGAAGCCTTAGATCAGGAAACAGGATGTTTTCCTTTCCCTCGCTTTGGTCCGGCTCTGACTCCTTGGGGAGGTCTGGGGGCCCATCTCCGTCTCCAGGGAAGTGGCACCTGCAGCCTTCCTCAAATCAGGTTGCCCCAGAGGGCAGCAGCATTTGTAGCGGCCTTTTGTTGGTTCTGTGTTTGGAGATGTTGAGTGGAGGGGCCAGCCCCCCAGAGTCCCTGCGCAGGGGCCTAACACTGGATATTCGCCAGTCCGGTGTCCACATTCTGTCCGCCCCTTCACTGGAGAGCAAATCATCAGCCTTCTCTGAGACAGACAGACCTTACCTCCCTAATGTACAGAACCTCGCAGTTGCAGAGAGGGGAACCGAAGTGTTTTTGAGTGACACTGAATCCAGTCTTCACTCTCCTTCCCGCTCTACTCGGTCCTTCTCCCGGGAAGTGATCCCGAGGGGCAAGTGGTCTGCCCTTCTTGCTGGTGAGTCATAGCATTTTCTGCACACCTTTTTCCCTTTGTGATGTTGACCGGTTTTCTTTGTAGTCCGTGCTTCTCACGTTTGTGTTCCAAGCTCCATTTAAGGACGTAAATGCCTGGGCCCACATCTTCTACTTATTTTCTCCGCTGTGCTCAGTCATTTATAAACTTTTCTCCTTTTCCCCACAATGCCTCACATACAGCGGTGCTCAATTACTAACTTCCTTACTAAGTCCATTTGAAAAGAAATATGCTACCAGTCAATAAATTGCTGTGCTGGACATGTTGAGGAGCACAGCAAGTGCAAATGAGACCTCCTGCCCTCAAGAATTCATAGTCTAATGAGGAGTAAGGTGGATATGGCAAAGTTACATGGACAGTCAACTAACAGGAAGCACATGGGTGGCTCAGTCTGTTAAGCATCTCTTGATTTCAGCTCAGGTTGTGATCTCAAGGTTCGTGAGATCAAGCCCTGTGTCAGGCTCTGTGCTGATAGCATGGAGCCTGCTTGGGACCCTCTCTCTCGCTCTCTCTCTGCCTCTCCCCTGCTCATGCTCGCTCTCTCTCTCTCTCTCTCTCTCTATCTGAATCAATAAATGAACATTAAAAAAAGAAAGAAAAGTCAACTAACAATACAGTTCCATGTGAGATCTGTGCCCAGAAAAGAAGAGGACCAGTGATGGTGACCATGAGAATTTGCATGTTTTCACCCATCCCCCCAACTCTGTAAAGCGGATGGCATTGGGCATTCGTAGACTTAGTTCCCTGCCCATGAAGTAAGGATGAGTGATTTGTCCGAGGCAGTCAGAGAGGGGCAGGGGGGGGCGGCGGTTTATGTGCCTGAGAATGAGACCCACACTGTATCCCAGTGGCTCAGAGCCTGTCACTTCTGTCCCAGTGCTCTTCAGCCCCGTAGTACCAACCCCACAGATGTATCAAGGAAGGTGAATTGCATTGCTTACTGCCATTAAAGAGAGAAACAATCTTTTGAGCGGTGATGACACTTTGGTGTTTGAATTGGAAAGGAGTTAGTCGTCCAGAGACCATGCGTCTCCCGACACGTACGTGAATTAGAGGGATCACATGTGGGTAGTTTGTTGCAGTGCTATAAAAGCACGTGTACGTTTTCCTAAGGCACGCGCTGCCTGGACTGCTCCCACGAATTTAAAAAAAATTTTTTTTTAATGTTTTATTTATTTTTGAGACAGAGAGAGACAGAGCATGAATGGGGGAGGGTCAGAATGAGAGGGAGACACAGAATCTGAAGCAGGCTCCAGGCTCTGAGCCGTCAGCCCAGAGCCCGACGCGGGGCTCGAACTCAAGGACCGCGAGATCGTGACCTGAGCCGAAGTCGGACGCTTAACCGACTGAGCCACCCAGGCGCCCCCTCCCACGAATTTTAAAGGGAAGGTGAGACTCCCATCTGATTTAGGTACTCGCCTTCCTGAGATCAGAAGGCTGAGTAAAGACCCTCCAAGTTGCTCAGACTACAGTATATCCACCTGCATTCTCGTTAGCCATCTCTGTAAGTAATAGGCCTGGGCGGGCATTCTGTAGCCTTCAGCGAGTTAGTTAACTTCTCAGAGACCGTTTTCTCGTTGGTAAAATGAGCACAACGATGCCCATCTCAGAAAGTTGTCGCGAGGATTTACTGTGTTGGCGTAAACCACCAGATGCGTTAACCCAAGTACCTGGTCCTTCTCAATAAACTGTGGCGGTCGTGAGGATATCGTTCTGTCGCTTCCTGAGTCGTAGAACTTGAATTTACATTCAGAGCTGGAGACCCCAGAACTCTTCCCCAAAGGGGAGCAGTGAACTACGCTGAAACAGCCCCTCCCTTTTGGGGACGATGCCAAGCCTTGTCTGGGTTTCCTGTAAGTCCTAAAAGGTGTGCTATACGGATAAAATCTAGCCGCTTTGACCTGTGGAAATAAACTGCTGTCTAAGGTACGCCATTTTGGCCTCCCCGTACCGTTGGACAGTTCCAGGCTGGCCCCAGGCCTGACGAGATCCGTGGTGTCCTCTCCGTAGAAAACGGTCCTTTCTGATGAGTCAGTATTTACTCACCTCCTCCTCTCCCAGCCAGAATTTTCACTTCCCGACAGCAGGATCCTTGAGGGCTGGTAGCATAACCACTATTAAGCCTGCACAGATAAGCTCCCAAGATACCTGTCTTTTGGTGTAGAGGCAGGCATGCCAAATTTGCCAACCCATTCCCAGTGAAGGGAGAGATTGGACCCGTCGTGTGAAGAGGAAGGCACAAAGCTACTGAGAAGAGGTGCTTCCAGAAATCACTCTTCCAGCCTCCCTCAATTACCCGGGACGAAACTAACTTTGAGTGTCTTCTTCAAGGTTAAGCTCCCTGGGAGCTGAGGGAACCTGGCCAGGGGCTATGAACTTTGCACAGAGGGCATCCTCAGAATCGCCCTCTGCTCAGTGGATCACTGCCCTCCCGTTACTTGGCTGGCACGTACCTGATTTGGTTGACATTTCCATAATTAATTTATAGCAGCAATAACCCTGAGATGAGCCTATTTATAGGTTTGTGCAAGCTGGGTAAGAATATAGATTAAATCTTGGATCATTAACATACTTAAAGTACTTGGGAGAGTTTTGCGATGGCCAAACGGCGTGATTAAAAGGCCTCCCAACTCGATGTGCACCGGCAGCCCATGGGTTTATTTCCCTTCCCAAGCTCAGAAACAACAGAACAACAAAGAATAAGCATACACCCCTCCCAGCCACCAAAGATATGCTGGGTTATCATGGGGAGGAGCTCGGTCATATCACCACTCTGCTTTTCCACTTTCCTCCAAACCTGCCCGTAGTTGGCGGTGATGGTCCGAGGGCCCAACGGCCCCTGCCGCGCAGCACGGGGGTCCCAGGGACTTGGCCCTGCCCCTTGGGGCAGCAGCAAGCGGGGCCCAAGCAGTCCTACGGGGAGAAGTGCTGTCACCGTGCACGGCAGTGGTTTGAGAGTGTGACAAAGGCAGCCTTTATCTGAAGGGATGTTATTAGGCCCTGGACGGCTCTGCAGAACCAATCATCTTTCCTGCTCATCCTTTTTCGGTTTTCTTGTTCTGGTCGTTACCCTTTTGAAAAATAACATATATTGCTTTCATATCATAAGAGGAAGGTGTCTTCACTATCAGAAACAAGGATAAGTACAGAGAAGAAAGTAAAGAGCACACGTAATCCCACTGCCCAAAAAGAGGCAGCTTCTAGATGTCTCTGCGGCGCCTCCTCTTATAGTCTTGGTTCTGGCGTCACGTTAGCAGAACCCCTGGCTGGACGGGGAGGCTTCCCACTCAGATGCTTTCATAGCAGACAGATAGACGCGTTTCCTCGCAAGGGTGGCCTCATGGGCCCGGGGACAAGAATTCACTATCAATGGTCAATGACTTCGGTCAATGACTTCCGACTCCCTGCCTCACTGTCAGGAGCCTGAAGCCATTCCCCTCTCCCTGTCTTTTGTTTTTTAATTTACTCAACCCGCCCAGCCCTATTTATCCTTCCCTCACCTGGGCAGGCCCCTGCGATAACGCCCTGTGCCCCCTTTCTTCCTCGCTGAGACCCTGTCCTCCTCCGACACGGAGACAGATGTCTTGCTACCAAACGCGTTCCTTCCTTGTGGTGGTGGGTTTTTTGTTTTTGTTTTTGTTTTGTTTTGTTTACTTTTGTTCTAGTTGTTTTAAACTCTCAAACTGGCTACCAAACTCTTCAAATCAAAGTCAGTGTGGGTAAGATCGCAATACATGATGACACATATGCACGGATGGTTACGAATTTTAGTTGTTAATTTTTTAATGAATTTACAAACTTTGAGCTCCTTGAAAAGAAGAGCTTAGGTATTATGTCGCCAGACCCTTCCCACAGTACTTGGCATATTATAAATACTTGATTAATATTTATTGAATTAAGATGAAAATGAAAATGAAGAGAAAATTTAATTACCCAGTCTCCTTTTTTATCTGAGCAGTTAAGTGCAGACAAAAAGGAGGTCATATAAAAATGATGGAAAAATAGTATCTTAGAACAATTTTTATGGTATATCAGTGCATTTTTTTGTGCTAAGGTATCACTATTAACCCAAGTGAGGACCCTTTTTAATGATTTTTTAAAATCTTGACGATGCCCTTTTCACTTCTTTCCTAAATGAACATTAATATAAAGCCATAAAAATTCCCTTAGAGGGTTTTATGAATTACTGCACTGTAAGATTGGGAAAAGGCCATTTGCAGCCATTTGTTTTATGGAGCTTGATTCTGAAACCCAGCACCGCCCCTGACCCTTCAGGGGCTCACTCTGAGACATGACGCTTTTCTTGAGGACGGCGAGCCCGGGCACCCCTCCCCAAACCACACCAGTAACATGTCCCACACAGGCCACTTCACCAAAGTCAACGGTGTCAACCACAGAGCCCCGCCCTGTGTGACTAGCCTAGACACGCTATGGGGAGGGAGGCAGAAGTTAATAATGATACATGGAATAACTTTTTGCCCATAATGTAGATGGATTTTCAGTTCACCAGCATAAATCATTTTTGCCGTATGACCCTGGTCATTTAGTACTTGAAGAAATGATGCCAAAGACCAGACACCTGGTCTGGGCTGTGGGTTTTCAAACTCCTTTCACCTGCCGAACATGGATTGGAAGCCTAACGTATAAAATAGAGATGGGGGTTTGAGGGCCTGGAGTTCCCCTTCGCCATCACGCGGACCCTCGATCAGCTTGTCACAGCTCACTGTGGAAAACCCTGGGTCTAGAGACCAACATGATGAAGATGAAAGATAAGCACAGCGCAGAAGAGATCACGAAGATCTAACATCTTCTTGTTTCTAACATCTAACATCTAACAGATCTAACAAAATCTAACATCTCACTTGTTTCGAGGACTTCCTGTGCGCCGGGTACCGTGCTAAGCACTGACTTTCCTCGTAAAACCTGTCAGATTGTGATGTCTGAGGCAGAGTGTGGTGTCAGCTGCCCGAAAACACTTGAAAAGAATATTGGATTGTTTGCACACAGGCCACGGGCCAGATCATCTTGAAAGCTGTCTTTCTCACTACAGTTGTCTTTAGCCGCCATCGCTCTGTTGGAATGGGTCTCTCTCAAGCGAACTCAAGAAAAAACGAAGTAAAGCGGTTACCGTTCAGCATGTTTGCACACGTGCGTGTGTGTTATGTGCACGCATACAGAAGACCTTGATCCGACGTACTGAGTGACACCTACATTTAACACACGTACCTCAGCAGATGTACCATTTTAAGGCTCGTTCAGAGCTTTGAGGGGGACGTAGCTCAGAAGACAACGGTAAAATGAGGTACGTGCCTTTGCCAACGTAGGCGGCTGTATCCGCAGACATTTGTTTTGGCAGATCATAAAGTCGCAGGGCAGAGCAAATCCTGAAGTCTCACCCAGTGCCGGTGCTCTCTTGTCATTGTGGGCAAATGACCATCGCTCTGAAGCAACCCCAGAGAGGGGCCCGCTGCCGTCTTCTTGCCATCTTCATTCCGTGAGCATCTTTGGGAGCCGTGGGTCACCGGGACGCCAAGACGAGATGATTCTTTGGCCTGAGGGGTGCCTGGCCAGCCAAACAGCGAGCCAGTCGGTCCACAGCCCTATTCCATTCCAGAACCCCCGTCTGGTACGTCTGTGGAAGAGGAGCAAAGCAGGGAGTGCAGTAGAAGCTGCAGGAACGTGGTCTCGTTGGGAGACAAGAGAGACACGGGAAACCTGACGGACTCCAGAAAATGGTGGGAGGGAGCTAGGAGCTCAGAGCACATCGTTTCAAAGGAGAAGAGAAATGTTAGCAGCCTCAAGGCAGGTGGGATTTGAGTAGTTCCTTTGAAACAGGGAACAGTCATCGAGGGAAGGGAAGCTGCTGAGGAGAGACGGGGACAGGGCGCCGTGCACGCTGTTCTTGTTGGAACCACGCACGTATGTGGCTCTGGGAAGCGTGTTTAGGGAATTGAGAGGGACCGTGCCGAAGAACATCATGGAAGGCCCAGTGGGGGCTGTGGCAAGCAGCAAATGCCTGCCTACAAAATTGGGAGCTTTTTAAATATTTTTGAGCAAGGAAAGGACACAGGGAAAACAGTTAATCTGGTTCAACCACCTTGCCATGTATAAAACCGCCGGCTCCTGATGGGTGTGCCGGATTGCAGATTGGCTTAGAAAGCGCAGTGTGAGGAGAAACCCAAAGGAACCAGAGCCTTTCTTCTGGAGCCCTAACCAAGGAAGACAGAAGTCAGTTTCGTCTGGCAAGCATTTTCAGATGTGACCAGACGCCACGTCACGTGTTCGTGGTCGTAGCCAACTTAACGACAGCGGCAGACTACACATACAGAGTTTCTTCTGCAGCACCCGGACTCTCTGAAAAAGCTGGTTGTGAAGTCAAGGGCTGGGGCCTGCCTGGTCGCACCTCCAAGCCTCCCCAGAGTCCACACATGCCCTTGGGGTCCAGTTCACACATCTCATGCTGGCCCATTGAACAGAGCTGGGCCTATCGCAGACCTCCAGATATTTAATTTGTAAACACTTAATAAAGCGCTGTCAGTAGGTCGGCTTGTCTTTTCTGTCGGCCACATCAAAATCAATACGTCCCTTGGGTGTTCTGCCGTGATTGTCTGGGCTGGGGAATCTAATAGGATTAAGTGTTTGGGGTCCTATCTGACGCCACAGTCCACAGTCCTAGTTAGATGAGGTTAAAGACTAGCTTGCCATTGTGAAGGCACGATTGCTTAGGGGTCTGAAAAATCATTAAAGCTTGTCCTCTTAAACGTTGATTGTTCCCTGGTGATTTATTGACAAAACACAAAAAAGTGCTCTATACTGCACTCTAATTATATGTATGAGGCCATAAGATCTCATGGGAAATTAAATAAAATTTACAGCTTGATGGTTTTATGCTCCTGGGAGACATACCTTCTTAATAAGATCTTATAGCTGGGAATATTTATGAGGTTAAAGTCCGTAGGCTTGAGCAAAGACCTAACCTTTCCATAGGAGGGGAGACGGGGGCGCGTTTTGATTTCTTTGAAGATAAATGATTGTAATGAAATTTCAGGGGTTTAGGAAGAAATGCTCCGTGAGACACATCAAGCATTCCTCCCCAAGACCTCTGGAGGACAAAGCTGTCAGGACTCAGGGGCTTACTTCAACCCTGTATCACCACCGCCTCCGGGGCATCCCTAAACTCACCGGGCTGTCTCATCAGATGAGCCCCCATCACAGTCTGAAAGGGAGGAGAAACCCAAGCTAAGCACAATTACATAAGAGGTCAAGGAAGGGAGAAGATTTAGGAGTGGGGGGCAGGAGAGAGACAGAGAGGGAGAGAATGTGCACGAGAATCACGCTGATGTTCTCCAACCCATAAAAAGCAGTTTTATGTATTCAAACAGCCCCTCCACAGTTACTGGCCAGTTTGGACATTTGCTGTTTTACTAAGTCACCTTCTCTTTGCATCAGGGGGCTGGGGTCCAGGCCCCTGATCCCACAGTGATTACATAGAGTGTTATTCTGGACAAAGAATCAGAACATTTCGGGGGGGGGGCGGTGGGGGAGCCTCTGCAGATGGCATAAAGATGACAGTTTCTTGGTTCTGACGAATATGTTTTCAGAGGCGCACATTGTAAATCGGCCTGGTGATTTTTGTTACTCACATCCCAAAGTCTACGTGGATCCCGAATGAAGTTTTATGCTTTAAAATGGGTTGTTTCGACAAGAGCAAGGGGTATCCTTTAGGCTACCTCCCATTTCTGTTTTTTTCCCTCGAGTAGTCCTGAAGTGACAGAAAGGAGGAAGGTAGACAGACAGATGGACAGGTAGATGGGGAAGTATATTTGCCTCTGGTTCTTAAGTGTAGAATTATGCTTTCATCTATTCAAGGAAGGATAATTATGCAGAACTCACAGTTAGGGGCATGTCACATGTGGTCTATTTTTCTGTGGGTCTTTTAATGAGTATTTTTATATATGAAGTTCTGCATGGCCTCTCCTTGGTGTGTGAGAGGGACAGTGACACAGGGCTGGGGATCAAGCTTACGAGGGGTCAGGGTAGATCGGTACACCATCCCTCTGGGGGCCCTGACTTGGAGATCTTTGCAGCCAGCCTTTCCCATCTAGGGCATCTTATGAGTGTGTTTCCCCGTGTGCTCTGATTTGTTTAGAAGAAGCAGAGCCCCCCCCCCCCCAACCCCGCCCATTAGAGCCTCCTGCCTGTGCTCACGTGAACAGCAGAGGGCTGTTTAATTAAGATGAACTTATACAGAGCCTATCTGCGGAGGTGATGCGCACAGATTGAGGGCCTCATTACTCTCCCGATCACCCCTCTGGTTCCCTTCTCCAGAATAACCCGAAGTAAAAAGAAAAGAAAAGAGTATAAACTCTGATGCCCACACTTCTGTTAGCGTCCAGCTTCCTTTTCCCCCAGGTGGCGGTGGCTTTCGAAACTGGATGAAGAACATGCCTTGCTTAGCATGGAGTGGAGGAAGCAAGTTTGTTCTAAGCCTGGCCTGCTCTCTCCAGTTTGTCACTGTGTCCGTCCCTCTCCCTGGACCCAGTTTCCTCACCTGTAAAATGAAGAGCCAAGGCTACGTGATTTTAGGGTCCCTCTCAGCTCTAAAATATTATTTCATAGTTCTAAGATTTATGTAGGAGAACAGCATTGCACTCCATGCCTTGCTTTAGCCTTTTGAATGAAAGTGAGATGTCTCATCAGTGGAGGTACAGCCAGCTCAAGCCCCAGGTCTCAGATAAAAGGAGAAAAAAAGAAATACTTATTACAGATAGCTAAGTTCCCCTGATAAGCAGCAAGTGAGAAATCCCTGATTTAATTTAAATATGATATTTCTGTCTTGATTAATTTAAAGCATGTATATGATAATGTATCCTTTTTTTATTTAGTGGTCTGTCCTGAAGGGAAAGAAAGGCTTGGTTGTGGAGCAGAGGGGCAAAGGTTTGGGTATTTTTTAATAAAGATGAATATCCCCCAAAATGCTTGAATTATATGGAAGTAAGATTTGTTGCAAGTTGCAAATCAAAGCCTGAAATGTCACTTATCTCCTAATGATACTTCTACACAGATTATTAATTTCATTTTAGAAGCCCAATGAATGTTATATTTTATGACATTGATTAAACATCTTGCTGCCATCTACCCATCCATCCTTTTCATTTTCAAAAATCCATATCGGAATTTAACAAAAACAGCCCATAAATTTGTATTTTACAGCCTAGCAAAGTTGACTCATCCCCCACTCTGCCTGCAACCAGACCCATCCGGACGGAACTCTGGGCTTGGGCCGTTTTCCCTCTTCAGAGTCCAAAGGCAGCCTTTTCTCAACCGACCTCATGTGTTGTTACCAGAGGAGGACTGGGGATTTATTTGGAAGAGCATTTGTGGCTTCTGGAGCCGCAGAGCCACAAGGGGGGCTGTGGGGTGGCCAGGTTGGCCCCTGACTGGGAATCAGGGACTCCGCTCTCTTCCTGGTTCTCAGACAAGCCAGCTACCTCCCTTGTCTGCGTCCTGGGGATAATTACAGCCTCCCCTAGTTGGCTCACGGTGTCATTGTGGGGATGAATGAGATAATAGATGTGGAAACCCTTCCAGCCCTTCAGAGGGAAGCAGTGCAATAGGAGCTTTAAGAGCCAATAAAGAACAGAATGGGATGATAGGTTTTGGATCAACCTCAGGCATTTTAGGAAAGGTTTAGGAGGACCCTTCTGAAAGCGGGGAGAAAAGGCTTTTGAAAATAGGTCCAGCGTGTTATTATTTATTGTGCTTTCATCAATAGAAGTACCCGGTGCTTCCTCCAGACTCACACCTGTGTTTCCTCGAAACTGCCGTGGGCTTCTCGGCCGGAAGTGGCTCTGGTCAAGACCCCCTTTGTTCCCGCAGCTTCTTCCTCACAGCGGCACTTACAGCCGCTGTCATTTCTGTCCAGAGATGGTGCCGGCACTTAGATCTCCACGTCAGGGCACAGCCGCACCCACCTCAGGGACGTATTCCGAGGAACCTGAGTCAACTCTGCCTGAAAGATTGCGGGCCAGCCCCCAGGGGCTGCCACACATCGAGGAAACAGCCCGTTGAGGCCAGGGGGGGGGGGGGGGGGGCGCTCAGTGAGGATAAATTGTTTTGTAAGAATTGATAACATCAAGAAAAGAACCTCTTAAATCAGGAGCCAGCCTCTGTGCAGTGAACCTTACCAGAGATGTGCACGAGGCCTGGGTGGGGGTTGGCAGGCGGGGGTGACGAGGTCGGTGCCCCCGGAGGCCAGAGGGAGGTCAACGTGAGAAGGAGCAGGTGCCGCCTCCGTCTGCCCAGGAAGCCCCGTGTTTCCGGCACAACAGGGGAGTAGCGGTGCTGGGACTCACATCCTGGCTCTCTCTGGGTCCTCAGGGAACTTACCGAACTTGGCTCGGCTTTGGTTTTCTCCTCGATACTAGCCCGTCACGTAGGGACTTGTGAAGGTTGAGTGAACTAATAGGAACGGATGGGACGTTCTTATCAGCACAGCACCAGGCCCCACAGTCAGTACCTAATAAATGTGACCTATTGTCGAGTGTTGGGATGGTAAGTATCTGCATCAAGGATTTTTCTTCTCGGTGGTGGTGGTGGTGGGTGTTTTGGCTTTGTGTTTGTTTCGTTGTTTCGCTATTTCCCCTTTCAAAAAAAATGTAGAGTGGCCTCACTTAAAAAACTGCAGCAGACAGTACCTGGTCTGGGCTCTGCAGGGCCTTTCATTGTGGGCCTGGTGACAGGCTGGTTTTAAGTGACAGAGCATCATTCAGCGAGGCTGGCTGTCGGTGACAGCCCCTCTCTGTCCGGGGAATGGAGGCGTGGGTACGAACGTTAGGGAGGGAAGACAGTAGCTGGTTCGCAAAGACTCCAGCCCGCTGTGAAATGTTCTCGAGTGCCATGTTGTGCCCCCTTTTGGGGGGCTCGTGTGTCTCCCATCCCCCTCCTTCCCTCCTCGCTCCTCGCCAGGCCCCCCTCCCGCCCCCCGCGGCCCTCCACGGTCTGTGCCAGCACTGGGGATGTTGCATAAAGGGAAAATATGGCATGTTTACAGAGAGAATCTTCAAGAAGTGTTAATTTAATATGCTAAAGTGTTCCCTTCAGCATTTTACCTTTCTTGTTGTTTTCACAAAACAGCCAAGACTAAATAATGAGCCCAGGGCTGTGCCCTTTGGTAGTGTGATAGCTCATTACCCACTAGCGGCCTCCATCTGCCCTCATGGCTGCATAGGGAGCCATTACGATTATGATGGAAATCTCAGAAGCCATTACCAAGATGCAACAGAGGGCCTACTGCAGACAGCCTAATGGACTAATTTGTAATTGGGAGAGGGAAATGAGTTAGCGAGCTGGGGCCGGTTTTGATGAGAGTGGAAGTGCGCATGCTAAATGTGATAAATGAATTGGAATGTGTGTTTGCGCAGTGGGCTCTACAAGGCTTTCCATCTCTCCTGGGGATTGGAGGCGTGCTGACAAGCCGCGAGGAGCGAAGAGGAAAAGGCTCAGGGGAGGCAAGCCAGATTCAAGGAGAGTAGCTAAGGATAAATCGGTGAGGAAAACTAATGGCAGTAAAATCCAAGGAAATGACTGCATCTGCCATGAAAGTAGTAATTAGGAAGCATTTGGTGTGCATGTCTTTAACCGTTAAAATAGGGCCGTGGAGGAGCCTTGGTGCTCGTTGCGGGGGACGGAAGGCCGGGGCGGTGATGTTCCGAGAGCGAAGCCCCGCGTACAGGGACCGTGCCCTGGGCCCTCGTGGTCTGCACGCACTCTGCTTGCTTGACACAGAGCTCGCACCCCAAGCACCCAAAAGCCCCCTCTCCCCAGGGCTGCTGCGGGTCCAGCAAGCGGAAGGCCCTGCAGGCCTGGAGGCAGCCGTTGTGCGAGGGAAGGGGCCCAGGCTTCGAGTGCCAGACCGCCAGTGCACGGGGCCAGAAGGCTTCTTGTCCTAAAGGGCCGGGGAGTCCCTTCACGAGCGCCACGCCCTGCTCTCCATCTCCAAGCCGAGGAGCACTGCGTGCAAGCTTACCTCCTGGCGTGTGTGGGTCTGATTTCTGTAAACTGGCATTTCCTCTGTCAGCTGGCTCCCGTAGTGCCGGCCGCCCAGTCGAGAGAGCGTGGCCGGGTGTTCCTTCTCACATGCTGTGGCCTGTGGCCCGGTAGCTCCCCCCCCCCCGCCCCCCCCCCCCCCCCCCCCCCCCCGACCCCCATCAGTTGGAGACTGTTTCTGATGTTTTCTCTGCTGGTGTTCCTCCGTTCTGTTCCCCTGATCTCCGAGCCCTTGGTGTCCTTTCCCTAGGTCACACCTTTGCGTCCCAAAAGCTGCAGCTCCAGGCCTCGGTGCGTCCCTTTCCCTCAGCAACCTGCTGTCCTCAGTGCTTTCCCTGGATCCCCCTTCTCCTCTTGGGGCAGCCTGATTTCGACCTCAGGGTCCTCCTCGCTCTGGATTCTTCCTGCTCCCAGACGTTGTCATCCGTTTGCCAAGAGGACCTTTCCGCCTCTCTAAAGAGCCTGAGGGGAGACATAGAGTCCTGCAGGGACCAAGGAAGCACTGGAACTAGTTAACTGGGCCCCCGCCCAGGGCTGCTTCCCAAGGCAGGAGACCTAACTAGCTGACTCCTACCCTCAGTCCCACCTCTGTCCCAGGGGTTCCCTTTTGCCATAACGTGCCCAGGTACGTAGAAAGAGTTCCCGTTTTCCTCACCAACCACCAGAAGTTAAGATTTCTAATTAACTCCCTGGTGGGATGAGGACAGTCCTGTTCAGCCAAATTCCACTGACAGCTGATTTGATTGATTACATGATTGATCTATCCCACCTTCTTTGAAGATTAATTGGAAGAAATCGACGGAAAACACAGATACATTGCGATCCACAACAACTCAATCTGGGAGAAACCAGTTAAGCAACATGAAGCTAAGAAACGCTACCAAATATCCCAAGTTAAAGAAAGTTATTGAGAACACACAGATGCAGGTCTGATCTTCCTAGCAGTCATGGGAAAGGGGCAACTGGATGAATGCCTTTGATTACTAGTGGCAGCACATTATTTCATCGGGAGAAACTGACTTCTTCCCGTCCAGCATCCACTGTTGAGTAGACCATCGTTTATGCCGTCAGTGCCACTTAAACCCAGAACCCCATTAGACAGTCCCATCGGTGTTAGATACAAGATTGAGATTCTCCGTACAGAGAACTGTTGCTTAGATATCCCTTCATTAAAGGCCGCCAGTTTGTCAGACCCAGACTAAGCCCTAGAGACTATAGAATTCAGGTTCCTGCTGTGCCCAACCTCCCATTCGAGGGGGCAGATCTGTACTCGGGTAACTAGTTCAGTTGCAGAGACAGTAACCAAGGGTTTAGAAATCACACAAGAAGTCATCAACCCCTTTGACACATTCTCATTGAGTACATGATGTGGGGCAGGCCCTGAACTCCTCGTTGGAGACGCAGCATTAAATAAGTGGGCGTGGCCTCATAAAGCTTACATCTAATTCCAACCCCAGGGAAAGGAGGATTCTGGGTAGTGGTGGTGGTAGGGGAGTATTTGAGCTGATTTTGAAGCCGGGAGTTCATTAGAAACCAATAGCCATGAGATGCCAAGGAAGACCACAAATTTTTGGAAACTAAACAACATATTTCTAAATACAGGTCAAAGAGGAAGTCACAAGGAAAATTAGAAAATATTTTGAACTAAATGATAATAAAAATACTGCATCTTAAAATCCGTGCATCACTTCTAAAGTAGTACCCAGAGAGGAATTAATAGTTGTAAATGCTTATATCACATAGTAGAAAGGCCTAAAATCAATGATCTAGATTCATCATGAGAAGCTAGAGGAAGAAGACACACATCAAAGCATCCAAAATAAAAAGAAGGAAGGAAATTAAAAAGAAAATAGCAGAAATTATTGAAATAGAAAATAGGCAAGAGAGAAAAATTAAGACAAAAATTGGTTCTTTGAAGGGGCACCTGGCTGGCTCAGTCAGTAGAGAACGTGACTCTTGAGCTCAAGGGTGTGAGTTCGAACCCCATGTTGGGTATAGAGATTACTTAAAAATAAAATCTTTCTAAAAAATTCCTTCTTTGAAAAGATCAACAAAATTGAGGAACCCTCAGCTACCATGAACATGGAGGGGGTGGGAGGGGAAGCGCACAAATACCAATAGATCAAGAATGAAAAAAGATGTTATCAGTACAGATCTTACAGACCTTAAAAGGATAGTCAGGACAGGAGTTCAACAAGCAAAGGGGAAGAACATGAACTTTAGACCAATAGAATTCCTAGCTACACGTGGGTTTGGGGGGTGTCGGGAGAGGCACTCAAGAATAGCAAACAAAAAGGGCCTAATAGATTACTTGCAGCCAGCTACTAACCAGAATTGGTTATACTGTCTACAGTGACGCAGGGCCCAAGTTCACTGCCCAGCATACCATGCTTTATACCAGCACAGTCCCCAATGCATGACCTGTAGATGCCAAAACTAAGGGCAGGTCACCACAGGAGCCATAATGCCCTACTTTCAGGGCACCTGCATTTCCTGGACCTCGGCCAGTAAAGTAACAGTAACCGGTCTGTACCTGCAGCACCCAGAATATGACCGTTACTTCTCCCGTCCCAGCCTTCGGGCTCATGCTCAGTGCAGCTGATTTCAGCACTGATTTCAGAACTGATCATGAGACCGTCCTTGCCGTATGTCATATACTTCTGAAGACAGAGCTGTTTTTCCAGATGAGCCTGAATGTTGACCCCAGAAGATGCTATTCAGAGCCTGGCTGCTCACTGCAGATTCCGAGTCAAGGAGCCCACCGTGGCCTCTTCTTAGGGCAAACTCTCAGAGACTAAGGGTGGTGGTATGGACGCGCCTTCGTCCACTAGCCACAGCCCTGGCACCTGTCAGCCCTGAGAATGTAGACAGGGTCCAACATCTGACTGTCCCCCCACTGCTCAGCCTTTTACTGAGCGGGAGGTCCTGGCTGGTTTTGTTGCTCTCGGTGGACGGTGCTTCCTTGCTGTCTCTTCCTCCTCTGTCCCTGTACCCATCTGGGAATCAGTATTTCACAGTCACCAAGTGCATGGAGCCAGACTCCGTGATCCTGGGCACGTTAACCCTTTCTCCGCACCCCTCCGCTTGCCACCTATCAAATGAGCAACCCGAGCGTGCCTGTCCCATAGGGTTGTGTTGAGAGTTCAAATATACTTAAAAAGTGCTTGAAAGGGGATCAGAATGAGTCCTGACACCCAGTGAGCGCTGGAAGTACTTCCAAACCACAGGCTTGGTCGGGAGACCCTTTTGGCCTCCTGCAACCCTCGTATTCCTCGGGCTGATTCCCCTGCCCCTCCCAGTGTAGACACAGGCACCCTGGGTCAAACGGCAGCAGTCAGGCTCAGGAGTCCCTGCCCGGCTAAGGCTGTTGGGTGCTGGCCCTCAGTTGACGCACGGGGTCCTCCAAGCTTCTGAGACCTTCTACTTAAAGAATTGGAAGCTTTCATCTTCCCTAAAATGGTCTTTGAGCTGATCCCGCCACCTTGCTCAGCCGGGACCGGTTGCTCACGTTATGACATCGGTGCCGGCAAGAGAGGGCAGAAAAAGTGAGCCAAGGATGGGGCAGAGGAGGGCGGAACAGGGGCCCTCATGTGGGAAATTTAATTTAGTCAGGTGAGAGTAACAGCAGGCACTTGTGTTTTACATCACTTTTTCAGAACATCCTTACAGGTGCTTTGTGCTTTCAGCCGGACTCCCCACTGGGGGCCACTTGAGGAAAGTCACTGTGAACTACTCTCTGAGCAAACCTTAGGACTCCCTCTCAGCAGGAGGACAGGCCTTGGCTTGTAGCAAGACCAACGCAGAGCACTCTGGAACCCACTTAACATGGCATGTGAAACTCTGCGAGGGAAGAGGAATGTCCTGGAAGTTTAGCCCTCTGTGGGGCGTTTCTGAGACATGTTGTTCTCTCATGCCGGATTTAATGAATAAATTATAATAACTTTTGCATTTTTATCCATGTTGTGCGTGTTTATCTGCCCTCCCCACGTAATTTTCCCTCTCCCAGTTTTACACGCTATATTTCTTTCCGTGCTACTGAATATATATTTTCTCAAAGCTCGTTCTTCCTGATTGCTCATAAAGATGCACAGCTCCTTGTTCTCCGTGTGTAAGTACATCTACTCAGAGCCAGGAACCGTGTATGGAAGACGGCACGCTGCTACTACCAAGGGGAGGTTACCCTTTTAGGAGCTGAGAAAAGGTGAAAATGGCACATGACCGTTGGTGGTACACGAAGGAGTAGATGTGATGTCTTCCTGCACATCTGTCCCTAGCGCAAGAATAGAGCCTTGCATAGGGCAGCACTTAAGCGCGTTTACGGAACACGTGTATCAGCGAGTGGATGGGGGGCCACTGGCTGGATGGCCAGGTAGATGGGTGGAGAGCTGATGCTGAAGCATCGAAGTCAAATCTCTTTTGGCTCGTTGTGTGAGAGAGCCGTCTTCTCAATTCACTCCTCTGGATTCCATTCCAGTGTTTTCCCTCAGGTTTATTCTGCTCAGTTCCCAGGATTTCTTTATGTTCTTAGTGGGAAAAGGTTACTTCTATAATTTGGTAAGGAGCGTACCTCCTTTTTCCCCCACAGTGCCCAGTCAGCGTAAATATGATCGAGAGATCAGAGGTCTCATACACCATCTCCAGTCTTCTCCTATTTCTACTCGTTTATTAAATAACCTTCCTTGGAAGCTCTGCTAATTCTTTTGAAAGAGGATACTTATTTCCTGTTGTATTGTAATTTACTAAGCACGGGCGTGCCTGGGTGACTCCGTCCGTTAAGTGTTCAACTCTTGATCTCGGCTCAGGTCATGATCTCACGGTTTTTGAGATCGAGCCCTGTGTCAGACTCTGTGCTGACAGCGTGGAGCCTGCTTGGGATTCTCTCTTTCTCCCTCTCTCTGCCCCTCTCCCACTCACGCTCTCTCAAAATAAATATACTTTCCAAATAATAATACTATACTAGGCACTGTTATTACTAGGGTGTTTTTAGGGGCAGGGAACAATATTTAGAACTGAGATGCAGTTGTAGGCAATTAAAATAAAATCCACTGACGGGGGTGGGGGGTGGGAAGGTAAGGTGATAAGGCAGGAGGAGAAATAATTTCTGCCAAGAACATCAACCGTGAAAATAGTAAGGATTTACGTGCAGCAAGTTCTGAGGTTAAAATTTGAAATAAACAAGTCAAAAGGATGGTATGATTTGAAATCAGCTTGGTCTTTGAACGAGGCATTCAAGACTCAGAATAAAATGAGCCACTTCACTGCAGAACTGATCTTTGCAACCAGCCTCTCATTTCTACCAGGAGCACTTTGAGAATCAAAGGAAGTCCTTGCTAAGGAGCTTGGCCTCTTAAACCATGAGTGGTTTTCAAGAAACAAATACCAAATTGGGAAATCTTGTTAATCTTCCCTTTCAGAGTCTAGGTTTGGATTTTTTTCCTAAAATTACTTTTATTTTATAAACAATCCCACTCTTCACAGAGCTTTCTATCTTTTTATCGTCCTTGAAAAGCACCGGGGCCCTCAGGTCGACTCCGCCAAAACAGCTCCCTAAAGAGCTTCTTGTTTGGGACCCACGGTGAGGAGAACCCTAGAACCTAGCGCTGTAGAGATGAGAGCGATAATCAGAGTGAGGAGGATAGTCATGACGCCCTGACTACCCTCTTCCCTCATTTCATCTTTCTACCTCTCTTCACAAGTCTCCCCACGTCCCCGCTGACCACCCTTGACCCCCAGGTGGGTCAGCCCCCACCAGCTGCCATTTTCCCTCTCCCTGTAGCCTCCGACTCAAGTCCACTTACGAGGACAAGCTGGAGGGCTTTGTAGGCTCTGCCATGATTTATGGCTTAGCAGGAACTTTGCTAAACTTCCCAATTTGGTTTTTTTAGTTTTGAAAATCAAACAAAGTTCAAAAAGTACACATCGCAGGTTGACATCCTAGCCGAAAGCAGAGGAAAAATGTCTCATGTTAAATTTTTTGGCGCATAACAGAATTTATGAGCATTTGCAATGTTTTCATTTTTTCCCCCAGTCACTGTTATTCCTCACCCCCCAGAGTTAGGTGTGGAGAGATTATGTTGGCTGGTTTCCATGGTGACACTGAAGAAAAGTAATTTTTTAAAGTAGGTTTCTACTGTGTTATTTCACATGCATGAAATATCAACGTCTATGCTGTGTGGCTGTTACCCCGAAACGTAAAGACATATAAATGCTTGGAGTATTTTATATAAATAGACAAGTGGGGGTGATATTTTCCTTGGTCTCATGCCGACCCTAGTACAAAAGTCTCTCAGTTACCCGGGGCACCTGGGAGGGAGCAAAGGAACAGTTCTGCTTAGTGTTAAGCAACCTTCTCTCCTATGAATAACCATTAAAAAAACACACACACATGCACAGCTCAAATTTAAAGTCCTCCCTGTCCAACTAAGCTAGGGACCAGATGAAAAGTTCCCTTTGGGGCTCAGTGTTCCAATAACCAGAATTTTAAAACCTTAATCTGTGTTTTCAGTCTGACTCACTTGGTCAACCACTTCAATTACCCCCTTCCCTGTCATCTAGAACCTTCCTGCCCAAGAGACATTGCGTTGCCTCCAGCCCCTCATAGAGGTGATGTTGGGGGAAGCCTCCACCTTTAGCAGCAGAAGTGTGGAAAGGCTCTTGCCTCTTGTCCTTGCCACCTCGATGCACATGCACACACAACTTCCTTGACGCGTTTTGGACAGGATGCTTTCAGCCATCTATGGCAAGTCACATCCTTGCAGTGGAAGAGAACGGATGAATCAGTGCATCGTTTCCCTTACGTGCAGCCGTGGCTAGATACACTTGTTACGCTTTGCGACTGAGAACCCTTGGTTTTTGGAAAAGTCAAAATGGAGAGCACTGCCTTATCTTTGGAGAATAGTATTAGCTTGCATGTGGAGAATGCATTTAACTTTTCCAAGTTCTTTCCTACACGTTATGTTGTTTGAACTTTCTCAGAATCCTGGGAAGATAGTTTTTCTTGGTACTGTCCTTGTTTGAAAACAGCGAGAACAGAAGTTTGGATTGCTCGCCACACTAGGGACAGAGCTGAGTCAAGAAATCAGGACCCAGGGGTGCCTGCCTGGCTCAGTGGGTTAAGCATCTGACTCTTGATCTCAGCTCAGGGTCTTGATTTCAGGGTCGTGAGTTCAAGCCCCAACTGTGGCCAGTTGGGCTCTGCGCTGGGTGTGAAGTCTACTTTAAAAAAAAAAAAAAAGAATTCAGGACCCATGCATGATTTCCCCCCAAATCTTGTTACTCATCCTCCCCCTGGCATCCATCTGGCACACAGCCAGTGTTCTTAGTTACGAGGCGAGAAAGTACAAGATCGGCAGCTTTCTAGAACTCGGTCTCAGACACGTACAGACCATCAGGAGGAAGTCGCTCTTCACTGAGCACCTGCTATACATGGGCTGCTGTTCTAGACAGCAGTGGCCCAAACGGTCAAGAATCCCTACGTTCCAGTGGGGGGGAGGAGCAGATGATGAATAAATGAGTAACACTCATGATGTGTCGGGTGGTGATGGGTGCTAAGGAGAAAAAAAGAAGCAGGAGAGAAGGTATGCTGGGGGTGAGAGGAAGAAGTCATGTGATCTTTTTTTTTTATTTTTTTTTAAATTTTTTTTTTAACGTTTATTTATTTTTGAGACAGAGACAGAGCATGAACGGGGGAGGGGCAGAGAGAGAGGGAGACACAGAATCGGAAGCAGGCTCCAAGCCGTCAGCCCAGAGCCCAACGCGGGGCTCGAACTCGCGGACCGCGAGATCGTGACCTGAGCTGAAGTCGGACGCTTAACCGACTGAGCCACCCAGGCGCCCCAGAAGTCATGTGATCTTAAGTGGGATGAACAGAGGTCTTCTTGAGCCAAGACTCGAAGGCGCTAAAGGAGCAAGCTTTGAGGATCTCTGGGGGAGAAGTCCTGGCAAAGAGAAAGAGCAAGGAATATGGAAAGCACTGTGTATTTATTGCTTTCCTAAAATCTGCCAACGGCATGTACTTGGTACATGTGTGTGTATTCATGAGAGTGTGTGTGTGTGTGTGTGTTTGAAAACTTTTCTTGAATTCTGAGTTTGGTACATGGCTTTAATTTTTGCCTTAATGACTTCCTGCACTTTGGGAGCTCTTTAATAGATGCATTCTGAAAGTTGTAATCATCGGTCCTGGGTTGGTATCACATTACCTACGTGGAAAAGGCAGAATTGCTCTGGCACTGATTGGATCTTGGGATGGTGACTATATTTTCCTGGTTTTTAATGCAAATCAGTGAAAACATGTCAGGGCCCTGGTCTGCAGTGTTTCTCTTAAATAGGGGAGAATCGTGTTCTCATATGCAGGGGGTACAGGAAGGGACTTGGGGTGGGGGGGTGTGCAGAAGGGATCTTATATTTTAAATGCCAGTCAGCTGCAATCACTCTGTTCAAACTCATTTGGAGAACAGTTGAATTTTTAAAGTGCCTTTTGATTCTCTCTTTCATTTATTTTAACTGATCTGCTGGGATTAGGAGCTTGGTAGGGGAACACCAGAACGCTTGCCAAAATGTGTGAATAATTAGAGCTCCGATGATGTGTGCCAGATAGAAGGGGAGTATTCACACTTCTGATTAGACTCAGCTAAATGCAGTTGTAAATCACCGCTGCCACAGTAACAGAACCCCATCAGGAGTTAGCAGGGGCGGAGGCAGGGCAGAGGAGAGATGAGGGGCTGCCCCAAGGGATGAGGCGTGGAAGACGAGGACAAGCAGTTTGGTTGCAGTTACCGGCAGCCAGACTGACGATAATTTTGGCATCTCTCTTTCCATTCAATTTCATCATCTTGAGTCTTGCTGGCTGCCATCTCGACAGATGTGAATAAGCTGAGTGCCTGCTCTCTGGACACTTACAGTCCAGGGAGGCAAATGAGCCACGGTTGTGCAGTGAGTGTGAGGAGTGTGCCAGTAGGACAGACACCGTACACAAAGAGCGGGGGCGGGGGGGGGGGTCAGCTCTGCAGAAGGGAAGGGAGGAGGGAGAGCTGGAAAGGCAGTGGCTTCCTTCAGAGAGGGAAAGGGACACTTCGGAGAGCAGGATGCACTTCAAGCAAAGGGACCAGAATGTGCGAAGGCACGGATGAAATAGGGTCCCTTAGTCTACGAGTGCGGGACCCCACAGGAGGGGAGGATGTGCCAAAGTCATGGCGGATTGGCTTCAATTAGGAAGGGTCTTGCATGGCCATATAGGAAGCTAGTTTTCAAATTCCATATGACTCCAGAGATCCTGATTCACCCCTGATGGAGGGTCGCTCTCCCACCTCGGCGAGAGAACCCATCTTAGTCGGAGCCATTGGTGGGAACGTGTTCGTCGTCTTTACGTATATTAGGGCAGAAGAAATAAACGTTGAGAATCACCGCTCTCACCAGTGGGGAGCCCATGGAGGTTAACGAGGTGAAAAGGGAAATATAACAGGGTTAATTTAAGAAGACCTGGAAGAAGCTATGGTACAGAATTATCCACTTGAAGGGGGTAAGCCTGCAGACTCCCGGATTGGATGTAGGTGGGAGGCCAGGGGCAAGGTGTGACCATAGACAACGGCCCAAGGAATCCTCTCCAAGAGAGACTTCAGAGTGGGATCAGTCAGGCAGTGTGCTGGGGTCCTTGGTGAGCTGAAAGAGCCCTTTCTGAACGGTCTTGTGTTGATCCTAACTGTACCGATCTCTCCTGATTAGTTGTGAAGTGTCATCGCCAAAGACAGTATCCTGCAGGAAATATCCAGCGAGCATGTGCGTGTTCAAGTATTGCCCGGGATCTGGCTTCCTGGCGGCTCCCCAGTGACAGGGACACCTCCCCTTCTCCAGCACCCCTCCCTTCTCCCCCTCCCCACTGTTGCCAAAGGCAGCAGTGGCCTTGAAGGGAAAAACTCACCTCTTTCTTAAGTACAGACAGCCTCTGGATGCCTCCTCCGGCCCCTCCCTCTGTGGCGTTCTTCGGAGAACCACCCACTTTCTCTGCCTTGATGAGGCAACAGGTTGCTCTGAAGGAACCAGCAGCTTGAGGCGGGAGTCAAAAGCCCAGGAGAGGGAATGCAGGGGAAGTGCGGCAGAATGGCATGAAACCCAAAGCAAATGGTAAAAATAAGCAACACATGGAGAATTGGGGCGGGGGGGGGGGGCGATGGAGAGGCATAAAAATCACAACCACATCTGACATCTCTGGAAATGGCGAGAGACGGAGGAAGTAACACATGTGGCTCTCTTCAAGTCCGAAAGAGTCATCCTCACCGTTCAGTGGTGGTACCAAGGAGACTCTCTTGGAAGACTTCAACCCCTTGCAAGTTGTTGTCGCATGTCTCTTATTTCTTCCGCTTTGGCCAGTAAGTTCAAATGCTCAAGAGCAAATGCACGACCTTCCGAATTTTCTCTGGGCACCAAGTGATACGCTCTATAAACTGATGCTTTCCAAAGTGTGCGTGAAAGGCAACAGTTTTGGGGGATGCGAGGAGAAAAATATAGAACCACTGTTTCTACTTATTTTTATCTCACTCGTCTGGATTTATTTTGTGTGTGTATGTTTCAGAAATACGCTAGTACAGTGCTGTGCGAGCCCAGGGTCTAAATAAATAGAAATGCGTTAGGAGAGTGAAATTTGTTTTTCTGTTTGTTTCTACTTCGGGGGCACATGATCCAAACGTAAAGACCACCAGGGTGGTTCCTGGGGCTACTAATCGAAGGTGGGGGCAGGAAGTTGCTTTAAATCGTGAGATTCCTTACGGAAACGGGAGATTTAACTGGAAGGGCTGTTTCTTGCTGGCCTACGGGACGGCCTGCCAGCCAGCTCCGCTTCTTCCCTCAGAGAGCCCTTCTAAATCTGTGGTCCGAACCCGGAGACCAGGAAACCCCGCAGATGAAGGGTCCCTTTGGACAAGAGATGGCCACGTTTACGTAGCCTCTGATCGAATGGCAGAGCCGTACCCACAGGTGGTAAAAGCAGTTGCCGTCACCCTCGGGGACCCTCCCCGTCACAGGCCTGGCTCCTCCACTGCCCCTTCCCCCGTGTTGTGGTTGTCGTGGTTGGTTGGGGGTGTGGTGGGGCCTGTTTGGCTTTGCTCCCAGCACCGTCAGGAGACGGGCAAAGTCCCGCAGGGTTGTGAGCCTCCCCCTCCACAGCACCTAAAATGACACGTAATCTTTGCCGTCAAAACGTAGAGCGGGTTTGCAGCCAGCCCAGCTTTTTTATTTCCTTTTTCCAGACTTGAACTCCAACCTAGCTCAACCTCAGAAATCCCATTAACGTCAGAGAAACAGGTGGCATTGGGGTGCCCTTCACTTCTGTTGTCAGCTGTGCGTCCACAGCTCAGGAACTCGCCCTCCTGCCCCAACAGCCTCGTCTGCTGGTAGTGTTCTCCTCCGTCCATCCTCATTCACGAGACCTTGACCAGTAGTCGGCCTGTTCCTAAATGATGCATGTCTTCTAGAAGCCTATCCTGATAAGAAACGAAAGAGCGTCCATGACTTCCCTCACTCCAGTACACAGACAGCTGTGTCATGGGGTCTGACAAAGCCAGTCCCCAAAGACCTCTGGTTGCAAACACTTCTCCTCAGTATGCTTATGAGCTGCCTCAGGCTCACCTTTTCCCCTTCTGCTCTCCAACCGTGTTTCTCACCCAGCTCCACGTTAGTGGCGATCTTTCTAGATGTTGGACAAAGACAGTGGCTCTTGTGTAGGGACACACCATCAACAGCCAGTGGAGGACGTTGTACGTCACGGTGGTCAGTTGCTCTGCTGTTGTCCTGTTGAGACAGGAGGTGAACCACGTCTGTTTGAGATGAACGGAGTGAAATCGCTGTTGGTGAGTAGAGACGTGAGGGAAATGAACCATGGCGGAATCGAGAATCTCCTTCGGAACCATGATGGACTTGTGCCCACGGCTCCCAGTGGTGCTCATAGAGCTTAGGATCTCAAGAATGTTTGTGTCCCCCGCAGAAAAGTAGTGACGGAAGATAGCTCCATCGGGGGGTCGCGGCTCCCACAGTGCCTGGTTTCCAGGAGCCCTCACCTCAGTGCCGTGTGTGGTAGGAAGGGCCAGTCCCACTCACCAACTTCTTACTGGTTGTGAGCTTGGGGAGGTTCCCATTCAGGCAAAGCGCTGATGCTAAATATCTGAGGTGTTACATGGTCTTGTTCTGAAGTGGCTATGTTTTGTGAGTGAGGAGCTGGGGAAACAGGCAAGGAAGATGTGATCTTTCCTCAAGGTTCTCTGTATCCTCCATCATTTGTCAGCAGGGTGGTTACTGATGTTTAGGGTGGGGCCATTTCCACTCTTGCTAAGACACTTAACGACAGTGCTCTGCCAATTAAATACCAGTAGTCCTCGCATCACTGTGACACCTGAAACGTGTTCCCATACATTTCAAACGCTCCCTAAGAAGAGGGGAGCGAGAGCGAGAACCAGGGGAGAGAAGGTGGTATCACCTGTAGGTGTTCGTAGCCTGGATGCAGCTCATTATTTCGCTCAGACTCTGGACTAAGCGGTTCAAATATTTTGGAAAGGGAAGGTGGTCCCCAAAGGAGGCACTGACCATGGTCCAATACATCGTCACATGTTAACCCAACTATGCTGGCCACTTACTAGATCTGTTTGTGTCACCAGATAGTAACCGCGTAGTTAGACTCATACATTGTCAGTCCAGAATGAGAGTTTTGAAGTCAATAAACTCTAGGGCATGTCTGTGCGTTTGCTATGATCCGACGGTCTGTACGTGAGAACCAGTCTGATGATTGGCCCAAATGCAGAGAAAAGGTTTACCACCAAAGAAAAATCACTTTTTTAAGAACACACTTCTTTTTGTTTTGTTTTTTATTTTATATCAACCATCTCCCCTCTGCTAAATTAGAACTGAGATTTCCTGCTAGTTGAGCCAGCAGCAATGAATTTGAATTTTTAAATCTGAGATTTTCATTAATTTGATAATACGTCATGAATTTTAAGCTCAGTTATAAAAATCTTTATACTGCTTTTCTCTGTACGTAGACATTTCTCATCTGCCACTTTGCAGGTTGCTGCACATGAGCCTACACCCATAGATTTGTCGTAAATTAAATACTAAAGTTTTATAGACTATTTTTATTTTCTTCTGTTTGCATTCTGTCTTCCGGCTTTAACAGCCACATGCACAGTCTTTAAAGGAAGCCAATTTTAGAGAAGTTTAATGAAGAGGGCTTACCAAATGGGATAAGGGGAGCCCCACTGACCCCACATCACACCTTTGCCACACCATCGGGAGACCTCTGCTGAAGCTATTCTGGAAAATATCTGCTCTCGCCAGAAGCTGTCCTGCGTTGTCAGGGAAAAGGTATTAGGTGCAGGTGTCAAAGCTGACTAATGAGGCATGACGAGTCGACAGCAAAATAACAGATTATAAGTGCAGAGGCCTTGTGGCCGAAGTGTGAACAGCAGTGTAGATGTGTGACTGACACAGGAACGAGGGAGACGGGCACGGGGGAGCAGGATCTATCACACCCGTGTAAAGAACGGACAATTTCAGTTATGTGGCTGGTTCCTTCTCCTAAGATGCAGTGGGTTTAGGAAATAAATCTAAATTGTTTTTCTCTTTGTTTTTAAGTTTACGTATTTATTTTGAGAGAGAGAGAGCGCGCGCGTGCACACGCCAGGGAGGGGCAGAGAGAGAGGGAGAGAGAGAATCTCAAGGAGGCTCCGTGCTGTCAACATAGAGCCCGACGTGGGACCCAATCCCACGCACTGTGAGATCATGACCTGAACCAAAATCAAGAGCCAGATGCTTAACTGGTGGAGCCACCCAGGTGCCCCTGTTCGTCTCTGTAAATTGTGAGGTTCCTGCGGCTGTTCGGGCTTGGCAGCAAAATGTCCAAAATCTTCTAAGACAAGCCAGAGTCGTCCTTTTCAGTTTTTAGATTTACACGATGGGTTTTATTGTGACACTGTCGGGAGGGATGAGCTGTGTTTTGCTCTTTAACTCTGTCATCAGAACATCATGGTGGTAGTGGTGTCCATGGGTATTCGTGCAGGACAAGGACTGTAGTGTCCTAATGCCGGCCCCAAAGAACTCTGATTGGTCCACCATGCCTCCATGAAGCCTGTATTCTAACCAGAAGACAGACAGAAAGAAAGAAAGAGAGAGAAAGAAAGAAAGAAAGAAAGAGAAAGAGGGAGGGAGGGAGAAAGAGAGGAACGAAAGAAAGAAAGAAAGAAAGAAAGAAAGAAAGAAAGAAAGAAAGAAAAGAAAGGAAGAAGAGAAAGAAAGAAAGAGGGAGGGAGAAAGAGAGAGAAAGAAAGAAAGAGAAAGAAAGAGGGAGGGAGAAAGAGAAAGAGGAGGGAGAGAGAGAGAGAAAGAAACAAAGAAAGAGGAGGTAGAGAGAGAGAAAGAAAGAAAGAAAGAAAGGGAGGGAGGGAGGGAGAAAGAGAGAGAGAGAAAGAAAGAAAGAAAGAAAGAGAAAGAGGGAGGGAGGGAGAAAGAGAGGAAAGAAAGAAAGAAAGAAAAGAAAGAAAGAAGAGAAAGAAAGAAAGAGAAAGAAAGAAAGAAAGAAAGAGGGAGGGAGAAAGAGAGAGAGAGAAAGAAAGAAAGAAAAAGAAAGAGGGAGGGAGAAAGAGAGAGAAAGAGGAGGGAGAGAGAGAGAGAGAAAGAAAGAAACAAAGAAAGAGGAGGGAGAGAGAGAGAAAGAAAGAAAGAGGGAGGGAGGGAGAAAGAGAGAGAGAGAGAGAAAGAAAGAAAGAAAGCAAGCAAGAAAAGAAAGCCAAGAAAGTACAGTTCTGTTGTAGCTGCGGCAAAGACTGCACCCCAATAAATCAACTCACTCTAGCAGTTGGGAGAGGAGGGCCTGAGGCTCCAACCCCGGTGCGTCTTGCTTCACCAGACGGGCCATTTTTCTTTACTGGCTCTCCTGTGCCCGGCTGGGGACCGTCACCCTCTCAGTGCTCACTAAATGATCATCACTATATTTTTACTTGTTCACGAACCTCAGGCGAGGCTACCAAAGAGAAGAATGTTCAGGACTGCCGCTTGGATGAGACGCAGAAGTCTTGGGGAGAAGGAAGAGGGAGGCGGAAGCAGAATGAAACCAGGTGGGGGACGGCTCCCTCTCAGGGTCCTTTTGACCAGTTTTCCCGGAGCAGAGACGACGAGGAAGCTGATGCGAGGAATGTTGATCTTCCTCAAAGCAGCTCCAAATGATAGACCCAGGACAGGTTTCTAAACAGCTGTTATTCAGATTAGAGGCAGGGACTTGATGTATTGCCCCCATTAGAAAGTGTCCTAATGGAAAAGGCCTGCGCTTTCTCCAGGTCTCATCTGAATTGAACAATTGGAGTATTTTAAATCGAGGGTCATAAGTGTCAACAAGATGGAGAGCTTTGCCTGTTGATTAAAGGAGGCCTATAAGTTACTTAGGAAGTTCTCGCTGGCACGCGGTGCACGTGGCCCCTCTGAGCCGGTGTTGTCACCGGGCTAAGTCCAGCTGTTGCCCTGAAGAGAGAGCAGGCGAGCGGGGACAGAAAATGCAGCTGGGGAATTTAAGCCACACACTCCAAGATCCTGCTGACCATAGGGCTCGGGGAGGGAGGGCCTGTCGGATGTCTCTGCCAGACTGTCCCCGTGTCGGGGACCACGTGGTCCTGCCAGGATGGGTGGGGACCTCAGGGGCACGCTCCCATCTCATAACGTGTGTGTGTGCCCTTCTGTATCAGTAATGTCTTCAGCACTCATCAGGCCCTTCTTTACAGTCTTGTCGTACAAGTAGTGCTCCTGGACGAGGCGCTGTCCTTGAGACTGGTGACCCTCCTGGCACCCAGTTTGAGAAGCATTGGCCGATGAGCTCAGTCCCAGAGCCCTGGGACGGGGGGAGGCCCCCACAGCCCCAGGCGCAGTCCCTCGAGGGTCCCTTTTACCCCTTGGACTGAAGACAGGGGTGCAGTCATGGTCACAGGGGAAGGCTGCAGACTTGCCCAGCGTGGGAGAACAGAAAGGGGGGCCGTGGGGGGCTGGTGAGGAGGGAGAGCGCAGAGCCTCAGCAGCAGTGGTGAGGGCGACGGCGTCTGGAGCGAGAGGCGACAGATGTCTCTAGGTAGATGCCCTTATGGCAACTCTTCTGGAGAGAGAGGAAAATCCCAGTAATATTAACAGGGCTACAACAAATGAAAATTGGAAAATAAACAGATGGAACATGCCTCATAGTTTAGCTTTTATCATCAATAATTCTGAATCTGCAAGTGAATGTGGCTGACTGTAGTTCAAACCATCTGCCTTTCACTTTAAGATGCAGTGTGGAATCCTACTCTCCACCATGGGGTTGGGGGGGAGGAGGTGGAGGCCTGGAGGCCGGAGAGGGCCGGAGGGAGGGAGGGAGGGAGGGAGGAAGAGGGCAGGAGACTCATCATTCTCAGCTGTCCTGTCAAAACAAACATGTGATCGCGCCTCGTGGAAAGGTCAAGTGCAGACGGACACCATCCGTCTCCAGGGACTCCGGTCAGCCAGCTTCGCCACCGCTGCTCTTCCCAGGCTTGGGGGGACCCCTTCTGGCTGCCCTTCCGATTTCAAGTGTAAGCACCTTAGAGGCAGGCCCTGTTGTTCCTTCTCGCAGGCTGGGATGAGGGACCCTGTGTCTCCTCTCTAAGGGGCCAATTAACTCTGCTCAGTGTGCCGTGCATCCCGACCCGTGCTGGCCGTGCCCAGTGCTCCGCGATGTCACTCAAGTGTTCCGGAGGCTCCGCTGGGGTCTCAGACGGCGCTGTGGGGTGTGAAAGGCCAGGAGAGGACAGGAAAGCATCTTGTCCCTCCCATCCCGTAAAGCTGGACCCTCCAAGCCTGGGGACTGCTGGTTCTGGGTGAGCACCGACCCAAACCAAACCTCCTCTTAATCACCCGCTTTGTTGAAGTAACTTGTCCAGAACGCAACCTCGTAACCACCTTAAAGAAATCCGTTTAAATGGCGAGTCACCCACAAACTCAGTGTTGGCCTGCTCTGCTCACAGATTCTTTAGACTAACCTGAGAAACAGGGTAAATAAAGCTTTACCACTTTGTACATCGTGTCCTCGAGAATGCTGTATCTGCGGTGCGGATGTACGTGTGATTCTTTTGGGTTTGGTTTGTTTTTTTTCTTCAACGTGACAGCAGCTGGCTTTTTTTATTGAGCTTTTCTGAACACGTAAGAAACCAGAAAACTGAAACATAAAAACCAACCCAAGATACCTGAGTGGGGGAGGAGGTTCTGAAAATTGCGGGCGTGTGCACACGTGGCTCAGATGAGCATGTGTGTGTGCACGCGTGTATGCACACATACCAAAGGATTCCAAAGACTTAATTTTTTAAGTGTTGACTACTGTTTGTTCATACCCCAGTGGTGTTACCAAGCGGTAGATTGTTAGTGACAATCACACTCTCTCCAGCACTTACAGCAGAAGGCTTGATTTAATCGAAGAGCTGTCATTTATTATTCTGTTGTGCAATTCCAGGGGGGTAGCTAACTGATCAAGCTCGGGCTCCCTGGAGCAGAGGGCTTTTTTTTTTTTTTTTTTTTTTTTTTTGTTATGTCTAAATCCTCAATACAAATTGCAGTATTTCTGGACTCCCAGCGGGACCCATTAGAGCCTGTGGGGCATTAACGATCATTAATAGTGCTGTCAGAGAGAGAGAGAGAGAGGGGGTTGGGAGGAAAGGAAAGAAACGGAGGGAGATGGGAGGGGGAGGGGACGGGGTGCCAAAGAGTAGCCAGAGTTGTGTCGCTTTCTCAGAAATGGAAAAGTAACACATCTGCCTTATTCGTTGTGCCCGCTGTTTGATGTTTGTTAGCTGGCATCTTTAATTACGGAGGTATCAGCCAGGTATTTGCTTCTGTGTATTGAAATCCTTCAATTGCCTGAAATCCTTCTTCCCCTTCCACATCTTTTCCCCCACCTCCTCGATATCTTCCTCTCCCCCAAAGTCACTTTTGAATCACCAGCTCCAAAAAATGAAACTGGAGGGGACTGAGAAGAGGGGGGGGTGTGTGTGGGAAGGGGCGTGATTTCCTTCCACACCGCGCATGTGCACACGCACACACGCTCCAGCCATAATTTACGATCTTGCCTGTGCTGTCCCATTAACTGTGATTCCTTTTTAAGCGTTTAACTGTGTAGTAATCAGATAGAAATGTTTTAATCACCTATTAACTAGCTTACTTACCAGTGCTGTGGAGAAAGGGTTAGGTATGATGAGGATAACATGCTGTGTTTGCATTTTAAGACCCTGACTTGCTTGGGGTCTTGTTCAAAACTGAAGCCTCTTTTCTCAAGAAGCTTCCTTTTTCGGTGCCCCATGTCCATATTGGGCTGCCTCCCCTTTGCCTTCCTTAGGGTTGTAGATTCCCCACCCCACCCCCACCCCCGCGATTCCGTTTTTCTTTCAAATCTCAGATTCTTGAAATCTCACCATCTCCATCGAGTATAGTCAAACCCAAACCACAGAAAGGAATTGTTCGGAACTAATAATGAAAAGGTGTGCACCACATCATTCATTCATTCATTCATTCATTCATTGCAGCATCGCTGGCCTATGAAGTACCAAACACTGCACTTGACACAGCGAATTGTGGTGAAGGGAACAAAAGCCAAAGCATCGCTCCTGCCTCACGGAGCTGTGGTGCACAGGGCAGACTTGACTCAAGAATCCCACCGCATTCTGTGTAATCAGAGCCACACCGCACGGGAGAGGGGTGGGGACCGTGAGAAATTATAAGGCATTCGGACCCAGGGAGTAAGGCCGGGGAAGATTTTTCCACGGGAGCTATAGCTGACTGGTATAAAGGAAAACCAGATTAGCGATTCCTTTGTTCCAGATGCTTTGCCATGGCAGGTGCTTTCCCATGATTTCATTTCGTTCATCGTTACGACCCCAGAGCATAGGGAGGGTTCTCCGATCCACAGATAAGGAAACTAAAGGGTAGAACGGCATGAGCTCCCTGTCTGATCCCTGGTGTAAGCCCTTGGCAGGCTCGTGGCTAACTAACCCCTGGTGCTAAGAGTTTGACCCCCAGAAGGTAACTGCTGCAACTTCTCTTCTCCACCTCTTGGCAGCTTCGAGCCCAGATAAGCGAAGCTGACTCACTGAGCCGTTTAGCCCTCCCTGAGGCCTCGGAATGGGGGTGGGGGGTGGGGCGGGGTGCACTCACAGCCTCGGCAAAGGCCCAGCTTGCTGCTGGCTTCCTAAATTAGGCAAGACCGATTCAAAAGAAGTGACTAGGACCCTCAGTTCCCAGCCTCTAGTGTGGAAGAAATAACCACATTTCTTTGCTTTCTTAAGTCAGTTTCATTTCCTACTTACAACAGCACCCCTAAAGGGAACTTGAACTTAAGTAATTCCCGGTGCTACCTTTATCCTCAGAGCTGTGTCCAGGTGCAGTGACCTACCTGTTGCCGAGCCATTTCGAAGTTTGGAAGGTTAGGCTGTATGGACCCCCTGCTCACTATCGGGACACCCCCCAACCCCCGCCTCTGTCCACATGAATACACTTTTGTTTGGTCTGGCCTTTTCCCCCTAGGGTCTTGCTTCTCCTGTGGGCTATCCCAAAACAGGGCCTGGGTCGCAAATATTTTGAAAACAGCCCTTTCTCTGCCACCCCATCACGAGCAAATCCTTCTTCACATCTTTGCAAAGCCCTTCCCCATATCTTAGGCCCTGGAATTCTTTCCTCAAACTCGATCTTCCTCATTCAAATAGATTTTGATGGCCTTTAAACTCAGTGCCAGAATCATTAGCAACAGAAGAAGACTAGTTTGCCTTTCTTCTTGCACAGAGAAGGCTTTAGTAACCAAATATCCCTAAAAACTAGGGAAACATTTTCATTCCTTCACTCCAGGGACACAGCAATTCTCCACATGTGGTCCAGGCATTGAGAGGGGAGGGGTCCCTTTCAGGAGTTCTACAGTGCCAACACGATTTTCATTAGAGTAAGACACTTGTTTGGCTTTGCCAGCTACTCCCATTCCCTCAAAAACGCACAGTGGAGTTTTCCAGACGTGCGGTTGAGAAAGACTGAACACACAGTTAGCAGATAGGAGGATCCAGCTATCTTCAGCCAGACCAGACATTCGAGAGATTTGCAAAAATGTAGAACAGTGTTCCACCTGTCTCTAAGTTTTTGGTTCGGGAAATTCTAGTTATGTTTCTTAAAAATATTTTATTTGTTGGAGCACCCAGGTGGCTCAGTCGGTTGAGCGTCTCTTCGGCTCAGGTCATGATCTGATAGTCATGATCACGAACTCAGGTTCGTGAGTTCAAGCCCCACGTCAGGCTCTGTGCTGACAGCTCAGAGCCTGGAGCCTGCTTGGGATTCTGTGTCTCCCTCCCTCTCTGCCCCTCCCCTGCTCATGCTCTGTTTCTCTCTCAAAAATAGGTGAACATTAAAAAAAATTTTTTTAATATTTGTTAACAGGTAATTGATCTATTGTTATTTTTAAGTGAATTAATAAACACTTTATAATTTTCTCAGTTTTAATTTCTCATAAGATAACCATTGGTAGCAGTAATACACATAAATTATAGCATTTTGGAAGTCTTCCAAAAATTTTAAGAGTATAAAAAGGTCCTTCAGCCAAAACACTTGAGAACTGCTACAATAGAGGAAAGCAAGGGAAGAAAACCCAAATAGTCAAATTTCCTTATGAAATTGGCCTTGCCACATCCACAGTTTCCAATCTGGCTGTGTCTTCCTGTGAGAGAAAGAGTTATTTGAATATTTTGGCCTGCCTCCCCCCGCCCCAACTCCTTCAAATTTGGAGAGGCCATAAAAAATAGCCGCCTAAACCAGGTAATCACCCAGCCCAGTTTCCCCGGGACAGCCCAAGTTACGTATGTCTTTTGTCTTGGCATAATCAAGAGCTCCCCCTTTGACTCTGCAGTGTCCCCGTTTGGTTGATCAGTCATAGGTTGGCCTACCTGAACCCCCTTTAACTTCATGAGCTTCTGAGTGACAGACTAAGATACCAATCTTCCTGTAATTCAACCCTTTGGCTGGATCGGCAGGGCCGTGGCAGGCAGCACGTGCTTGTCTCGGACCACCCCCTTGCATTCTTGAAGGTGGGTGTCCATGTTTATCACCGTCGGGCACGTGCCATCGAGGCAGCGGTGCCCTGGCAGGCCACATGCTCAGAACTCACAGCAGCTAGCAGTTCAGATGACCCACGTGTCCATTTGATATTGGCGACACGGAGGCGTTTGCAGGGCTTTTTCTGGACATCGCTAAGCCTGCTGGCTCTAAGATTTCAAATGCTCTTTTGAGCTACTTGATGCAGAGGTGAAGCCAGACCATTTGGAGGGAAGTGTGAAATTCTTTGGAGTTCTTCAACTCACTTGTGACTCTATAAAAATTATCCCAGGGTCAGAAGCAAGGGGGCAGGTGACGGCGATGCTCCAGGTGCCGAGCGGGGGGCTGTGGCAGCTCCCAGTAGGAGAATGCCCGTCGTTTTTCATAGTTGCTTTTCGTAGCTTACATGATTTGGGGTGTACTTTAGCCCTCCAGAAAGACTAGGATCCTTGTTAACAGGAAACTTCTCTCTCTCGGTTTCTGGGCCCAGGAGCGCAGAAATTGGAATTCTTTTTAATTGACCATATGGTTAGTTTTGTAGCTTTGTGAAGCCATAAATCCTTGGTGGAGGTGTAACCCAGCAGAAATGTCACCAGAGGAAATCATTTCGTTTGGCTTTTTCTCTTGTTTCCTTCCCGAACTCCTTTCTTTTTTGTTTTTTGTTTTTTGTTTTTTTTTTTTAACCCATGCAGCTTTTGCCGCATACACATGGGTGAGTGAAGTTGGGGGGGGGGGGGGGCGGCAGGTCTTGGACAAGTGAGCGTGGCACGGATCGATCAGGCGAATCCAACAGTTCCAGCCACATTCTGAGAGCTCGCAATTTGGCTTTTGCTGGTGCCAGCAATTACGAAAGAGGCCTACTCAGCTGTAAGCACTCAAGTGTTGATGGACAAAGTGCTAGTTTAACAGATCTGTGTAATGGGGAACAGGTGAATAAATACAGGATTAGTGAGCCCTTCACAGTAACAGCCTTATTATCACATGTTATGTGGGGTTTCTGCCTCCATTTGACAACTTGGGTTGTGTAAAAATTTTTAAGTAACACAACGCGGAGGAGACCCTTCATAACAAGGCACTGAAACAATTAATCACGATTTGTAAAATCTCTGGGCGCTAGTGGTCCATCTACCAAAGTGGCTATTTCTGATCAGGTCCACGGCCCGCTAAATGAATAAATGGAGAGCACGGCCCCGGAAGCCATGGGCTCCATAAGAGGCACGGTTGTTTTCCCTAACTGAAGACATCAAGAGCCTGTGTGCAATCAAAGAGCGTTCCATTATGCAAGTGAGGGTGTAGCCAGGGGACAATTTTGAGTCTGTCCGGCCTGGAAGGCATGTTATTTAGCCCTCTCCCCCCAACATGGTACCAACGGCCACAGCAGACCACACTGATGAAGCCACTCCACTTTCCAATGCTTGCTGTAAGCCATCTCTTGCTTTGGGTTGGGGGGGGGGGGTGTGTTTTAGTCCTGACCTAGCCCCTTTATGAAAAGAAAACACTAGGGGCGCCTGGGTGGCTCAGTCAGTTGAGTGACTTCAGCTCAGGTCATGATCTCACGGTCTGTGAGTTCGAGCCCCGCGTCGGGCTCTGTGCTGACGGCTCGGAGCCTGGAGCCTGCTTCGGATTCTGTGTCTCCCTCTCTCTGTGCCCCTCCCCTGCCCATGCTCTCTCTGTCTCTGTCAAAAATAAATAAACATTAAAAAAAATTTTTTTTAAATAAAAAAATGCTATTCCCATAGAGGTCACCTACTCTTCTTTTGAATGGCCCTATAATTTAGTGAGTTAAACACTGGATAGATTTATTTTACCACTTTTAAATTGTACCTGAATCATGTCCTCCATCCATATCCTTTTTGAAAGTTGCTGCCTTAGTTACATGTTCTGTTTTTGGATGTCTGTCTATTTTTGGTATAGCTTCCAATTCACTTTAACCGCTGTATATTATTTCATTATATGGATAAACCATACTTTATTCATCCCCCTGTTGGTGGGTATTTAGATTGTCTTCCATTTCCACTATCATGACGAATTCCACCATAAACCAAGTTTCCTTTAGACCAAGGATCCGGTAGGTGCCTTTCACCTTGACGGCTTATTGTTAGTTGCTCTGTATAGTGGTTGAATCCGTTTCCACATCCTGAAGGCACGTGAGAGTCCCCTTCTGCTACATCTTGCCCAACACTTGCTATCAATAGACATTTTAATACTTGCCTATCCGATAGATATAAAATATGTTCTCACCGTTCTTATAATTCGGATTTTCCCAGTCACTAGTGAAATTGAGCATCTTTTTGCGTGTTTATAGCCCATTCACCATATTGATGTATTTTGCCTATTTTTTTTTATTAGGTTGCTACTCTTTGGTTATATTGACCTGCAGAGTTCCTTATATACTCTGGGTGCTAATGCTTTTCAGTTATGTGCTTTGTAACCATTCCCTGTTTCCTTCCTTCCTTCCTTTTGTAAAGTCGCAGAAGAGGTAACCAAATAGACATTGGGGGCTACAGAATAGAGAGGCTTGCAGACGATGTTCAGGCATTCAGAGTCTCTCCTGTAGGCAGTGGGAAGCCATTGAAGGTTATTAAAATTAATAACATGCTCCGATTGCTTTAGAAAGATAAGTGTAGCAGCGGAACAGAGGGTGGATTGAGGAGAGGAGAGAAGAAAGAGGCTTTTTTCGCCAGAATCCAGGGAGGAATAACACGGTCCTGAACCTAGACCATGGCAGTGACTCCTATGAGCACATCCAAGGATTTCCGGGGGTCGTGTGGGAATGGGATGGGAGGGCAGTGGTGAAAATTCAGTGGACCACTTGAGTCTGCCACCTCCTACTGACTCACGAAGTTGCTTTTCCAACTTGCCCTAATGAGGGAGGTTCCCACCGTCCCTTAGCCACCCGGGTCTACTCACCAGGTTAGAAGCTGTCAGATCCTTGGTGCCCAGTTAGATCTCCCTTGTCCCAGGAGGATGCTCTGCCAAGCACTGACAGATCTTAATTCCCCCTGTGGCCCCTCTCTTGTTCCCTTCGTGCCACCTTGTCTGCCCCTCTCTGTCTCTCTCCCTCTCTCTTGCTCTCGCGCTCTCTCTTTTTTTTTAAATTTTATTTCCCATTTTAAATCTTGCACAGTATAATACAATAAGCATTAAATCATGCAAATTGGTCTAGGTTACATTTTGAAAAATGTTAAGAGGAAACTGTTAAGAGACCAGTTTCTGACAGGCAATGCATTTTAAAGTTGAGGGATTTGAAATATTTCAGCAGTGGACCTAAAACAGCATTATAAATTAGTTCAACTTATCAGCCCTAAACAGAATTATTCATCTTCCAAAAGGGTATTTCATGGCCGCTGGGCCCAAACGATCGTTCACCTTCATTTTTGCCCTGCTCTACGGCTAGGTCTCACTTTACTGAATTCTCCTGATTCATTACTGTGTGTTACTTTATGAATTTTTTATCAGGATTTTAATAGCTCTTTCAGATGATTGAATGTAACTGATTCTTGTAGCAGAACACTGATTGAACAGAAAGACAGTAATGTATGTCGTAGGGGTTAGCTTCCAGCCAAGCAACAGAGTTTCTACCTAGAAGATGTGCTTTTTTTTTCCCCCCTCGGTAAGAGTCCCTGCAGATACAAGGAGCCCCCCCACCGCTCCCACACACCTGCACCTTGTTCCTCCAGCAGGATTTGGGGAGGAACCTGCCATTTTCAGGCAAGGTACTACAAGCCAAGAGAAGGGGGAAGATCAGTGCAGGCCTGAAACATCCTCTCATTGCCCATCAGAAGGGTGAAATTATCACTATCGCAAAGGTTCTTACGATGGGAGAAAAACATTAGACTTGCCCAGACCGGGGGGGTGGGGGGGGGGGGGGGGGGGGAGGAGGAGGAGAGTCTGTGGGAAGAGCGTGGAATCTGAGCTGAGTGTGATTGGCGGCTGCCATTTATTTGCTGTGTGACCTTGGAGACGATACCCCATTGTCTGGAGTTTTTTCACTTCCCTGTAGATCAGAATAACCCACCTTTCCCAGATGCCGGTGAAGATTAAATGAAAAAATTGTATTCGGAGGCCCCAAGCATATAGCAGGCCCTCGGGAAATGTCTGTTGCATATGAATAATGTACATGAAAGCACTTTTAAACTTTTAAAGCACTATACAAATATAAGTTATTAATATAGGCCAGCATTGATGTTTGAACAGCAAGGAAAGGCTTCCATGTATAGTACCTAGATGCTAAGGTTCACCTATGCTAAGGTGAACCATATGAAATTGCCGTATCTATGGATCGAAAACAGCCAAGTATCAGCAAATTCATAGGGTTCCAGCCAATCCTTTGTTATATTGTTGGAGCATATGTTACCTGTGAGATTAAAATGTAAAAATTGTACAGGCACCTGGGTGGCTCGGTCGGTTAAGTGTCCAACTTCAGCTCTGGTCATGATCTCACGACTCGCGGGTTCAAGCCCCGTATTGGGCTCTGTGTTGACAGCTTAGAACCTGGAACCTGCTTCGGATTCTGTCTCAGTCTCTCTCTGCCCCTTCCTCCCCCCACCCCCTCGCGTGCACTCTTTCAAATATAAATTAACGTTTTTTAAAAATGTAAAAATTGTGAAGGATTTGTGTTTGGGGGGGTAAATTATGTAGCTAAAGACACCTCACATATAATTAAGTGCAATTTATCTGTTGGTGAGAAAACTGAGGTCCAGACCACTCTGGTGGTAAGTGGATGTAAGAACAAACCGGGTTCTCATTCCTAGATCCTTGGGACTTGGGCATTACACCATACAGCCTTACTGAGTATGGGATTTTTTTTTTTAACTCCGCAAATATGCAACAGAGCTCAAAAGAGAAACCACATCCTCTCAAGCCTTAAGTAGGATGCTTTCTTCCATATATGCTGAGCCTGTAAAGCACCCAACACCAGGTGAGTCCCCCAACGGGCTCCCTAGGCAACTGTCCGGCTTAGAATGGCAACTAGGGACAAGTCAAAATGAGTTTTAGACATTGATCCAGTGGGTTTAGTGGTATCAGATGAGTTGACCCATGCCTGAATCTTAGCTCCTGAAGCCTGTTTGATGCTTGGTGTCTCTTCTGCCTCGGAGAGAATCCCCGTTGAGACTGACAGGAGTTAGTAGAGAATCTATGGGAGAACCGGCTGGAGTACCGTGTGCCTGGGCTTCTTACATATGGTCTGTGTCCAGTTAACTTAATGACATAAATTGCTCACTTTCTCAAGCTCTAAAAGTCATAGATCAATCCGGAAAAACGTGTAAATGGAAGAAAAGGCATGCAGGAAATGAAGGGATGTTAAATGTCTTATTCGGTAAATGAAAATCTAGCCTTTTGGGAAGATACTTTCTCCATGAAATGCTGGTAAAATACTTGAAGCACCAATACCTTTCTTTGCTTCCTTGTCCGTGTCAACATCTTAATGTGAAATGTAGTAACAATGAACACTTAGAAACAGCCTGGAGAGGCCTACACCTAATTTATTTCAATGTCCTTTTTTTACGTTTAAAGCCATCTCCAAACGTACTTTTGAAGTTATTTTTTATAACGTGTTTCAATCCGATTATAGGATTGAAATACAGCATTTGGGGGCAAGAAGGGTCTAGAAGAGAATTGATGAAAGTTGAGTAAAGATTAGGTTTGCGTTGTCAATTTTCATAATTCTGCTAAATTATGTGGCCAGAAAGGGCACTATGGAAAAGGTAGTGTATACTCCTGCCCGTACGTATGGTTGCTATTTAGGAACTTGACCCGTTAGAAAACAACAACAACAACAACAACAACAACAACAACAACAACACTAAAAGCCTTTCCGGACCCTGTTTGCTTTCTCTCTGACATCTACTTCATATCTTTTTCCTGGCTGAAAATAGTTGGGGACCTCAGGTGTCAAATAAAAATGGTGACATGAACTAGGTCGTGGGAACCTTTGAGACTCAAAGCACATGCACGTGGCAAGATGAAGGACAGACTAACAGTTCAAAGAAAGTGTCGGGTTTGTTGGGTTCCACAACTCGTGAAAGGACAGGACCGACGTCTCTTTTAAGCAGATTCTCACCTTGGAAAGAGCTCCTGTGAGATTCAGATTTGGTGCCTCGTCCTTTGAAAATGTATAGGCAAGAGCTAACAGTGACTAGCTGCCACGTCCTTTCTTCCCAGACCAGCTATGGTGCGGAAAACCAAACATTCGATCGCAGAATGAATAGACGTTGTGTCTGAATGCCCCTAAAACCCAATGAGAATTTAGGAGACAACATAAACAGAGTGTTGGCCATGGCAAACTAACTTTGAGAGAAGTCCCGGGGCTCAGGAGTGGGCGTACTAGCTCAACAAGAACAAGACCCCTTATGGATAGCTTCACATCTCAACGCTGCGTATCCTACAACTCATCACTTAGAGAAATAGTACAGCTCGTGTGACTGTTTTGTCACAAGAGGAAAGCTGAGACTTGGCAAGGTTGTGACTTGCACAGGGACACAAAACGTCAGTGACGTTGGCAGGGCTCTGCTTCCTGTGACCAACGTCAGCCCGAGCAGGTGTTCTCATCGGCTGCCCTTGAAGAAGGTCAAAGATAGAAGGGAGTAGGGAATCTGAATCGCCAAGAAGAGGCTTTGGGTGAGTGTACTATTTTTAAGACTTTATTGAGATAGAGTTTACAGATCATAAAGCTGACCCACTTTAAGTGCACCATTTAATTCGTTCTTTGTACGTTATGGATACAAATCCTCTATAAGATATTTTCTCCCAGTATAATTTGTCTTTTATTTGCTTCATGCTGTCTTTGAAACACAAAAGTTACCAAATTTGATGAAGTGCAGGTGATCATTTTCTTTCTTTTATGGTGTATACTTTTGATGTCGTGTCTGAGCGATCTTTGCTTCATTCCAGGTAATATCTTGAAGACATAAGTACTATCAAATCTCTGTCTTTCTCTTTCTCACACACACACACACGTATATACACACGTGCGCACACGCATACCCACACATGGGCACTTAAAGTCCATCGGTGACTACTTGTTTCATTTGGAATAAAATTCAAGCCTGTCAGTGGCCTAAAAGGCCTTATGTGGTCTGGCACCCTGCCCCCATTTCCCTAGGTCACCATGCTCCAGCCTCTCTGGCCTCCCTTGTAGTGCTCAAATATGCGAGTATGAGCCTGTCCTGGGCCCTGGCTCTCCCTGTTTCCCCTGGCAGGAGGGCTCTTCCCTAGGCTCTTCTAGGCTCTGGCAGCCTAGAGCTGCCTCCTTCCTTTCATTCAGCTCCCTGTGTAGGTTTCTCGGCCATAACGGTAGCTTCTGAGATCATTCAGTCAGCAGGTATTGACTCTGCTAAGGGATCCCCCTTCCAGCCCACGATGCCTTCCCTTTTTTATTTCTTTCACAGTACCTACCACTTTCTGGGATTATTTTGAGTTTTTCACAATGTGTGTGTGAGCCCCACAAGGGCAGAGAGCTTGTCCGTCTGCCCACTGCTCTTTTCCTGGCACCGGGGTAGTACCTGGCACAGGCTCGGGGCCCCATCAGCATTCGGAACATGCTGCATGGATGTTAAACTGAGAAGGACTTCATAGCTCAGATTTACTGTTTAAACACATCGGGGACGCCAACAGTCCCCTTTCCCAGCGAACACTGCTCTTTGAACCTGTTTCACTGCGATCATTCCTGTGCTTCCTCTACACTTAGAGAGACCATCCTTTGGTGCTACCTTTCACTTTTTATGCGGGTGGCTTTGCATTTGGTTTCGCCTCCCAGGGCGGTTTCTTCTCCCCAGTCTGTTAGGAAGCTCTGAAGGACAGAATCCATGTGGTCCGCTAGTTCTTCTGTCTTTCCAAGCCTAGAAGGTGCTGGGTATTTGGTCAGTGAATGGATGAATGAACAGATGTCCCTAACCTTCACCCTTGGTTCTCGAACTAATGGAGAGCCATGGCAGAGGACGGTAATGTGTGGCTCCCTAAGAGGAAAAAAAAATGTAAGGCAGGGGTCATCGTAGCTTGCCGTGTGATGTAAATATGTCACGTCCTTGTGACTGTCTCCTCGTGGTGGTGGTGGTGGGCACTCGGGGCGCCACACGAGACCAAACATCCCTGCAGGTCGGATCAGAGTCCCCCAAGGGGGCCAAGTCATTTGCAACTTGGGGGGTGCCTGCAGGGCTCTAGGAAGTCTCTCAAAAGCAAGCTCTTACCAGTGTTGTGAAGAGGTGGATGGTTCCTTGTTCCGTTTTTTAGCTTCTGTCAAGATAGATTCTCAGAACTCTTGATTTGGTCCTACCTACAGAGTACACTTTCACCTTTACCTAATACTCGATCACTTTTCAAATGGGCTTTGATTGGGACATGAAAAGTACAGTTGTCGGCGCCAACAGGCAGACTTTTATGCAATGCTTTACCGTGATACAAGGGGAGTTGGGGAAATCAAAGTTCCAACCTTAGATCTGTGGCATTTGTTATTTGGGCTTTGTCATCCTCCCTTGAAATGGCCCATTGCAGTTAGAGTGGGGATATCCTGCCGCAACTTGGAGTCCGATAGGATTCTGGGTACGGTTCTGTTTCTACTAGGTATGTAACAGACCAATTGCCTACCTTCTCAGAGCCTCAGTTTCCTCTCCTGTAAGATGAGGCTAATAGTACCTAGCTTATGGGTTCTGTAAAACAACATGTGACACATTCCTATTACAGTGCTTAGATACATAGAAACACAAAATAAGTGACAGCTTTTTTATAAGTATTATCATGATTATTAGCATTATCATTTCCACGCCTACGACCAGCACTACCAAGGATAGGATTGTCACTCAAGTAGGGACAACTCCGTAGGCACGGGATTTAAATGAACAGATATCCAGTGCATTCTCGACTTATTTATAGCATTACCTGGCTCCATAAGAGTTCTGTGACAGATCAGTGTAGAAATGCATCAAAATTAGAAAGAGAAACAGTGACCAAGAAAAGAAGAGCACGAACACAGAAAACCTAAGGTTCAGTATAATTGCCACGACTGAGCTTTAGATTTGACGCTGAGATTCCTGGCAGCCCAGGTCAAATTCACTATGAAATTACTTAGAAAAGGAGACCGTCGTTTCTCCAAGAATCAGAGCTTCCTCTAAAGCTACTTTCCTAGATAACTTCCTCACGTGGGACTTTATGTGGTGAACGGGCTTTCCAACAACGTTTTCCTCAAATGCAATAACCGATTTCCTATGACTACTTCTTGTAAGTAACTTTCTTGATAAGACCAAACGACGCGACATTAAAATACAATTCAGTGACAGCAGTTCTGCATGGGGCTAAAGTAATATGGCCCTAGTGTGTAGCTGCAAGGTGGTCAGATTTGATCCATGGATAGAATTTAGAATGTTTTGAAGAGTGGATGAACTGCTTGTCCTTCAAATAATCTTTTGTAAATATTGCTTTTCTCAGCTGGGCTTTTGATAGGAGTTGAATAGCAGACTGTTTGAGATTGTATTCTCTGACAAGAGCCTGGTGTGTTTGTATTCTCTGAGGCTGGTCTAGGGCAGAGCCTTATGCCTTAGAAATCAGAAGTGCAGGTGGTAAAGTTGACATCTTACTGTGAAAATTGGACCCCCGCCTGCACGGAAGGCCACTCCAGCTCTCTCTAGGTGGGGCTGTGGGAGTACTTGTGAGCAAATCCAGACTTGCTCCTCAGGAATCCATTTGGGGGTCTACTCTGACACTCAGATTAAGTTCTCCAATAAGTCCTGTTGTTCAATGGGTCCAAACCGTTGTGCGGCTCCCTCTGGTGAGGGGTGGACCCAGGAGAGAAGGTGGGAGGCGGGAGGACAGGTTAGAGCTGGAGCTAGAAAGTACAGTCTACCCTGCCTCTTTCGCATCCTTTGAGAGATACCTATGGGTCAACAAAGGGTCTACACTGGAAATATTACCTGTATGGTTCCAGGCAAAAGGTGATGATGAGTCCTTGCTCTCGCAGGTGGCCCCTGGGGTGTTTCCAGCCTAGGTTCCTGGGTGCCAGCAATAGATACCCTGTAATTCCTTCACAGGATTCTGAGCAACATGATTTCTTGGGAGAGCTGGCAAATCGACTAGCTCCAACATTTTCCCTTGAAAAATTAAGTGAATTATTGTGCCCAGTGAAGGCATTTGTCCAAGCCAGTTCCACTTGGAGGCAAGTCTGCTATTTTCGTTTGCCGTAGTTACTACAGAGCCATTCTCTCTAGCCACAGACGCCAAGACCATTTATCTATTGACACGAGTTTATGTCAGGGTCTATAAGGGAGAACGGTGATGGGTGGAGAGAGAATAATAAAGCAGAAAGGAACCCGGGTGATGATCCGGTACAGTCTTCACATTTTCCAGGGGTCTGGGGAAGCCGCGACTCTCCCACTTACAAAGTCCATTCCCCTGGGAGAACACTATCTCTACCGTGCGGTAGGTCGGGGTGTGTGTATGAGAGAGATCAGAGTAAAAACCGAAAGTGAGTGTTGGACCTTCTGGCCTTCAGGGGCCTCGTCAGCACCGGTAAATGTTGAGCCCGTGCCGATGTTAACTTGTTGAAGAGCTCTGAGACGCATTAAGCTCCCTGCCAAAAAGAAATGGCTTTAACCTAAAGGCCGTCTCTTCCTCACAAATGAGAAGAGGTTGACCAGGACTCCCAGAAGAGCCAAGGAGCATCAGGGAGGTACTTTCTGAGTTTGTTGTATGAAAGCTAAGCCGGTTTCTTGACTTTCCAGACAGCTTTGAGTTGCCTTGGCCACTACTCCAGTTCATTCAATGTTAATGAGTTATCAATATAGGAAGAGTAATCCCCCAAAGTCCCTTTAACGTGCTTTATTCTTCCTCTCAAATAAATGATTAACATCAGTAGGAATTGCTCAGTATATGTTGTCTACAAGACTCCTCGCCCCTTGAGGCTTTCTCCTGTAGTTTATAGCCCGGTGTGGATGCCTCAGTAAGATCTTAAATAGAGAAAGTGGTAGAAGTTTGTATCAGCTGGTCAGTGAAATGGAGGTAGGGAAGGATCTAAGGAGTGACCCGGCCTGAGGGCAGTGGCATTGCCGTAAATTACACCTTTCATCTCCCTTCCGTTGGTCCTGCTTAGAGAATCTTAGGGGCCGAGAGATGGAAAGGGCGCTGATGCTGTTTTTTTTCCCCAGCTTCCGATTCTTCAAGGAGTTCCTTCTGTAGCTTCCCTGGCAGAGTTGTGTAGCGCCTGCCTTCGCCCCTGGGGAAGGGGCCTTGCCTCCCTCCTGAGACACCTCGTTCTGAGGGTTTTCCTCCTCTCCCGTCCCTTCTCATACTTGCCCATTCCTTCTCCTCAGGACGCTGAGCACAGGGGTAATCTTTAGGTGTCAGGCCGCCTCCCCTAAACGACTGTAAGGCCCAGCGGGCCAGGGGCGCGTCCTCTCTGGCACAGCATGCAACGAAGCGCTCAGCCCGTCGAAGGTGAAGGAAGGGAGGAGTGAACCGAATGAACCAATGCGTGCGTGCCCTCAGAAACTTCAGAAGAGAACTAGGAAGGAATTACGTAACGTGAAAATGGTAACGGGGTATTTTTTCTCCCAGATACCAGCCGATCTGCTCAAGATGACTTGGAAGTGGAGGCGGAGGAAGGAGTTGGGGAGAAACGCTGGCAAACGCGTTTAAAAAAAAAAAAAAAAAGGGCACTGCAAAACTGGTTACCATGAGGGATCAGAGAGATTACGGGTTTGGAACAGAAAGAAAAACCACAGTGTAAGTGAAGCCTAGTGATACCCAAGATTAACAAAAAAAAATGTTTTTTGAGGGGGACGAAGCAACTTTCAGAGCATGGGAAAACCGAACTGGTTGTGATTTTTTTCTTTTTAACATAGCATGATAAATATGACCTCGGAGAGGTTGCTGAGATTTGGTGAGACTAAAACAAATTGGAAAAGGGATCGAGAAGTCTTCCCGGTGGAGGAGAGAGGCCCGCTTTGTGGGGAGGGTGAACACTTGGGTAGAAATCCACAGAGCAGAAGTAGCGGCCTGAAGAACTCGCGAGCGAGGGAGCGAGGACAGCCGTCCCCGCTTAGCCACGGCGCGGTACGTTCCAGACCCCCAGCAGGTGCCTGCACCCGTGGATAGTGCCAACCCTGTACAGGCTACGTTTTTTCCTACACATCCGTACCCATGATAACGTTTAATTTGTTAAGTTGCCGCAATAAGGGATTAACAACGATGAACTAGAGTAATTTTAACAATATGCTGTAAAAAAATTAGTAAATGTGGACTGTCTCTCAAAATATCTTATGGTACTGCACTCACCCTTCTTCTTGTGATGATGTGAGATGACAAAAGGCCTGTGTGACCAAGTGAACGGTGTAGGTGTCGTGACGTAGCATTCGGCTACTGTTGTTTGTCTGTCAGTTTGGGGAGAGAGAGAAAGAGCGTCAGCCTGACGCAGAGCTTGACCTCATGACCGTGAGATCGTGGCCTGAGTGTAAACCAAGAGTCAAGTCGCTTCACGGCCCGAGCCACCCAGGCGCCCCGCGTTCGGCTACTGTTGGCTCTGGCGACAGGTCAGGAGGAGCGTCTGCTTGGGGACCGCTGTCGACCGCGGGTAGCTGAAGCCCTGGAGAGCGAAACCGCGGACAAGAGAGGGAACTACCACGCTTCAAGCCTCAGGCCAACCGCAGAGGGAGCGCGGAGCGTCTGGACAGGCGGCCCCAGCCATCACTCGCGGCGCCTCTCCTGGGGGGAGGGTGGGGAGAGGAGGATTAGCTCCTGCCCACGGCCCCCCACGCACCGCAGTGCCAATGTAGGAGGCGTCTCCCGTCACTCCCCACCCTGAGAGCCGCTCCTCTGAGTCTGGTCTCAGAAGTCACACTCTTGCCTTCTCTCATCTCCCGCATCTGGTGAGTCACCCGGCTTTGCCACGTCTGTCCTTAGAATGCCTGCTGACACACCTTCCTTTCCACTCACATCGCTCAGACCCCAGCTTTTCTCCCGGGGATCCCCTCACCGCCTTACACGGCCAGCTCACGCGAAGGGGCCGCCCTTGCACGCCAGATGTGTGCCCACTGCCGCCTAACACACTCCGCGCTCGCCACCCCTCGTTCCGTCCCCTGGGGTGCCTGTCCGTCCAGACCGCCCTTCCTGCCAGATTCTATAAACATCCGGATCCTGTTACCATCCCGTCCCTCCCTGGCCTAGAGTCCCGTTCCCTTCTGTCCTTATGGCGCTTCTGCTCTCTGTGTGTTTGAAGTCCCTGCTTCCCCGCCCCACGCCCCACATCCTCACCAGCCACTGCGTGGTCTCACCCATCCCTCTACCCGGTAGCCTCAGACCCCAGCTCTGCGTTTTACTTACAGGCAGCACGCGATAAATGTTTGTTGGCGCCGATGGGATGTTTCTTCCCAAGACAGAGATCCCAAATGCTTCTTGCCCTTTTGATTTATCGTGCTTTTCAGAATATTTTCACGTCACTCCTGGAACTGGTACCAAGCAGGCTGAGCTGTCATTCCTGGGATTCGCTCTCTGTTCTCGTGTGCCCGTCTCCATCTTTCTCGTCTCTTCTCCTCCAGAAATCCGTTAAGATCAGCGTCTCCGGGGGCTCCGCAGGTTTCTTCACGCTCGGAAATGCTGGGCACCTGGGCCAAGAAACATCAGCTCATTTAAACCAGTCACAGTGCCCTCCAGGCCGACTGGGACGGGCCTCGTGTTTGAGGCTCCTGCTCAGTGATAGAACTTAAAATTCCAGTCCCTCTGGTAAAATTTGATTACATGTCCCTATCCAACATTGGAACCGCTCACTGCTATTTTTGTGGTTACTGAACTCCCCACACGTTCCCCCCACTATTTCAAGGGCGTAGCCGCTTGGCTGTAATAACTGTTCATACTATTTTCCTCAACAATTTTAGGTAGAGATCAACATGATATTTATTTTATAAAATCCTGTAAACTCCTTCCCCTTGCGTTTTTGCTGCACATATGCCCACCAAGAAAAGAAACTATCCTTCACATCATAGCCGAAGTACAAATGAAATGAGATGAATTTCTCACTTTGCCGTACTATATGCCGCTTCTCCCTTTGTGAAAAAGAGATACAAAAGAGGAAGAAGAAAACACTGGTCGACATAAATAGCACTAAATATAAACGGTAGAAATGGGCTTCTGAGCTTTAAACTGTGCGGGGAAGTTGTTATGGCAACCTGAAGTTGTCTTCGGTGGGGGAGATGTGTCAGTATTAATGAGATAAGATCGAACTTGTGGCTCCAATGGTAACTGTGTTCTCCAAGATTTTGCTTCCTTCCGAGACCAAGAAGCAAAGCTGTTGTTTTATCAGTGACATCTAGATTTAGCAGTGGGAGACAAATCGGGTGGGTAGCAAGGCCTGGCATTAGGTTTCCAGACTGAGCTTTATAATCCCCTGTTTGGAGGAATTAGATCCACTCCTAACACGCCTGCTTCAGTTACTCTCGTTCTAAGCATGTAGTTTTCAACTTAGGGATGAGTCCCGTAGACAGACCGTTAATTCCCTAAAGGGAGCCTGAAGTTCACGTAAATGTAAGGAATTTTGTGACTGGAAGAGATTTTTCTACAGGGAAAGTGTGAGAAGAGATCCTTGACGCTGGAACTGTCCAGGGGGGTGACTCCCCCCGAGCAGAGATCGGCTGCGGGTCGGGATCTCCCAACAGAGAAGAAACCCTGATGTCTGGAGGGAGGGAGAAAATGCAAATCAACAGGAAATAGGAAGCCTGGTTCTAGCTGAGGGGAAGGGGTTCCCGGGCATCCAGAGCAGATACCGCCACATGTGGGTTTCGACTCTTGAGTTTGGAGGAGGAAGAGGGAGGTGAGAGCCTGAGCCTGCCCTCGTAATAGAAAGAAATCAATAATAAAACGTGTTTTACAAACGGTAATCTGAGAGGCGAATTATTCTGTTTCCTAAAGCTAGAGATGTGCGTAGAACAAGGCCTCAATTTCAGGGCCAGGGGGTGGGAGTGTGGTGTGAATGAGGATCAGCAGTGTGAGTGGTCTTCTAGAACGTGCTGTCTAGAAAGGGACTGCTGAGCCCCAGGGCACAAAGAGAAAGAAGAGAAAAGCAAGGGTGAGCAAAACCAAGAATGGGCTAATGGCGCCCAGTGGAACCTGTCCCCAGATACCGGTTAGCTGGTGAAGGAGGAATGTCACCCGCAGACCGTCGGATGGGAAAGTCTAGAAAATGCCAGCGCTGCAAAACGGAAGTGCTCTGCAACCTGTCTTCAGTGCCGTCTTTACCTAGCGGGAATAAAGAGCCAAAATCAGCCAGAGCGGTGTAGATGCTAATTTAAAAAAAAAAAAAAAAAATGTTTTTTAAGTCTTAATATTTCACAGCCCCTTTTACAAAGCCCCTTCGTGAGTAGTATTCCATTTGGTTTGCACCGCCGTCCTGTGCACTAGGCAGAACCGAGGGTTCCCCCCGTTTTACGAGGGGTAAAAGGGAGGAGCTTGCAGGGCCGGGCCGACCTGGCAGAGCTGCGTGGGTTCCAAGGGCTGAACGCAGAAGTTCGGCCCAGGCCGTTCAGACCCTCTCCTCTTTCTGTGGCAGGGCACCTCAAGAAGCCGAACGAACCCTCCCTGTGAAGAAGCGTCGTCAACTCACAGAATTCACGTAAAATCCCTTGAAAGGGCTCCTCCTTTCATCGCAGGCTGCCCTTCTTGCGGCCGGCGTATCCACCAAACGTCACCGCTTCACTGCCCGCAGCCCTGCCAGCGGGAACGCGCTGCCAGCCTGCCGAGTGCAGGACGCGCCCTGGTGAAGTGGCAGAATGTGGAGAGGGGACAGTGGAGCTCTCCTGGGGCGGCGCGCCGGCGACCAGAGTTCCCGAGGGGCAGTGGGGAAACCGGGCTCTGTATCTTCCTCGGGAGCGGTATCCAGGCCCTCACTTGGTCTTGCTTTCCAAATAAATAAATATCAGAGAGGAGAGCTGAGGTCAGTCTAGAAAATTAGAATTTGCTTGGGGGAAAAAATATGTTCTGCAAAAGATAAACAGTGGCTTGCAGCTTCACTGTCGGAACATTTGTTACAAGGTCCTGGTATTGATCTTTTATCACCCAATTTCCACCGGGAGCCGTGATATATTACCACGCTGGGAAGCACTAATGCAAGTGTGTGAATCAGGGGAGACCCGAGACGGTATCTGCAGCGAGGCGGCATCCACTTGGGGGGGGGGGGGGGGGGGGGGGGGGGGCGCGAGCTGCAGAATCCCGAGGGGAGTTGTGCGTTGTGCTGTGTGCAAATGCATATCCGTGCCGGGGAGTGTTACGGGTTTATGAGGAGAGTGATTAAAATTGCATCAAAGAGGCTTGTGAAGCTTATGGTTCAAGTTAACTGTATGAAGTAAACAGCCTTTAACGGCCTCCTGGGAGTGTGACAGATAGTCTGTGGGTGTTACGGCAACATGGTACTGGTGAATGTTCTGGCCATCCCAAACTAATCACCATCTGTGAGCATGGGTCTCTGGGGAGCGTCTGGTGGTTGGACAATCATGGTAGTTAGCATTTTTAATCAGCTTCTGTGCGGCACAGATAGAAACCTTATGCTCAAGCCTTTATTTTTCCTCTCTGCGTGGAATTACTTACGACGACGATAGCAGAGCTGACAAGGATTGGGGATGTACTTCTGCAAGATGCATCTTGTGATTCCTTCCATCCCTTCTTCCCTGGCCCCCAGCCTGACCTGAAAATTAGCCAGAACACTTGCTCGCGGTCGCTGCTCTTACTGCTTCTGTTTGCCGCCGGCAGAAGGGACCCCGGGGGCGGAGGGGAGGGAGGCTGCTTCTGCGTTCAGTGGGACGTGCCGTCTCGGGTCAGTGCCTGGAGTTTGATGCTCCTGTCTCGCCTCCTTTTGCCCTCTGATTGCTCTTTCCGTCCCCACCCTCCCGACTCCCGCTCTCACACACACAGAGCCATCAGGCGCTGGCTCCTTTCTTTCCTGTTATATTCCTATTATTTTTATTTCGGGGTGACGTTACCCGAGGGCTACAGCCGGACGCCAGACATGACAGAAGGTCAGTGGCAGCGCCCTCAGGAGTAGGCAGGCCTGCAGACAGCTGGGTTCTCCGACTGAGGCTCAGAGGAGAAGCTCGCTCTCAGCTTAGCTTCTGTTACATAACAAACCGCCCCCAAACTTGGTGAGTTAAAACAACGACTATCGCGTATAGGTCACGGCTCTGTGGGTCAAGCGGGTGCTGGTGCTCGTCTGGGCCAGCTCGGGAGATTGCTGCCGGACTCTCTCAATTGTCCGTGCTCAGCTGGGCTTGCCGACCTAGGGGCCTTCCCTTGGCATCTGGCAGCCTCGGCTGAGACTCATTTCTGCTCCATAGGGTGGCTCACCTCGGCCTCGGTCCACATGATCTCTCTCTGCTCCAGGTTCTAAGGGTTCTAAGGAGGAATTGAGTGTTCAACTTGGTAACTCAGTTCTCTTCAAATTTCAAAGAATGGATCCACTCCTCCTTTTTGGTTTCTTTTTCCTTTCACCCCCCCAATCTTGAATGGGTTGTAATTCTCACTTTTGTAGCTGTGGATGGGCATGGCAAGAAGACCAGAGGGTCAGTCACGGAGGAGAGCAGGAGCCTCTGGTTCAGGGGAGGCCTGGATGGCGCGTCGTCGTCAAAGAAAACGGTCCAGGTGCTGGAGCAGCCGGAACGTGGCCAGGCCTCTTTTCTAACAGGGGTCCTTCCCGCCTTGGTCTGAACTCTGCCTCGTGGCTGTAGCTGCTGAGGAGAGAACCTTGGCTTTTCTCCTTGCTTTTCTCCCAAATGAGGTGTTTCAGACGGCCCTCAGAATGTTTTCTTCGCGGGCGGCACAGGTCTTTTTCTGCTCAGCTGACTCTCACACCCTGCGGAAGCCCCGTGCGGGGACGAGGCTCTCGTTCAGGGCTCTGTTATGGGCGAGGCCCTCAATATTGCCTCGATAGCGATGCGAGCGGAAGCGTAGAAGAGATCGGATGTGAAGTCGCTGCAGATTCAGTCTCCTCGTCGGAAAGAAAGTGGGACTGGACCATGGCTCTTCCTCTCCGACTGGAGCCGGAACTCAGCCAGGGAGCGGCAGGGAGCTGGGTGACAGTGGCTGCCGCGTCCCGCCGGAGCGGGACTGACCTTTTGTAGCAGCCGAGTGTGGGGGCGGCGTGGGCACGCGGGGCTCCGCGCAGCAGTGGCCTCCCGCAGGTGGTGGAAGTAGCGTCACGGGAACCCTCGCTCCGCTCCGCTCTGCCCTCCCCTTGGTGGCCTTCAGTCCGGAGAAGAGTGGATGGCAGTGAATAAAGTGAGACTCTTCGTGGCGCCAGCCCTGTGAGGTGACCGTTCTGTCGCACTCAAGGAGATGGCCCACCGAGGGGACGATCCCGTATCCCCCGTTCCCCTGCCTACAAGGTGACCAGCTGCCATCTTGGATCAGTACTGTGGGACAGAAGGACTGGTGTTCCGCAGAGGCTTGGATGAGATGGCTTCACGGCGCTGCTCATCTGCTGCTGGTTAAGAATCCACGGACTCAAGGGTTGCCTTCCGGTGCCTGGAAGAGCTGGCACTTTAGGGAACACCAAGGGAGAGATCTTTCGCGTTTGAGATTTTTCAGCAAGCCGAAGATATGGAAGATGTACTATTCGGGGGTTTCTGGGAATATACGTTTTTGTTTTTGTTTTTTTTATTGTTTCTTTAAATCAGAACGCAGAGAACAGTATCTCCACACGTTTTGTCACCCAGCACGAGACCACGTAATAGTCGTAACGACGATGAGGATGACGATGGAGGCAGCGGTAATGACGGGCTCACTGCGTGCCAGGCGCTGATCTGAGTACGTTACACGTATCTGCTCACTTCATTCTTAGGACGACTTTGTAAGTCCTAGAGTCGTCCGCATTTTCATATATGACAAGACTGAGCGACCAAAGGGTGAAGTGATGTAGCTAGAGTCACACAACGAATCCGTTAGGGTTAGGATTTGAGGAGGTTTGACTCCAGAGTCTGTGCTCTCTACTACACCTGTGCACGTTTGGTAGAATCTCATTACAATATATATATGTGTTATATATTTTTTTAATTGTAAAAGAGGGCTGCATAGAATTGGGCTACTGATTTTACATATTACCAAATAAGAATTTTAAAAAATACAAATACCCTGTCCTATCACCATTATCTCATACAAAAAAAAAAAAAAAAAAAAAAAGTAGTGGTTAAGAGCTCTGAAGTCAAATTTGGATGATACTACTCACTAGGAAGTCATATGACCTTGAGAAATTTAAATAACCCCTCGGCCTCAGTTCCCTCATTGTAAAATGGAGTTGATTATAACAGTACCTACCTTATGGGATAATTGGCAGGAGTCAATGAAATACTATATGTAAGCCACTGAGGGCCTAGCACGGAGAAGCATTTGATACCTTTTATATTATGATTATTACTATTCACACCAAAGAAGCAAGAAGTATACAATATTAGAATAATATCAAATACATTGAAGTTTAGATTGCAAACTCACTGCCCTGTTTTCCCCCATCTTACTTGGTCATAGGCCACACGTGATCTGGGAGCCATTACTGACTTGGTCTGTTTCCATCTTCTTTTTTTTTTTTTTAATTTTTTAATGTTTATTTTTGAGAGAGACAGACAGAGCGTGACCAGGGGAGGGGCAGAGAGAGAGGGAGACACAGAATCGGAAGCAGGCTCCAGCTCTGAGCTGTCAGCACAGAGCCCGACTAAGGGTTTGAACCTACAAACCGTGAGATCATGACCTGAGCCAAAGTCAGATGCTTAACCGACCGAACCACCCAGGCGCCCCTAGAGACTAAGGTCCTTTTTAGTGGAGGAATCATAAGCAACGGGAGGGAAAACGTTTTCAACTGTAGAGCATTCGATGCATGGCCAACCCTCTAACCAGCTTGGCTTCTGGTCCCCAGGCCTCCCGCACACCACCACTCCGCTGTCCCGGCTTGAGACTGTACGGCTGAGAACCCACACCCAACATGTCACCCCCTCTTTCGGTCATTTACGTGTTCGGTGCCCATTCCCAGCCACCCTGGAGAACAAGGGCAAATACTCAGTCTTCCTTATATGCCCCCAGCAGGACTCAGCAGGAGATTCACACACAGTAGGTCCTTCATAAATCTACCAAAAGCAAAATCAGAGCATTTGACCTGTAACTAGGATCTGTGTAGTTACACCCGTCAACTCCCAAGTCGTTAGGCATCGTGTTTTTGCTGTTGTCTAATCCAAGCTTGAGTCTTTCAGAATAATGTCATTTTGTTAAAGATTAACAGCAGGCTGTGTTTTTGTATCCTGCTAAAATATGTCAAACAATTGGGGGAGAAGAGGGCTTTCTTTCCGGAGTTGATTTATATTATATTAATTAACTCTGTTGACTTTACACCATGCTTTGCAGTCAAATTAAGATTTTCCAGCAGGCAACTCCCTCCATTTCATTTAAAGGTACCCAGTGTTGCTGTGGTAGGAATGGAGGGGATCGGGTCTGGAGAAATCTCACACTTAACCCTTCAGTGAGAGGTGCCGTGCAGTGTCAGCACGGGAAGGGCAATCCAGCTCTCTCTTCTCGAGAGAGATCAAACGGTACTCATCCGAGAGCCATTTTACCACCTTCAGAGAACCCTGAGGGTCAAGTAAAAGGGGAAATGAAGGCAGATGGGGAATTAAAGACAGAGGAGCAGAAATTGCATCAAGGGAAGAATGTAAATATTTCAGTAGATTGAGGAACATAGGGCCGCTGAGCAGAATGTTTGGTCCGGGGGTGGCGAGGGACGCCCAGGCGTCTGCAGGATCACAGAGCTGCCATGACATGTGGCCTTTGTCCTTTCAAAGGGATAAAATGCTTTGATGCTTAAAGCCACAACAGTACGTGTCTTTGACATCGGGGGGAAACGTGTTATATTTTACTTACAGATTTTTAGGTGACAGGTTTGTTGTTTTTTTAATCTGTCTAATGTCTGGTTCTTACATTGTTAGTACGTATGAACTTTTACAATTTGTACTTCTCTTGCTTAAAGGAAGAAGGTACCAGGCGTTTTATACCACGCCTTTCCCGTAACAGGTTCCCTAGTCACTCCATAGAATGTTCATGCATTCATTCCTCAAACATGGATGAAGTGCTTTAACCGTGAGCCAGATACAATGCTAGGTTCTAAGTGACTAAAGGGGCTTAAAAAAAAAGTCCCTGGCCCCTTGGCATGAGCACTTAGTGAATTCTCGGGCACGCTTGGTGATAGTCACCTTGGGAGGCGTAGACCTCGAACTGAGAGGTGGGCACCTAGGAGTAAGACTGCCGTTGTGTGCAAAAAGTGGCCCTCAGGCCGGCGTCTCTCTGGGGCCCCTGTTCCCAGCGCACTGGGGCCTCTGGGAGCGTTGGCCAAGGGATCTGTACTTCATACACGGGGGAGTTCCCCGCAGTTCTGTGGTTCCGGCTCCTGAGGCTTCTTTATGGGGGAGTTGCCCGCTGTCATAAAGTTGTAGGGCACCAAGAACCCCTTCCCTTCTGGATGGCTCACTCCCCACCACCGTGGGCTTCTCTTTGGTCTTTGCCGCCATGTTGCTCTTTGCCAGCAGAAGGTAGTTTGGGGCTCTCTGGCAACTTGGAAGACATCCTTTCCTCTGGCCAGGATGGTCTTGCGGATTCTGTCGTGAAGCCAACAGTCGGGCTGTGAATAGCCTAAACCCACCCAGCACTTCTTTCAAAAGCCCTGCAGAACTAGGTCATCGGGCTGTCGGGTGGTTCTTCCTCGGATTATGCGGTGCCGCGACGTTTCGCGTCCACTGCCTGCGGAATACCGAACTTGTTTCCAAACTAAATAGTTTCCAATGAGGACTTAATGGGAGCTTTTCATTTGAAATAGGTTGAAAACAAGCCATTTCCTACTCCCATTTCAAACAAATGTTGGTCCAATTATTTTCCTTTTTTTAACATAAAGTTAAATGGACTATTCTGCCCATCCCTGGCTGAGCTGAACCATGATTTCTCTTGATTATGCTTTTATGCTGTGAATCGCAAGGCTCCAGAGACATAATGGACGTCTGTGGGAGAGTGGCAGTAATTTTTAAAATTCTGCCAGCGCCTGTCAGCTTTCACTCCGGTGCCTGCTGCGCAAGAAGAAAGCACCCCACCAGAAGAAAAAAATCTGCCAACAAAACCAGCACTGTCCGCCCGTCCTGTGGGGGCTGGCACCAGACGGGCCTCCCCTCTGCAAGTCTATGTGGGCCTTGCACTCAGCCACCGGAGAAGCCCGGTTTCCAACTCTCCAGCCCTCCTCCTCCCCCTGTTTTCCAGCCATTAGCTTTTTGTGGTGTCGAGGGTTTCTCTCCCCACCCTCCTTAGTCTCATTTTTCTTAGTTTTACTTGGACCATGGCCCCAGGGAAAAGGAACTCCTGGCACCCTGCCTTCCGCTTGGTCCTTTACCTCCAGCAGCCTAACAGAATGGAAAAGAGAACGCCTCACAGGCTTTCTCCTTGGGTGGTGAGGCTATTTGGTATTTTGTGTGTGTTTTTCGGTGGCGGTGGTGGTCATCATCCTGGATTTGTCGAAAGTTCCAGAAAACTTGGGAGGAGAAAGTGCTTCTGGCCACCAGCTTCTGTCTTTGCTAAGGACAGCTACCCCACCAGCAGGTTTCTGGGGAACCTACCGAGCAATGGCTTCTAATGGGAACAGTCTCTGCTCTCACCCAGCAGTTCCAAGAATTTAACTAGCCCCACGGAAGGGCGGGGGGAGAAAAAAACAGCCCTCAATCCCAGCTGCCGACTCGAGAAGCACAAAATACTCGCTTGGTTTTTGGTGAAAGCCCTTTATGCCTGCCCGGATGTCTCTGGTGCAGGAGCGGTCAGGGCTTTGGCTTTGGAAGGAGGTGGAAGATGTTTGGTGGCTTCCCCCTCGCGGGTCCGACTCGCGGTGTTCGTTCGGGAGGTGCTCGGCGTCGCCGTCCACGTGTTCCGTGGGGCTCGCACGCTCCTGCGAGTTCCCTGCAGAGAGGCGCCACCTGCTTAGGCCGGCGAGGCCACAGACCTCCAATCGCAGCACCACTGCGCCTCTCCCCTGCAAAACCCCGACTGTGGTGCACCTGGCGGCCTCTCCCTCTGCCTGTGAGGTGGAAGGTGGCAGGCAACTTCGTGAGCGTGGGAGAATATCGGAGCTGCCCAGCGCTCTGGAGAGGTCGCCTAATGCGGGCCTGTACCTCTGGGAATGTCTTCAGCATCACCGGAGAGAGGCGGTCTGGCCTCCGCCTGAATCTCCTGTGCTGGAGAACAGCCCTGAGCAAGGACCCGGAGGAAACCTCTAATTCTCATAAGATTTCCCCCTGTGTGAAGTGAGGTCTGTTACTTCCTCCCCTTGGTCTGCCCCTCCTGGAGCCGCCAAGAATAAGTCCAGTGTCCTTGCTGTCATCCCTCCGGACACTTGGAACTTCTTCTTCTCCGGGCCTGTGTTCGATCCTTCCAGCCGTGCCCCACATCGCTTGCTTCCCCAACCCCATGCCATTGGAGTCCTCTCCTCCAGACACGCTAGGGTTTGTTAATTCTCAGGTCTGAGCTCCCCAGAATGGAGCGAGGGGCTCTCACTGCCTTTGACAGAGACCCGTGGCACCTTCCAGCAGTATTGGCTTTTGCTGGTGGTTTGACCGGAAAACGTTCGTGTCTTCCGAACTCCATTGGAGTCTCTCTTTACATCTAGAACCATTGGGTATATTGGTTCCACCTCTGCGTGTGTGTTTGTTGTTTCTCAACCCGTGTGCAAAGTACAGACGTTCCTGATCAAAGGGCATCTTATCGGGATGAGATACTTTGGCATCTGTGTTTCACCATCACACTGCCCCTTCCAGCTTCAAGTCATATGAAAATTGAGCTCATCCCCTGGGTGCCAGACACCGCGCTGGGCTGGGGCCACAGCACGGAATAGGACAGGCACAGTTACTTCCCAAACTGCTCATTGGGACAGACAAGTGCTTGAGACGGGACATGCAGAAGCACACAGGCAGGTGCTTAACACATTCAGGCTTTCCGGAAAATGTAGCACCCGTGAGTAGGAGTTGGCCGAGGGATTACTGTTCCCGGCAGGGGGAACTGCGAACGCAGCGGGAGAGGTGACGGAAAGCACGGCACCTGCCGTCACTGCCTGCAGATCACGCCCTCCATCCTCGTCAGTGGCTAATACGGATGTGCAGCCTGATGGGTAGAAGAAATTACAGTGAAGACCTTCATCGTCTCCCTTTGGGCACATCAAACATTTATGAGCTCACCTAATTGCATTTGTGTCCCAACCACACTCCTCTGTCTTGACCATCTGAATTGCATGTGAAAGCGCATTCGTGTCTCACCGAATACGGGCCTGCCCTCTCTACATTATTTTCCAAGCTTATCGGTCTCCTACCCTGTGAAAACGGTCTTGTTCTCATGACTTGTTCCTCATAACCCCCGTTGGCTTCACGCGAGCACCAGTTCCCCGGCCGTCCTCCTGATCACCTGTCTTATTTTCCAGGTCACTCGTGAGCATAATAGGTCACTGGCAGGGCTGTGCCTGGAACCCCAGTGTCTGACTCCCTTGTCCAGAGGTCTGTCCTTCCCACCATTCTGCCCTCCCGTGCCCACCTTTGAAGAGCAGACACGACACGAGGTTCTTTTTGAGAGCATCTGGTCCGTCCCTGCTGTGCGGTTTAGAGGAGCCAGGAGGCCAGGCGGGTCTTTACCCAGCTGAGAATGGGAAGGGAGGTGCCCAGGTAGCAGCCACGGCCATAGGCTTGCTCGTGGCTTCCCTCAGAAGGCCTTTGGAGTAAACAGACGCAAGGCTCTATGGTGAATAAAACATCCTGGCGTTTATTCTCTCCTTTGTTTCTCACCCCCGTGAAGTCAGTGGGAAAACATTCTTGTTCCCATTTAGTACATGGGACTCAAAGAACAGGAGAGACTTACATACTAAGTAACCAAGCTCCGGTGCCCCCAAGATCTTCTGGCTTCCCTCCTGTCCCTATCTCAATGATGATATCAACCCTCTGACCTCTCCCCTCTCCAGAATGCTGGCTGGGTGATTGGGTAATGGAATATAAATAGAAGGAAAGAAAAAAATAGATTAAGTTCCAAGCACTAGTAGGCTGACGACTGAATACTGAGGCCCACTCAGACCTTTAGATCATTTTCCTGTCACTCCAGAGCTGAAAAGCAACAAGTGACAGCCAACAATCCCTAGGCTTAACCCGACGGTCTTGTAGAAACAAGCCCAAGTATGAGCTATTCTAAGCAGGATGACAGGATTGGAATTCGGTCATGTTTCAGATGTACTTTTAGATCCAAATAGAGAAGGAGTCTTGTAAAGAGCCCTATAAAAATGGTTTAAAATAACAAGCTGGCGGAGAAAGGAATGTAGACGCAGAGAGCCGGGGTGCTGCTCCATTCGGAGCATGCTCACCACAGTTACCGGAGGGGTACTGACAGGATCCCTTTGCTGAGCCTAGCAGTACCCTTAGCTTGCTCCCAGGCTCGGGAACCAAGGGCCGCCTCCTAATTGAGGGGTGTTAATTGTCTAGATCCTTTAGGTGAATCAGAAATAGGCCAGGGTAGCCGTTTCCCTAACAGGTACGGAGTGCCTTGGTAGAACGGTGACGAAAACCATCGCCATGTTTCTGGTCTGGGACTTGTTGAGTTTTTCGAGTCTAGAACTCCAGAGTCTGGGGCTCCTCGATTCCTTAGCAAGAGCAAAGGGACGAGTACTCTGTGTTACAGTCCTTGGTGAATTAGACCTTGAGACTTCATAATTAAAATGGATTTAATAGAGGAAGGGAGGCTGGGATATCTGCCCCAGTAAGCAGGCATCTTCTGTCAGTAGGAGAGTGTGTCCTTTGTATTTAAACAGCTTCTCCAAAAGGCTCTAAATGAGATTTGGGACTTAAACAAGATTTGGTGTGATTTGCTAATTACCCAAGTTACTATTACCTGATTAACACAGGAACCCTAATAGTCTGTTGCAGTGTCTTTCTTCCGGGTGCCAAGAGGCTTGACATCTGTCACCTGTTCACTTGGAGGCATTTTAATTAACCCAAATTATGGATGTCTTTTCTGCTTTATGATTTGGTGCCTGGATTTTATATTTAAAAGTTAATAACCACCTAAAGGAGGTTTGCTGCCAAAATACGAGAGTCTGACAAATCTGTTTGTGGTGGAGAATCAGGCGGAGTTCTTGGTGTATTCCCGGCCGTCAGCCTGGGAAGCGATACAGCGGGCACGGAGGACGGCTTCCCGGTGACCAGTCACAGACCTCAAGAAAGAACACCCTCACCTCTCTCTGTGCCTTCCCAGCCTTGACTAAGGCCTCTGACCCAGGGCTGATGTAACTGCACGGGGTTCGAGCCGAAGAAGCTACATGGCTTTCTCAGGGGCGCGCAGGAAGCCAGGACGGCATTCGGACGAAATGAGAATAATTAGTTTAAAAAAAACAATAGCGGGGCGCCTGGGTGGCTCAGTCGGTTAAGCGTCCGACTTCAGCCAGGTCACGATCTCGCGGTCCGTGAGTTCGAGCCCCGCGTCAGGCTCTGGGCTGATGGCTCGGAGCCTGGAGCCTGTTTCCGATTCTGTGTCTCCCTCTCTCTCTGCCCCTCCCCCGTTCATGCTCTGTCTCTCTCTGTCCCAAAAATAAATAAAAAACGTTGAAAAAAAAATTTTTAAAAAAAAAAAACAATAGCGATCATGGCTTTTTCGCTCTGACCACCAGAAGGCTCTGCTGACTTTCATTCCCGAGGTGGGGTTTCAGTGCGGATAAAGGCAGCCAAGGTTAGAGCCTCAGCAAGTTTCCCATAAGGTCGGAACTGTTTCAGGGGATGCCGGGGCGCTTTGCACCGCAGCTGGTGACCGGTTTCTCCCTCAAATAAAGACGGCTCGTTTAGCCGGTTCTGAGTTCCGAAGCTTGTCTCCGCACGCGCTCTGCTCTGAGAGGACACCGTCCCAGGAGCCTGGGGCCCACGTGCTTAGTGACCAGAATCTTCTCCAGAACCAGGGACCTGGGTCCGCACAGAGACCAGATTGCAAGTCAGAAGGTGGAAAACTGGGGGCCATCCCCCGAGCCAGTGTGCCCTGCCTTGCCTTTAGATGGGAAGAGATTCCTAGGGTTGGGCCTGGGGTCTGCGCCGAGGACAGAGGGCCCTCTAGGGTTTGCTTACTGCGTGTCTTCCACTGAAGTTCCCACACTGTTCAAGTTCACTGGGTGTTGAAGAAGAATAACCCGCCTGAGGCACAAACTGGTGGCCTTAAGAAGTGATGAGTTCCTCCAGGGCACCAGGAGACCAGGCGCTCTAAATGGTACCCCGACGCACTGGGGAAGTTAACCTCATTCACCTTCCACGGATGAGCACATCATTCCCAGAAAATCGTTCGTTCGTGTTTGACCAGGCGCAGCCCCAGTGTGGATGGCAAAGTTCTCTTTTGACCTCCCGAGTTAACCATGATCTTTCTCTCTTCTGTCTCAGCCGAGCTTTTTTCTTCCGGAAAGAGATAGTACCTCACGGCTCTAGAATTAGCGTCAGAGGCCTCACCTCTGCCTCTCCTCACGCAGACATCTCCCCACCCAGGGTTGTTGGTATTTCTGCGGCTGTGTCACCGCGGACGAGGCGACTCGGTTCCCTGACAGTGAGGCTGGGGGCCGGGGGCAAGGAGACCGGCCTTGAGTTCATATTTGTTGAAACTGTTCCTTGGAAGTTTACTAGACCATGCCGTCTACTTTTATATATGCTGCACGTTTTCCAGAAGAAAGAGTTAAGAATAGGGATATCAGGTGCCTTGGACAGTATTCTCCCCAGGCCAGAGTGGAGGTAACGAATGAAGGTTATCTGCCTGGGATGTTAACCAAAATAAGGATTTAGCTGTGGAGCAGTGAGAACACTGGTACAGGGTTATTTTTTACAGTTTCAACATAACACACTCTTATCAGAAAAAATATTCAAGTACAACCAGGGAGCATTGCCACTGTACACGTTTTGGCATCGAAGCCTTTTTATGTGGCTGTTACCCCAAAATGTGCGTGCTTCTGCAGCTTGTAACTTTTTTTTAATTTCAGCTTTACTAAAATATAATTGACAAATAAATTTATCACATGGTTAAAGTATACATCGTGGTGACTTAAATTTACACATGCATTGAGAAAGGATTTTAGTTCATTAAAATCCATCACCTCACTTTCCTTCCTGCCTTCCTTCCATCTTTCCAGCCTTCCTTCCATCATCTTTCCTTCCATTCATCTTTCTTTCCCCCCTTCCTTCCTTCCTTCCTTCCTTCCTTCCTTCCATCCTTCCTTCCTTCCTTCCTTCCTTCCTTCCTTCCTTCCGCTTTCTTTCTTTCTTTCTTTCTTTCTTTCGGCGACAGTGGTTGATGGTGATGGTGGTGGTAACACTTAAGTCCTACTCTGTTAGCAAATTTCTTGTTCAGCCATGAGAAAGAAAGAAATCCAGACATTTGCAACAACATGGACAGACCTTGAGGGCATTATGCTAAGTGAGATACACCAGACAGAGAAAGACAAATAGTGCAGGGTATCAATTACATGTGAAACCAAGGCGGGGAGTCAAACCCATAAAACAGAGAGCAAAAAAGTCGTTTTCAGGGGCGGGGGGGGTGTAGGTAATAGGGAAACATTGGTAAAAGGTACAACTTGCGGCTGTAAGATGAGTAAGGTTTGAGGATCTAATGTAAAGCATGGTGACTATAGTTGACAGTGCTTAATTTTAGATTTTGTTTTCTTTTGCTTCGTCATTTTCTGTTTTGATTTCTTTTCAAATGAGATTATATTAAGTATATTATTCATCAGCTTGTTTTAATAGCTTTGTTCAAATATAATTTATGAGCCATAAAGTTCACTCATACTAAGTGGACAATTGAATGGTTTTTGGTAAATTTGCAGGGTTGTGTAACCATCACCTCAATTAAGTTTTAGAACATTTTCATCATGCCAGTAAAATCCCTTACGCCCATTTGCAGTCAGTCCCTATTACCTCCCCCCGGTCCAAGGCAACCACTAGTCTACTTTCTGTGTCTACAGATTTGCCCTTCCTGAACGTTTTGTGCAAATGGAATCCTACAATATGGAATCATCCGCATCTGGCTTCTTTCACTTTGCATGCTGTTGTGGGGTTCATCTGTGTTGTAGTGTTTATCGGTAGTGTATGCCCCTTTCTTGATGACTGATGCTCCGTTGAAGGGACGGAACATAGTTTTTCACCGATTCACCGATAATGGACATTTGTTTCCACTTTGGGGCTGTTATTAATCATGCTTCCATGAACATTCATCTACACATCTTTGAGTGGATGTATGTTTTCATTTCTCCCGCTTGATACCTAGGAAAGAATAGCTGGGTCATACGGGAAATTTCTGCTTAACATTTTTAAGATACCGCCAAAATGTTTTTTCCATAGTGGCTGCACCATTTCACATTCCCCCTAGTAACATACGAGTGTTCTAATTTCTCCATATCCTCGCCAACATTTGTAATTGTCTGTCTTTTTTTTATGATAGCTCTCCTTGTGGACGTGAAGTGGTATCTCAATGTGGTTTTAATTTGCATTTCTCTGATGGCTAATGATGTTGAGCGGCTTTTCATGTGTTCTTGGCCATTTGTATATCTTCTTTGATGAAATATTATTCAAATCTTTTGCCTGTTTTTTTTTAATTAGTTTGTCTGTCTTCCTATGATTGACTTCTAAGAATTCTTTATATATTCTGGATATAAGTCCTTTATCAGGTGTATGATTTGCGAATATTTTCTGCCCATCAGCTGCTTGACTCTTCACATTTATGATGGTGTCTTTTGAATGCAGAGTTTTTAATTTTGATGAACTCCCGTCTGTCGGGTTTTTTCTTTTAGGAATCATACTTTCGTTGTATCTAAGAGCTCTTTGCCTCACACTAGTTCCCAGAGACTATCTCGGTGTTTTTTTCCTAAAAGTTTTATAATGTTAGCTCTCTCTTTTAGGCCTGTGTGATCCATTGAACTTTTGTATGGTGTGAATTAGGCATTTCATCTTTTTGCCCGTGGATGTCCAGTTGTCCAGCACTCTTTGTTGGAAAGACCACCCTTCTCTCACTGAAATGCCTTGGCACATTTTGTCAGAATTCAGTTGACCATAAATATAATTCATTGTCATATATATTTATCTCTGGACTCATTTCTGAACCTTTGATCTGTATGTCTGTCTTTATCTCAGCACAAGACGGTCTTGATTACCATAGCTTTGAAAGATGATTTGAAATTGGAAACTGTGAGTCTTCCAATTTTATTTTTCTTCTTTTTTTTTTAATATGAAATTTATTGTCAAATTGGTTTCCGTACAACACCCGGTGCCCATCTCAACAGGTGCCCTCCTCAATGCCCATCACCCACTTTCCCCTCCCTCCCACCCCCCATCAACCCTCAATTTATTGTCAGTTTTTAAGAGTCTCTTAAAGATTGTTTTGGCTATTTGGGGTTCTTGGCATCTCTATATAAATTTTAGGATCATCTCATCAATTTCTGCAAGGAAAAAAAAAAGTCTGTTGGGATCTTGTCAGGGATTGCATTCAATCCACAGACCAATTTGGGTAGAATTGCCATCTTAACAGTATTGACTCTTCCGGGCTATGGCTGTGGCATGTCTGTCCATTTATTTAGATTTTCTTTAATTTCTTTCCAAAATGTTCTGTAGTTTTCAACACACAAGTTTTGGACTGCTTTTTTTTTTTTTTTAAGTTTATTTATTTATTTCGAGAGATAGAGAGCAAGAGAGGGGCAGAGAGAGAGAATCCCAGGTAGGCTCTGCACTGTCAGCACAGAGCCCGACGTGGGGCTCAGTCCCACGAGCCATGAGACCATAACCTGATCCGAAATCAAGAGTTGGACGCTCAACCCACTGAGCCACCCAGGTGCTGCTGTACTTCTTTTGTTACACTTATTTCTGAGTACTTGAGTCTTTTTGGTGTTATGGTGAGTGGAGTTTTTTCTTTTTCAGTTTTGAACTGTTCCTTGCTGCTATCCATACATACAGTTCGTTTTCACGTATTGATCTTTTATCCACTGAATTGACTCGATTTGTGTATTAGTTCTAATAACAAACTAAGGGTTGTTTTGTGGATTCCTAAGGATTTTCTACGTTTCAGATCATGCCATCTGTAAATAAGCATAGTCTTGCTTCCTCTTTTCCCATACGGGTCACTTTTATTTTCTCGTTTCGCCTGATGCAGAATTTTAAGGACGAAAACTTGGTAGATTTTCACGAGTACACTTACAATATAAATGAGGAGCCAACTTGCGCGATCTCAGATGAGCCTCACAGAGACAGAGGGAAGAAGTGGTCACTGCTCTCGCAGACGAGTAAAAATGCCAATTTGCATAGACTTGGGGTTTCATGATCTTCCTCTTAGTGGGTGGTTCTTTCAGCAGCCTGACCAGAGGCAGGCATGAAAACGCCTGAACAAAGCATGAAAGTACCCTGAGTAGGCAAAGATAGAGATGCCATGCATCCTCCAAGTTCATTTCTGTAACCCACTGGGAAATCTCTGATCTACACGGAACCCCATCTTCGAGTCTACATGTTGTTTCAATAAGCATGAGTATGTGGTTTTCTAGGGGTTGGTTTGGCTTGGGGTTTCTCTGTAGCTGTGTTTTAGGAAGGGTGTTAGAGAAGAGACAAACTAAGAGTTGCACAAAGGACACCAAAAAGTGAAAGGATAATGTCTCACAGTGAGAGAAGACATTGAAAAGACTCCACCTATATTTCCAGACACCTGCTCAAGGCCTCGTGCTCAAGAATTGGAAAGCACCTCCAGCAAGCCAGTTGAAGGCCACCTCCCAGTCTCTGCAGGCTGTGAGCAAAAGCCAAAACCCCAGTGGCCCCCTCCATTTCTTTTGTGGCTGATGAATCCGATTCGAGGGCAAAATACTTTATAATTTTCCCTATGAAATTCTGGCTTGTTAGCGTCAACCCATTGTTCTCGTCTTTCACGATCTCTTCAGATTCTGATTCTCTTTCCTGGGCCAGAGATTAGTAACTAAGCCAAGGGGTGATTTCTCACGGTGATAACCCTGTGTCCTCACGAAAGTTAAATCTCATTTACTACGGAATAAGCACTTTAGCTCACGTACCTTCTTAAAAAGTTCGTCATCAAGGAATATTGGGAAAAGATATACAGTAACAAAATAAAAGCCCACCATCTAGCCAGGCTGTTAGAGTGGGAATTTACAGGTAGACAAGGGGGGAGGTTAGACCGATCCACGTAGGAACAGCTCAGAATTGGAGACATCAGTATGAACTCATGTTTCACTTAATGTAGATACAGACGGTTGCATATAGAACTATTTACAAACCTGTGTGTATCCACAAAGCTTAATGTACACGCATGTATTTCTGTGCCCTGTCAGCTGTCAGGGCCTGAAGGAAAGGACACCCTAGGTGCAGCAAGCACATCTTCACCCAGATCTTGGTTTCTAATACCGTTCTCCAGTAATGTGAAAAATGGCTCCCAAGAGATTCTAAGATTGGAGCAGGAAATATGCAAGATGAGCCCGGAGTATTTTATAGTGCCAGGAAAGGAAGTGCTTAAAAAAAAAAAAAGGAAAAAAATTTCATGGATGTTTGTCAGAGGATCGCAGGAGCCACCCAAAAGAGTTTCTGGTGGCCAAACCTGGAATAATTTTATTAGCAAAACCATGAAGTAGCATTGCAGTATAACCCCAAGTATGATTCTACACTGATATTAATAAACTGATCAATTTGGGAGAAGGGATAAACGTGTGTAGAATTCCAGATAATTTCTGTGGGTCCTCTGCCCTCAATAGGGTAGCATAACTCCTTAGATGTGGGCCGTGCACAGTGAGTGGCTTAATTCCAAAGAGGATTGTATGAAAGGGGAGGGGGACACTATACAGTAGAGACACCTGATAAACACTACTTCAGCCTGGTGAACATCCAGCCAAGGGAGTCATAAATGCTGGTAATAGAATATTATTGTATCGTATAATAGAGTATAATATAGATAGTATAGTATAGTATGGTATAGTATAATATAGTATAGTATAGTACAATACAGATAGTATATTCATACTCTTGATATTATGTGATGACAATGATGCTCTACCTCTGTGATCTTCCTCCCCCAAACCCGTAAGTTCAGTCTTACTATGAGAAAACAAACAAATTGCAATAGTGCGGCAGCCTCCAGAATAGCTCAGTTCTCCTAAAATGTGTCAAGGTCATCAAAACCAAGGACATTTGGAGAAAGCGCCCCAGCCAAAAGGAGCAGAAGGAGACATGACAATTAAATGGAACGTAGCATCCTGAAGGATTCTGAACCAGAAGAAAGACATGAGGTAAAAATTAAGGAAATCTGAATAAACTACGGACTTTAGTTAATGATACTGTATCAGTATCGGCTCATGAATTGTAATGAATGTGCCACACTTAAGGAAGATCGGGGATAACGATAATACGTGAATGTAGTATTGGGGACACTGGATGTTGGATATATGGGAATACCGTGTACTGCCTTCTCAATTTCTTTGTAAATCTAAAATTATTCTTAAAACAAAGTCTATTTACAAGAAAAACCAACGTCACTGCCAGTTTTGAAAAATCTTAAAAGGTTGGCATCAGTTATCTGGAAAATTTATTTGTGAGAAAACCTATTCCTTTATGATGATGGATAAGTGAAGCATTGCTGAATGGTCTCTGCCTGTCTGAGCAAGTTAATGTTTCCAAGAAAAGAGGATGGGGCTTGTGTAGGAGAAAGAAAATGCGAGTGTGTGCGCACATGTGGGTATGTGTGTGTTTAAACAGGAGGAAAAAGTGAATTCTAAAATGTTAAAACCTTGGAGTGGAACTTAATCTAATTTACAAGCAGTTCCACTAGAGTTGTGTGAGGATTTTGTTGTTGTTGTTGTTGTTAAAGAGAAAAACTAGTTTCAAGCATTATTAAGCTTTTTTCCCCTCCCAGAAGCTAAGAAAACCATCTGTGAGAACCTGTTTGCATGTTTGTTTTCTACAATAAAATGCAAAATACTTCTTCCTGTTAGCGGATTATACCATATGTCTCTCCCTGTAACAAAATCAGCATGTTTATTAATGAACCCAATCAGAGGCAAAGATTTAGAAAGATTTAAGGAACAGAGTTTTCCATTCAATATTTCAGCAAAAGAAACTTCTGGTTAGACATCATTGTTGTGCTTGGAAAATAGTAGCTTTGTTTTCACTTTGAAATCAACTTAAACTTGGCAGGGGACAGGGAGCAGGAGGAGAGGGAGGCCTTTGAAAATTTTTTGTAAAAAAAAAAAAAAAAAAAGTCTGCATTTAAGAATGGCCCTTCCTGCCTGGTGATTCCCCTCCTGATTCATCCACAGTTTATATGTGATTAATAATTAATTTGATCAGTTTCATTTTTTTTCCAGACAGACTAATTAAAGTGCTCGATGGCCCAGATCCCCCATATCTGATTGCAGTGACAGGCCCGTGGGCTTCCTGGAGTGACAGGAAGCGAATGAAGTAGTTTCAGCCATATTGGCAAAGCAGCCCGTGGTGCCCACAGTGGAAACCTCTGAGTGTCCCAGCTTCAGGCCATCTGAATAATCACGTGGGTTGGTGGCACTGGGCGTGGCACAGTGCGTTAGAAAGAAGTCTGACGCGACCCAGGCAAGTGGCCCGGAGCAAATGTCTTCTTCTCTCTAGGCCCCAGGCTGCTCGTCTGACAAATGAGGATGTCAGCTCTGCCGTTCTTTGATTTCTGAACTTGTGGGCACGTGGCCGTGACAGCAGAGACCATAAGCAGCCAGGAGTCTTGGAAGCCAGACACGGGACAGATTTTAGGGTAGATGTTCTATTCTGCTCATTCAACCTCCATCCAGATCTTCTTTCTACCCAGTGGTGTAGATAGCCCCACAAACTTATTTCATTGCACGGATTTCTTGTCTGCCATGGCTTCTCAGAAATCTGGGGGAAAAAATGAAACCCCCGTTTCCAGGGGCACAGCTTCGGGGGAAAAAGTGACTCGTGAGCCCTTGGAAGGGCCCGGAGACGCTGTGGAGCTGCTGTGAGGCTGGGCCAGGATAGCCACTCTGCCTTGCTCACGGGGGGGTCTTTGGGTGGCGTTTTGGTGCCATAGTCGTGACACATACAGGTCTCAACACGGCAGCTGCAAAGCATTATCTTGTTCTCATGAGCTAGAGCCGGTGAGAACGGGGAGGAGGTCTGGGCAATTTTGGTAACTATAGAAAAAAAAATTTTTTTTAATTTGAGGACACGGGTTAGGACAGAGCAGGTAGAGTTAAATACTTACACATTAATGGTTTGGGGATTTTTTTTGTAATGTTTTTTCTTGAGAGAGAGAGGAAGAGAGCGTGTGTGCAGCTGGGGGAGGGGCAGAGAGAGAGGGAGACACAGAATCCGAAGCAGGCTCCAGGCTCCCAGCTGTCGGCACAGAGCCCGATGTGGGGCTTGAACTCACGAACCGTGAGATCCTGACCTGAGCTGAAGTCAGATGCTTGACCCACTGAGCCCCCCGGGCGCCCCCACGCTAATGCTTCTGAGGGCAGATGGGGAATCCTCTTAAAAAGGCCTTTTGACTGTTCCACTGCCCTGTCTCTGGGATGGACACTTCTCCATAGCCTCCGATCCATCCCAGTTCTCCACGTGCCCTGCCATCCATGGAAAAATGCATTTACACCAACAAACCCCGTGCTCTCAAGGAGTGCTCTGACCCCTGGATACTCTGGCTTCTCAGATCTCTCGGACATCTGTGGCTTTCTTTTGCCGGGGGAGGGGGGGCAGCCTGGAGGCAGAGGAGCGCGACGCTAGCAGCAAAGTCTGCTGCCCTGTGTGGCCAGGGTAGAGCGAAGTCAGGGGCTAAAGAGGTTAGGAGACTTTCTGGCAACCAGGGGTGTCGCCGAGAAAGGCCACCCGCCCCCACCCACCCACTGAGGCTCTGAATGCCGAGTTCCCAAGCGACTGCCAAGGAGCAGGCCAGATGGACAGTGATCAGCTGTCACGTTGGACAGCTGCTCTCCCCCGTGATGAGAGCACATGCTGATGAGGCACGGGCTGAGGCTTTGAGCCCATGTCAATTGGCTTTGCTCTCTACTCCATCATTATGGAATTTTAGTTTAATTCAGCAAATAGACATTGGTCTCCTGTTTTTGCCAGCCAGCAGAGCAAGACACTGAGTGTGGAGACGGGTAAAATAGGTCCTTTACCTGATGGAGAGACAGACATGAGCAAACAGACCTCATTCACTGTGACAGATGCGAGATTATCTGGAAAGAACAGTCGAGCCAGACCTGGGACGGATTGTTGCAAGTGTGGGATTAGGGTTGTGGCTCAGTCACTTAAGCGTCCCACTCTTGGTTTCAGCTCAGTTCATGATCTCACGGTTCATGAGTTCGAGCCCCACGTCGGGGCTCGGTGCTGACAGTGCAGAGCCTGCTTGGGATTCTCTTTCTCCCTCTCTCCCTATCCCTCCCCCTCTCACTCAAACGTGCTCTCTCTCTCTCTCTCTCAAAATAAATAAACTTAAGGAAAAAAAAGAACAGCCCCAATCCATCTTCCCTAGTCACAGACCCCTCAAAACCAAGATCCAGCTGTAGGAAGCATGTTGTAGTTCATTAGAGCAGTATCTCCTTAATTCTTCCAAGGAGTATTAAAAGCATAACTTGAAAAAATGATGTCATAAACCCATACGAGTGGGCAGTAGTGGATTAAATAAAGTTAAACACGTTGCTTTCGTTGGTGGGTTGTTTTTTAACTGCAGAACTTCTCAGAACCTTGAGTCTGCTAAGCATACTTTGTGAATATCCCAGAGGAGGATATGGTCTTGAGGGGTTTGACTTGAAAGCCTTTTCCCACAGAGAATCTCCTTGAACCTGGGGCCCTCATGTCCTCAGACCCTGGTGCAGTGTCTCGTCTGGACTAGAAGTTTGCGGAGTGGGATCCCCGCCCTGGCTCTGTCACTGGCAAGGCCTTAGGATATCCTGTAACCCTCTCGGACCCCATTCCCTCATCGAGACAAGGCGGTAGTGACATCGGCCTGTCTTTCCGGATGGTTATGAAATACTCTATAGGAAAGCAGTTTGTACTAATAAGGGCTAGGATTGTTACTGCTACACGGTGACAATAATGGTTCTGATAAAGCCCTCCAGGCCTTAACTGCTTGATTGCCCCGAGGCTTGGAACCTCTCCCACTCTGCAGAAACTTCCCTCTCCTTATGTTCCTCCCCCCCTCCCCCCGAGCTACTTCTTATGGCCACCCCTTCAACCAAATGTTGGTACCCCTGAGGCTTCTGTTTGGGGGATCCTCTTTTCTTTTCACGCTGGACCATTTCTCTTGAAATTTCCATGTGTCAACGTCGCCTGTAGCTGGCCGCCCGTGTTTCTGTCTCCAGCGTTAACTTCTCTCATCAGCTCTGGATCCGAATTGCCAGCTTCTCGCCACGTATTTCTATGTATTTATCTCCAACTCAACGCTGGTACATCTGTTTACCATTCCCCACCCACTGTGCTCCATCACGACCGGGTACCAACCTACCTGCTGCCCATGAACTCCTGCCCATCCTTCAGAACCCACTTGAAATGTCTCCTCCTTGCTTCTCTCCTCCTCTGCGCCCCTAGAGAGCTCTGTGCCTACGTCTAACATGGCCCGTCTCACCCTGGCGTTGTCATCATTGGTGTGGGTTTTGTGAAGTCAAGGACCATGCCTTACTCGTGTTTAAATTCTCCTCACGAAGCAGAGTGCGGGGCACGTGGTAAGTCTGTTAAGGTGGATGTGTATATCTCATTCTAGTCATGCCTGCGCAGCAGAGGAGAGCTTCATATTTAATGCCACATCTGGCTTTACACCAGAGCCCTGAACCTGCCGGAAACAGTTTTGTTTTTGTTTTGTTTTGTTTTTTTTCTCTTCCCCCCCCCGCTGGCTAGGGCTTGCAGGCACCTAGAAGCCGAAGACCTACAGAGGCTCCGGAGGAGGCCACGGGTGCCTCTGGCCGCAGCTCCCCCTTGGCTCTGGGCCGGCCAGTGCTCCTAGCGCATGGCCCTCGCCTGGTGGAGGTGAGCACCCTCTCCTCCCCACCTTGGCCGAGCCGTGTTGATATTCTGGCGGCATAGCCAGGCTTGTTATTGAGCACATGCTTTGCAGATTAGCCTGTTTGTATAGCCAATCGAACATGTGCTCCATTAAAAATTAAAGCATCCTGTTTTAAGGATGGAGCGGGAGACATCAGCTGCCACTGTGTAGCAGACATGCAAAGCCCCAGAGCCCATTACCATAGGTTACAGCAAATGTTAATCAGTGCCAGCGCAGTTAAATAATGCAGTTTGTGCAGATGGCGCTGGTACATCTCCTCACAGATGTGGCCACGAGTCCCGGAGGTTGCCGTATCACAGGCGTTGTCGGGAGCAGTCAGATCTGATGCTGACTGTCAATATCACCTTTTGTGTTTGCGCACATCCACCCGCCAGCTGAGCGGCGGCGAGCAGGACGCCTCCAGGCCCCACTTCCAGCAGCCCCTCCAGAAGCCGGAGCAGAGAGTTTTCGCATGAAGCTCCCAGGAAAAGCAGGCGTATTTCTGCTAAAGAGCCGGGAACCCCCAAGTAAAGCTCCTCGGTCTGTTCCCTGACCCTCGCCCGGCTGCACCCCGTGAGCCGCGTCCAAGCCGGGTGGAGTCGGGGGAGCGTCCCCGCCCTCGCTCCTCACGGCGCTCTGCTTGGCCGCGGCCAAGAACGCACACGTATTTGTCTTCGCCGGTTCGGCAAGCGCAAGGACACCTCCCCGGTCGGAGTCGTTGGAGTTGCTACAGCTCCTGCCGTGCACACACGGCCTGATTCCGAGCGGCGGCACGTTCGTTCCCAAAGCCCAAGCGCTCGGTTCCCTGGTCCAGGTGTCCCTACCCTAGGGCCCGGAACAGACACTTCATGTAAAATTAAGGAGCAGATCGCCATTCGTGCCGCCAGCAGTGAGGAGCAGCTCATAGCAGGAAGAGAACCGGACCCGCTCTCTGCTCTCCCGGTACTTCTTGACCAGCAGCTGTTGGGGGGACCCTTCGGTGAAGGGGCAGGTGCTCGGGCAGGAACAGGTACGGTTACTGAGCCCCACAAGAGTGATAACCCTCTGTTACCAGGAGGAAATGAAATTAAGCTCAAAGTAAGCAAGTGTGGGTGCGCCTGGGTGGGTCAGTCGGTGGAGCGTCCGACTTCGGCTCAGGTCAGGATCTCACGGGTAGTGAGTTCGAGCCCCACGTCGGGCTCTGTGCTGACAGCTCGGAGCCTGGAGCCTGCTTCGGATTCTGTGTCTCCCTCTCTCTTTGCCCTTCCCCCGCTCAGGCTCTGTCTCTCTCACCCTCTCAAAAATAAATATTAAAAAAAAAATAGTAATCAAGTGTGGGAAACATTTAAACCGAGAACCAGGGAAGATTTCTCTTGATAGAGTTCATGTTCTCCTTAAAGGGCCCCGCTTGGGCTTCCTGAAAGATATACCGCCGTAGGACAACCCATTCCTGAATACCGTGAGGCACTAACGTAGCAATGAGCCTAGACTCACAAACTAGGCCCTCTTCTTCATTCCCAGGGGTAGCGGATTGCAAGTGGGGATTGTAACTATTGCTACATGCACCTGCTGGAGGTGCAGGAACCAGGGGTGTGCTTTCTTCTACTTGAATGCAGATACATTGTTCCTGCTTCATCTTAAAAGTGCTGCCCTGGAGGTACCTGGGTGGCTCAGTCGATGAAGCATCCCAACTTCGACTCAGGTCATGATCTCAAGTTCGTGGGTTTGAGCCCCGCATCGGGCTCTGTGCTGACAGCTCAGAGCCTGGAGCCTACTTCGGATTCTGCGTCTCCCTCTCTCGCTGCCCCTCCCCTGCTTACACTCTGTGTGTGTATGTCCCTCTCTCTTTCTTAAAAATAAATAAACGTTAATTTTTTTTTAAGTACTGCTCTGAAAGCCATGCATCCTTCCCTTCTACCCTGTCTTATCTACTACCCTCCATTTGTTGAAGATTTTAACTTCCAGCTCCCTCTTTTCTTCCCACCAAGACTGCGCATTCACACGGGGCAGCCCATCTCTGCCTCAGGCCCCCCAGTTCCTGACCTTTTGCAGCTGCCTCAACCCTCCGTTCCTGTCATCACCCTGCATCTGGTCACTACCAGTAATGAATTGTGATTTCCAAACAATCAGAGGCAAGGAGGCCAAGGAACTGAGAGTCGGGGATGCCCAGAACCCCCCTTGACTCCTCTCACGTTTAGAGGAGAGGTGCTTACCTCGCTCAGACACCTTCCCACTGCTCCAGCTCCGTTCCCCTCCACTCAGTCTGGTGGCCTGTGATCTGTCCTTCCAACAAACTGAGCCAGTCTGTGCCTCAGAGGCTTGTTCCGTCTGCCTGAGTGCAGACCCTTCTACGGTCACTTGCCTTGTTCCCGGACTTCAGTAGGGTCTCCCTGTTTAAGTGGCATCTCCTCGGGGCACCTGGGTGGCGCAGTCGATTAAGCATCCAACTCTTGATTTCAGCTCGCGTCATGATCTCGCGGTTTGTGAGTTCAAGCCCGGCATCGGGCTCCGTGCTGTCATACTGTCAGCATGGAGCCTGCCGGAGATTCTCTCTCTCCCTCCTCTCGCTCTCTGCCCTTCCTCCACTAGTGCCCTCTCGCTCACGCTCTCTCGCGCTCTCTCTCTCTCAAAATAAATAAATAAAACTTAAAAAAAAGTAGATGGTATCTCTTTGGAGATGCCTTCCCTGACTGTGTCAAAACGGCAGTGTCCTCCACACCCCAAATGACTCTGCAACTCCTGCCTTGCTTTTCTTCAGAGCACTTAGCCAGCATGTGCACACGCATGCGTGCACACAGACACACACACACACGCCCCCAAACACGAGCATTCATTCAGTGAGTGGCTCACCGACTGAGCCACACAGGTGCCCCAAGAAGACAGGGTCATTTATAGCACCTTCTATTTTTGCCAAAAATGTTTTTGTTTTTGTTTGTTTGTTTGTTTGTTTGTTTTTTCAAAACCCAACACTTTATCAATGAGCATCTTTCAGTTCCAAGGATCTGGGAAAGCAGAATAATCCATTTTCGTGATATTTTGCGAAAGCCAGGATAGACTATTCCAAGCTGTGAGGCCCCTGGTGCTAGCCTTCGGACTTGCCTCCATCCCGAGGTTACCTCCCTGGTAGGCTCTTCTCTTCTCTTTTGTTTTCCCCAAAACTTCTTTTAATTTTTAATTTTGTCCTTTGAGGACAAAAACAAGGTTTTAGAGTGCCGCACCAGGCAAATACAGCTGATGTGTTTAGTGGGTTTGGTGATATGCATGAAAGCAGAGGGGACCCACGGTTGAAAGTGTGGCCTACAGTCGCAGCCACACCGAAGGGACCGTCCCTGGAGTGCTGTGGGCATGTCATTCTCTTAACTTTTTAGGGTATGAATCATAACATTGGTTCCCTTTACTTTACATAAGTTGGACCGGAAGGTTTCAAAAGTTTGTGTCTGTGAGCAAAAATGACATAAGATGGTTCTTTTTCATGACCCTAGTTTGGAAGAAAAGCTCCACACCAGGGGGAGACTATCACCGTCATCTAATAATGTATCTTCCTTTCGCTTTGATCCTCCCTCCTAGATCTTAGCAGATGAGATCGTAGCTTCCCTCTCCAGATTTTTTAGTTGGCTTCCTTCTTGTTTTACCAGTGGGAGCTTAGTTGCTCGCCTCAGCCAGCCCATCACTAGGGTCCTTGCTCTGAAGATGATACACACCTCTGTGCTTTTGGGTGTGAGTCACAGAAGGGCCTCACCCAAAGTAGTCCTGAAAGGGGGCTGTTCCGTTCATTATCTCTCTCGCACTGAGACGTAGCCGGCTGAGTGCTGGCCTCCCTGAGGGTATGGTGTCTTCGGCGTCACCCTCTGCGGATAAGACGGCGGCCAGAGCTGGAAGTATTGCATCCCTACCCCAGACGCCCAAGGAAGGAAGGGAGGGAGCAGGCCTCCTCCTTCGCTGTATGTCTCTTTTCCGTGAGAGGGAAAATCTTCTCCAAAGGTCTTGCAGCAGCCCTCCCCCTATAGCATCAATGACCTAGGCAGGACTCGGTTCCGTGTCTGCTCAAAACCAGCCGCTGGGGAATACCGGTGAGCTTGTAGCACTGTAGCATCTCCTGAGCTGTGCACATGGCTGGCTGATCCCTGAACAAGGCTGTCTGTTGTCTCCTGTAACAGAGAAAGAGGACACCGCTGCTGGGGAGACTACCAACCCGTTGCTTCTACTGGGAAAGATTCACTCCCAAGTGGAGTAGTAGATTAGCCTGGGATCTGTTTTGATAGGCCAGAATGTTATAAAGCATTTAGAAGTAATCTGCGAATACTTGCTTATTTAAGGCATCGCCAATCATGTACCTACCGGTATGATAGCACTTAGCACACAGCATCATGATTCTGTGTCTACGTGTCTGTCGCCAGGGACCTCTGGCTTCCTCTTTGCGTCCAGAGCACCCGGGACGGTGCCTAGAACCTTCTACAGAGATAGAGGCTCACTCGGTGTTTGTTCAGTGAACGAACGAATGAATGAACGGACAGATAAGCGAACGTCAAGTAAGATAATTCATGAAACCGTGTCTTGTAAAGCACAATTGAAATAATTGTAAGTGTTTACCCGGAAACAGAATGCATGAACAAAGGAATAAACAGATGATGACTAAGGTGTTTTTGAAGCCGTGTCCCATGAACCATTAAAGTGACTCTAACTGACTCTAACTGTATACCTGCAGAAGAAAAGATTTGAGGAATACAGTGACTTTCTGAAATGCAGTACCTAAAATCCTTTCACGCAAAAGATCAGGATCACCTTGTGGGGTCACTAAGGACAGAGAAAGGAAAAGTGAGTTGAAAGTACAAGGAGACAGAAGGCTCTGTCTTGTGCTGAACCAAGGTCTAAAAGGCATGTAAAGATGGAATCGGCTGCCTGGGCAAGAGTGAGCTTCCTGTCACCAAGCACACAGCCGCTGGCCACTTGGCAGGATACCGTGAGGGGAGGTTCCATTTATTCTTGGAGATTAAACCAGATGTTGCTGATTCTCTGATGTAACCCTGGCAGTGATGGGATCCTCTGAAATGTTAAGCGAACTAAACTCTTACCACCAGATGTTGAAATGGAGGAAGAACAGGGGTCATTTCCAGAGCTGCAAGAGGTTTCATGATGCTCGAAAACGTCTTTGAGTAAACCCATCTGGATGCACCGTGAAAAAGAAAAAGGTGTTTCGATCTCACTGGTTTCGTCCATCTTTGTGGGACCTGCTTCTCGCTTCTCAGCACGCTGTCCTGTTTGTGTGTGATTAAAGTTCACCTTGTGAACTCTCGATGTGTCGGGGAGAGAAGGAAGCGAAGCACTTATCTTCGGAGGGGTTGGGGGGGGCGGGATGGGGTCCACATGTATGCGTCTCAACCGCCCACCTGCAAAATTGAAAGAGAAGAGAGATGGAAATTGGGAACCGGTGGGACATCGTTCACTCTTATAATTATAGCGAGGGAGTGTACCGCAAATGTATGTTCCCTCCGTAAAACAGGTGTCCTGCCCTTAAAATGGTAATTATAGACTATTTCAGATCAATGATCTTCACTTATTTCATATCGCTGTGGTATTTTTTTTTTCCATGTTTAACCTCCCTGTGATGCGGAAAGCTTGTTCACCCTTGACAGAATCAAAATGCATATAGATTTTCTGAAATAAGGCCCCTTTCTGGAAATATCTTGTGGTTTCGTTTCAAGATGTAATATCCTGAGGAAGGTTTAGGTTGGCTTTTTATTTTAATATGAAACAAAAAAGTAAAATCGCCGTGCAATGAGTGATTTTACTTCCATTAGCCTTTAATGTCTTTGTGGTTTCATCTGAGGTCACTAGTAGATTATTTTTCTTGCATTATTTCATCAGCTGTCAGTTCTAGTCATATAATGTAATTTATTCAGTGCTGTGATTTTTTAGAAGACACGACTATAAGCACAGAAGGCAGTTTTTTGGAAGTTTATTTAGATGATTGTAGGGTGTCAGACTGCCTCAATCTTCTTCACGCTCAGTATCTGGAGGGTCACTTACGGATTGCACATGACCTTGGATGCTCAAGTGGTTATTCACGGCTGTGTTTTTGTACCCAGCACATAAAAATATATCTGCAGCTTCTTTATTATCATCTTTTGAAAGACTGTGGCTTTCCTGTGGGGTGTGCAGTTCCATTCACTACGTAGATTACAGGATACATGGTATATCTCTGTATTTAACATCAACAGTAACCCTTTGAAAAAGGAGGTTTTATTTCAGGCTTACGCTATTAATATAGTCACTCCTGGGCTTTGATTACAATAATGCAGCGAATTTATGTTTGCATATGTAGTGAGTATCATTCAGGAAATCATTTGAAAATCATTCATTAAATACCAACTGCACACATCTTGTCAGTCCCTAAAGGTTATAAAGAAATTAGAAATTCTCTGCTCTTGAACTTGAATACATGATTGAGATCCGTGAAAGCATCTAGAAGACTGGCCCTTTAGTTTGTTTTAGGAATTTGAGAATACTTTTCATTTCTTATATATTTTTTAAATTTTTTAGAGAGAGAGCACACACAAGTGGGGGGGGGGGGAGAAGGGCAGAGGGAGAGAGAGAATCTTAAGCAGACTCCACGCTCAGCACCGGGCCTGACGCAGGGCTCAGCCCCACGACCCCGGTGTCACGAACTGAGCCAAAATCAAGAGTCGGACACTTAACTGACACTTTACATGCAGATAAAATGGTACAACGTCTGGGGTTTGTTTTAAAAGTTCTGTGGAAAGGGGGAAGTTGTGGAATGGATAGGGTATAGAGGAAACGAGGCTGGCCATGAGTTGATAATTCTTGAAGTTGGGTGATGGTAGTCGGGGGGTTATTACATAGTTCTTTCTACTTGTATGTATGTTTGAAATTATCCATTCAAGAATACATAAGGAAGAAAAGGTTACCATGAATTTTGAAAGGAAAATGTCTTTTTACAGTCACGGAAGCATCCCTATATGTTTGAAAAATCACAGTAGTTACATGAGAATGGCATATGATTTATTGAGACTAGAGGCAGAGCTTGGCCCTCATGGGTTCCAGAGCCCCTTTGCTGTACCTGTTAGCGTACATTCCCTAAGCGAGTTCCAGGCAGCTCGCTACACGCCGGGTGCACGACCATTGAGCACATTCTAAGTGACGTCAACCTTGACTGTGGAAGCGTGCCCGTGGCTTCCTTAGCATGCTGTGGCTGTGTGGCTTAGGAAGGGTAGCACTCTTCGGAAGAAGACAGACCTGCCAGACGAGCCGGGTAACGTTTAACACAGACCGTGGTTGAGACAGGCTGGAGAGCCTAGGATGGGACGCAGACAACCGACAACTGAATCCATTCAGAAACTCCGAAGCCTCTGCACGATGGGAGTTGTAGTCGAATTCAGCCTCCACCAGATTTGCCCTTGGCCACTTGGCACCATTGCCACATCACCAACGACTTCCTTTTCTGACCTCGCTCATGTTGACCTATCCCTCTGTCTCCCCAAGCAGAATTTAAAACCTCTCTACATTGTAGTTCGATTTCGATGAAGATTAGAGAGGAGAAGTATGTTTGCTGCCTTCTGTCCCTGGCCAGTTTTCATGAGGACCTTATTTCCATGAAATTCTTGGCTTAAAAAAAGCATGCAAGTGAAATTGTTTTTAATTTATAATTACATACGTTTAAAATCTTAGAGTACATGGGAATTGAATATCTAGAGTGAATCAGCCTTCGGAAAGTGTTTGCTTATAAAAAATTATTAAATATTGGAACATTACACCAAAAGCAATAACATCGAAATATTGAATTCATGGTTCAGCTCTGTTGTTCATTTAGAAGTTTAACTATTTCCCACTGTTTAAATATCTCTATCTGATCTTTTGTGCTAACGTAGCGTGTCCAAAATACTGAAAAACAAATGAATGATCAAGGAATTTAAGGAATACTCCCCCAGTGAAGCCAGAAGGATATTCTTGAGGAAAAAAAAAAAAAGAATGCATGAAACTTATTTAACAAGAAAGATTTGAGTCAGGTAATCTACATAATATATCCACTGGCATTAAGGCTGTCGTCTTGGTATTGCATTTCTGGTACGAATTTCGCAAGAGCTGTCTTTCACTGTCGGTTCTAATAAAGAGTGTTGGTCAGCTTAAATTCCCTGGGAGCTCAGAGTTATGTTTTGTGAACTGCATGTGCCTGAGGCCTCTCATGCATGATTTAAACTGCTTTGTAAATGTCAATAGGTGGAAAAGCATTGGATCCCTTGTAGATTTCTCCAAATCCTCTAAGATGTGTATGCCATGTATAAACCATGCTGCACTCTCAAGGCCATTGCCGTTTTTTATACTTGCCTAACTGGGGGTTTAAGGTATTGCCAGAAGCAAAATATCAGTGTGTGCATGTCTCGATCCAGCCGGCCAATGAAACCCTTTATTAAGAAAACCTTTGCACCAGAGAAACGTCTCCAGTGGCCTGAAATGGGCACACCTCATGAATGTTGAATGTTCTTCAAACTCTATTTCTTCATTCTTGACTTTTTTCAAAACACACATTTGACTTGATTGAATTTGCTGATTTCATAGTACAGCATTTATTCCGTAGACAGCTGTATGGGGTTGTAGAAAAACATTTTCATTGGGAGTTCCCGACCTGGGTTCCATCCTGGATCGGCCACTCTCCGGCTGTTTGTCCTTGGACGAGCCACTTAACCTTTTGGGGGTCCTGCTTTCGGATCCTTTGAGGAGAAGTTCAATGATCTCCAGCTACTCCTCTCAGCTCCAACTTCTTGGATCCCAAGAGATAGTGTCAGCCAGCCAGTGTGACGCTTTTAAAGCCACGAGAGCGCACATGATCTTTTAATTAGGCTTATTCTGCTCTCTTCTGGGCAGCACTAGGAGCCCCGAAATGGCCAGCAGAAATCCCTTAAAGAGGCTTGAATATCAGCCTAAAGGCTTATCAACTCATTTTTATTCAAAGCTCTTCCTGGTGATGTTTCCCATTGGCCTACAGACAGTGACGTGGATCCCGCCCTGGCTGTCCGTCCCCCACAGTGGACCCCTCCAATCGTATTTCTTGGGCAAAAGCTGTTTTCTTTTTAAACAAGTTGTTTTTTTTTTTCTTTAAGTTTATTTATTTATTTTGAGAGAGACAGAATGCAGGTGGGGGAGGGGCAGAGAGGAGGGGGGACAGAGGATCCGAAGCAGGCTCTCTGCTGTCAGCAGAGAGCCCAACACAGGGCTCGAACTCATGAACCGTGAGATCGTGACCCGAGCCAAAGTCGGACGCTTAACCAAGTGAGCCGCCCAGGCGCCCCAAAAGTGTTTTCTAATGCCCAAAGAAGCCAAACCAAATGATGGTGAGGAAATGGCATTCCAGGGCAGAGCCCCCCACCCCGGCCCATATGAGAAGAAACGCTAGACTGGCTTTCTCAGGGGCTCTTTCTTCCTCATTTTTGTACCCCTCGGCCTAGCACGGGGCCTGGAGACAGAGGTGCTAGGAAATGTGTGCCGCATAAACATTGCAGAATGAGTGTATTCAGAGTCAGCCATCAGAACAGAGACGGCCTTTTTGTTCCTCCTCTCTTTTTGATTCCTACATGGCCCTGAATGAGACGCTTTGATCTTCTCTTTCCGTGTGTTCCCACATGGTTTCTAACATTGTGTCTTCTTGAGGGGACACTATGGGGGGTGGGGCGTAAGAATGAGTGCATATGGTAGCTTTGAAGCCAGCCTGCCCGAGTTTGAACCCTGACTTTGCTCTTACTGTCTAACCTCGGGCGGTTTACTTAACCTTTCTGGGTCTTGGGTTTTCATCTGCAAAATGGGGATAAAACTTCTGTCACCGGGTTTCGAGGATTAAACAGGCCGTCCACCCAAAGCTCTTCGAACAGTGCCCGTCACGTGAAGTGCTAGCTATTAATCAACCGTGTTTTTCTTGATGCTTTTATTCTTTTTGAAAAGTATTATTTCCGAGGAAACTTCAGTTCTTTTTTATTTTTGAGAGAGAGAGCGAGCAAGAGGGGAGAGAGAGGCCCGGGGGGGGGGGGGGGTTGGGACAGAGGATCCAAAGCAGGCCCCGCACGGACCCCAGAGAGCCCGACGGAGGGCTCGAGCTCACGAACGGTGAGATCGCAACCTGAGCCAAAGTCGGACGCTCGACTGACTGAGCCACCCAGGCACCCCTCAGTTGAACCTTTTAAAAAAGAGCGAGGACAATGGCACCAGCCTTGGGGGGAAAAAAAAAATCACTTCCCGTCCTGTCCACCCCAGCGAGGAGTGGTCTGAAATAGGCAGCGCCTGGAGTCCAAGGTCTCGCCCACTCAGGCCACGGCTGTGTTCGCGTGGTCGTTACCCACTGCTGCTGGAATACGCCGTCCCGAGGTCCTTGGCAGCCACACCAAGAACGATTTGGGACCCGCGACGTGGGGAGACCTCTGAACACTGTCACCACCGGGGTGCCATTTGTGTGTTTGCAGAGTGTCAAGTAAGCACATTCTTTGTCACCCTCTGACGTGACCTCGGGGTTACTTTCTGCGGTTGTTGACAAATTTTTAGACATCCCGGTTTTATCAGCGGAAACCTTGAAGAGTGACAAATGGTTCTTGGAAGAGTTGGGACATACTATACGACGTCAGCTGGCTCATTTATAACTCGGTGATGTCCAGCGTCTGAGCCGCGCTCTCAGCATGGTCTATAGATAACTCATCCTCATGATGCTCTCCTCTCCCCAAGTCCTTGGTGCAGCTGTTCTGGTTGAAGACCCAGTTGACATCTATAATAGATATCCAGTGGAGAACCTCTTATCTTATCACTGTCTGTGTTTCAACACTGGCGGTCCCCGTGGACCGTCGGGAACAGGCAGCCAGCACATTATGGGAACGGTGACTTGCTAAGTCCCCGTGCCCTGAGGACATTATTAAGTGCTAGGGAACCTTGTTAGCTCATAAAGTCGGTTCAGACCAATTATTGCCGTGCGACCATTACCGTTGCCAAGAATGTAACTCTTTTAAATTCTTGCCCATGAAGCCGATCTTTCCATTACATGGTATCATAGAACGAGGCTTCTGATCTGGCCGCAGCCGTATCCCACTGGCTGCAAAGACTAAACATTGCATTTGCTGCTCGATATTGGTTACCCTTCAGTGCTTCATGGCGGCAGCAAGACTGCTATTTATAGATTTACTTTCTGTCTCCCTAGTTCAGCGCAGTCAGTTTTGACACACTGTCCCGGTAATCTGATCAGCCATGCTGCTTTTAAATGAAGGTCTAGGCCTTGGCCTCCGCCGAGTGGGTGACAGCTGTCAGATACAGATAGTAGGCTACAGATCCTGGCTGCTAAAACCCTCTCATTCATTCCTGTTACAGATCATTGACCACAGCTTGAAGCCGTGCTTTACAGCCGGCCGATTAGTTGGCAAGAGATCTACATACTGTATTAGCAAGGTCAACCACTGAGATAAAGGCAAAAACTTAAACCCCTGCACTATTTTTAAACCAGCGGCCATTTGTTAAAGCTGGTTATTTTGGTACATGTCTCTCTTCCTTTCTCTTTTTTTTTTTTTTTTTTTTTTTTTTTTCTTCGCTCAAAACACAACTAAAGAAACGTGTTAGAACTCTTGGTGAGAGTTAAAGGGGATGGTTCAAACGATGAGATGGTTCGCACCTGAGAAGGGTGTGGGGGTAGGAAACAGTGTTAGCCGTGCTCATCCCTTGTTTTAATCAGAAGGTGTTTTGGAGATCTCGGCCCGGGGCTCCCGGATGGAGGTCCAGCCTGCGTGAGTCCTCTCAGGCCCTAAGAGTGGATTAAACCCTTGCCCGCCCCTGCGGTCGGTCTTCCTGATGGCTCCAGTCTGCAGAGATTCCCTTCTTTGGGATCCTCCCTGCCCCCAGCACCTGCATCTGGGTGTCTGAAGCCTGGCATGTTCCCCCTGCCTCCTGTCACATTTGCCTAAGGACCCCTTGCACCCTGAGAAACCTCTCACCGTAAAAGGGATTCATGGACTTCTATCCCTGCTGTTCTAGAATCAACACAAGTGACCAAACCTTCAATCTTCTCTTTACCCAGCAAAGTGTCCACCCACAAAGCCTTGAACTTTGTCAAGTGACGTGTGACTCCCCTCCCCCGCCCCGACTCTCTCCTCTCCTACTCCTTCGCTCCCATGGAACGTTCCTCTACCTTCATGACAAGCACTTGCCCCTTCCCCTTTTCCTGTTCTCCCTTGACCTCACTGTTTTACTATGTGGACCCCACTGGAGTTCCCATTCTTCCTCAAGCCTATGCTGTCTACTCTCTCTATTTTCCATTTCCTTCCTTCTCTTCTATGAAATTGATGCATCTCTTTGTTGCATTCCCCTCTCCTGTCTGATCTCTCCTCTTTCACTCTGTATTTTGTTGACTTCCGACCGAGTCCAGGTTGCTTAGGGTTCAAGGGCGCTCAAGGCCCTTGACCGTGGGTCTCAGTCTACCATCTTGTGATCTTGCCTCCGATCTCATCTCTCCTCCACCCCTCTGCAGTCCACGCCCACATTTACTGAACGTGCCCTTCACTGACAACCCTTTGCTGTCTTTCCTTTTTTGCTCTTCACTCACCCTGGAGAATCTATAGAATGACAAGGGTTAGTATACGTACATACTCAGTACGTATCTGTAGAATGAGCGCACGAATAAAAGTCAGATGTGTGACATTGCCATCAGTGTTGACCCAGACCCTTTGAACTAAAAGGGCAATAAAGATTAGTGGAAAGAGCTTCGGTCTGACCACACACAAACTTGGGATTGAAGCCACTCAGCAGAAGTAGGACTTGGGGCAGATTACTCTCTGAGACTTGAAGGTCTCATCTATAATATGAGGCAAATGGTATCAGCTTCAGAAATTCTTAAGAGGATTAAAGGAGAGAAATGGAAGTAAAGTGCCCAGCACAGTCCCTAGCAGGTAGAAGGATCTAGAGAGATGTTTGTTAGCCAGGCGGTCGTGCAACACCCACTCCCCGAAACGTTCACCTTTGGAAAGCTGGACTCTTTCGGGGGAAGAGAAGAGGCCGGGTTTCCTGACTTTTTGCTGGAATAAACAGGGGATGTTGAAACAGACTTCGGTCCACAAGAGGTGACTCCCAGTCACGTTCTTGGCTTCCTGCTCAGGGAGTCAGTGTGGGAACGGACTTTCCCAGGTCCCACCTGGAGCTGGGACACTTCAGCCGGCAGGGAGGAGGCTTGGGGAAGTCTCAGCGGGGCTGGCGTGGGGTGTGCGAGGGGAACGCGTATGAGCCCTGGGACCCGACCGCACAGGCCTCTGCTCCAGACGCGGCTTTGCTAGGGGTGAGGCTACAGCCCGAGACGCTCTCCTTGCCTCTGCAGGGTCTAGCAGCCATCACGGTGGTGGGATTTGGAAGGAGCCTGATCCTGTTAGGACTGAGGGAAAAGGACGGGGGGCTATGCAGAGCGGATGTGTGAAGTGAGTGGGGCGGCCGTGGCGATTTTACTGGTTTTTTTCTTGTTGCGAGTTCACGTCCCGTGGAATCCTCCGGCCCGGCTGTGGCTCCGAGCGAAGAGACGGCGCATTGGGCACGTGTGATGCCAGGCATGTGACGTGATCCCCGGCGCCCGCCGGTGCGGATGAGGTGGGAGGGAGGCGGAGGAGGGGCATACTCATGTTTCAGGAGGGGATATGCAGGATCACCTTTGTGGGTGGAAAAGAGCGAGGTCCTGAAACGTGCTTCTAATGAATTCCTTACACGCTGTTGAAATGGCAGCGATCATAATAGCTTATTTCATGTGCCTTTGAAGGGTTCCAGCAAATTGAGTCTAAGAAAGGCAGGGTGTGGGGGGGGGGGGGGGGCAAGGTAGGGGGGGAAGCAAGTGAAATATTACTACTTAAAACATATTCCTAGACATAATAAAGCATCACAGTGAAAATATTGTTGAGACAGCTTTCATTATGCATGTTCCAGGCCTCATTATGGACTAAGCAGAAGTGAATGTGCAGCCGGGGCCTGACAATATCTGCACTGAATTCCTATTATGTAAGAAAGGCTTTCTAGTCCCTGCCAGTGTCGGGATGTGGTGGTTGGTTTTCAATAAAGGTCAGAATCGGTGCCATACTGAATAGTGCTAAAAGTGTGTTTCATTCTTTTGTAGGCCACGGGCACTGTTGGGGATTGATCTGAAAATCTGGTCTGTTGCAGGCCTTTGCTCTCAAGGGAGATTAATATTTTAGCTATTCCTTTTTGTTCAGTGCTTCTAAATGTATTTGGAATGAAAAGAAAGGTTAAAGAGGGGCTCTGGGACGGCGAGCTTCAGAGACTAGATCATTTCATGAAGGGAAATCAATTAAAAAAGGTTGACTGTGAACATTTATCCATTTAGCTCAGCCACTATTGAATTTTCATGATGGACTTCGACTCTTCGGAGAGAACGGAGCTAATGGCAATTGTTCCTTTCTCCTCAAAATTTATTATCTAGTTTATTCAATGGAAAACACTCCATCAAACTAGATAGAGGCCTTAGGCCTATTGATAGATTTGCCTGTGTGGGGTTGGAATGGGGAGGTTTGTCACAGATGTCCGGCCTTTGAAGGAAAATTAAACAAGTATCTCATTACAGAATGCTTCACTGGTCCCTGGAGGTGGCCGCAGACGCAGTGGATTTAATGAGCTGGGAACGTCAATGCTGCCAAAGTTTTCCTCGACCTGTCTTTCTGAAGAACCCCTCTATTTAGGCCCACTCAAGCAAAGGAGAAAGGCACCATGCTGTTTTCTCCCTTTCAACTCCAAAGAAGGGGATAATGCACTTTTTGTGCCATGCATCCAGAGGAATTATGTGTGCTAATTTGATTAGGGGAGATTTGATTAACTGGAAAATGAGGGCTTTGCTAAGACTTTCACACGCTTAATTTAGCCCTTGCAAAGCAGACGCAACGTTGTGTCATGAAACTCAGAAGGCATATGGGAACAGTATTCAGTGGTTCGACGGCCTTTCAGACCCAACAATATCAAGGATTGCCACGGTTCATATTGGGATAATCATTTTAGAGCATTCGCTTTGCTGCAGAATACAAATTGCATTTGGCATTCCAGTTAAACGGTTCAAAGGATAATGAGATTAATATAGTAGGAAACTTAGCTGAGCAAAAGCTTTTTTTTTTTTTTTTTTTTTTTTTTAACACCATTGCGTAACTGGTTTCAAGGGAAACTTAGTTGAAAAATGCCCCTGGTTTTCTCCCAAGAATTCATTATGCTTCGTGGTTCTGTACACTCCTGGTCTTTCTTGGTTTAAAGTAAAAAAAAAAAAAAAAAAAAAAAAAAAAAAAACCTCTTCCATCATCAAAATCTCCCTGAACTTTGGGGAATGATATGATTGTTTAAGCGAAGATGGTTTTTGTTTTTTTTTTTGATGCACTGAAGTACCCCCTTTCTCCATGAAATGTAGGAGCATGAGCTTGGTTGTGGACCTGGGAGGCCTGGGGGAGAGATCGTGGCTTTACTGGTGTTTTCCATTTTCCTTAGGATGTGCTTGAGCGATGGAATGTGCAGCCAAGAAATAGTCCTGTCCCCCCAACACCAAGGCCGTTTGGGAATTACCAACAAACTCTTCAACACCTGACGTTCCTAAGGGCTTATGTAAGGAGGCATCATTCCCTTACTTTCCCAGGAGTATATATTAAAAAAAGAGAGAGAGAGAGACACCAGCCATACCAATCTCTGCCAATCTGAAAAAAGATTTCTTTAAAGGCATTCAGTGTTTAGAGGACACCTGAAATGGCCCTGCGGGGAGAGCTCTGGGCTCCATATGCCAATAATCTTTTAATACAGTCCCTTGGAGTTTCCGCCCCAAAGTCTTTTCCCAAAGATCTCCTTGCCCTGGATGACTGGTCACTTCTCTCTAGCCCTGGGCGCTGTCTCCGCCGTGCCCTTTATTTACAGGCAGATTTTGCCCTCTCTCTACTTGGACATGCTTAGTGCGGGCAGTTGTTGACCCTCCGTTTTGCTGTTAGCACCAGAAATTTGGGCTTTTCCATGAAAATCAATCAATCAGTCCGTCAGTTAAGTGCGCACGCGTGCTGGGTCTTCGCTTTGACGCAGGCAGGGTTTAACTTTCCTGGTGAATTAGGACTGCCTCCTGCCATTCTCCGTTGGCTTGCTGCACTGCAGAAAACTATAAAAGGAGCCACTAACTAGGGCAGACCGCTGACCCGATTTGGACAGAGCGTCTTTGTTTCAGCTGGACCTGGGGGTTTAAATCTTAGGTCTGTTGTCGGGGTGGGGGTGGGGTCCTCTCCGCCCCCCCCCCCCCCCCCCCCCGCCTCTCCCACCATCTCTGTAGGAGGAGAAATCCCCCCGCCCCCCACCACCTGATCACCCATTCTCACTTTGGGATTAGCCGGAGACAGAAAGGAGGGGCTGTCTGTTTGCTTGTGGCTTTCCTGCCGTAGTAGTTGGAGTGGGTCAGGCCCGACTTTTCCTTGGGAAACAGACCCCTGCCACTTTAAGTGGAGTTGCTGGGTAATCGTTCCGCTCGGTTGCATAACCAGAAAGGGATGTGTCAGTACTGGGACCTGCAGACAGCGAAGGCTTCATTAAAACGCTCGCGGAGACCTGGACAGATGAGTGGTCTCCAGTTGGAGTTCTTTCCATCTTCCCCATCTGTTCGCTGCAGTTTTAATTAAATCTACTGAGATTATTTTTGGCCTTCTCCAAGAACAGAAAGCCAGCCTGTGCCAATGTCCACTCGTTTCTGTGCTTTACTGCCAGCCACTAATGAGCAGGCACATGGGGCATCGCCGCCTGTGTGCACCCCCTCCCTCTGCCAGCCATCATGAGTTGCTAATAGGGTAGGAACCAAAAGTGCCAAGCCCAGGCCTCTCCACCTTCTCCCGCCCGCACCCCCACCCTCGGCCCCACCTTGGTACTAAAGAAAGCCAGCTAATGAATGATTCCACTTGTGGTTAGCCAGCTAATGGAAATGACAGGCTTCAAATAACCTTAAAGCGTGCAGCCCGATGCTTGTCTGTCTGATCAGGGCCCTTGCGCTGGCACCTGACACTTTCAATACCATAATGGCATTCACATGCATTCTTTTTGAATTCTGTCATATAGCAAGACCTTTCTTCTCGGCGTTCGCTGGGAGGATGCCTGGCAAAGCTATTAAGACTGTGATGGAAATGACAGTTAACTGCGGGCCTGTCAGTCCCACTTTGGAAGTCAGCACATCCTTATACCCATTAGGAGCGCATCACGGGAACTTCAGAAATAACCTGCCGTAATATACCGTTGGGTTGTTCCACGCCTGCTAACATGCCGCCCAGCACACTCGCCGACAGTCCTGCCCTGCCTCTCATTAAGGGTTTGGTCCGTCGATGTACGGTAGAGACTTTATTTTTAAAATTTCGGATTAGGGGTAGTAATTGCTCTCGCAGAAAGGCGGTATCGCTGTCCCCCGCCGGTTGGTAGATGGTCGTTCTTCACGTAGATGGTCAGTGCTTCACAGATGTAGGAGGCTCCCGTCAGTTGGATTGTCAACAGAAGCTGTGTCTCGAGATCCAGATCCCTAACTGGCCTCCTAGGTTTCCAAAGGAGACTGTAGACAGACGCATGTCATTTTTATTCCCAGCGGAGTCTTCGGTCCCAAACTCAAGTCTAATCCCCTGTTGGACCGTGAGAAAGCCTCAGGGGCCACTCTCGCCCCAGACTCCAAGGCCTGGACTGGACGCCAGCCTGAGCGGCCGGCTTTCCTCTGGGCCTCCTGAGATGAAAACAATGAAGTGGGTCCAAAGAGAGGGATGCAGGAGATCTCCAGAGGGAGGTCCTGCCCTGGCTCAGGCTCTACAACAGGGACTCTTTTGTCTGGCCTTGAAGATGCCACCTCATCCTTGGTCCGTAGCAGCATTTCCATCTGGGGAGTGAAAAAGGGACGTTGTAGAGCTTACCAGTTAGAAGTTTGGACTGACAGCCTTCAGAGTCTTGGTTTGTCCACGTATTCAACGGGGCTGTCCGTTAGGGCACACCCTTCCACTTCCGGCTGGCGATTGAGAATTGAAGCCTTCCAGGTAATTACCAGGAAAACGCCTTTCAGACTCCCAGGAAAACGCCTTTCAGACTCCCTGCCATCCAGTAGCTCTCAAAACTGTGCTGAGAGAAACGTTTGGGGAAGATTCTATCGAGATATGCAGCCCTTTTCCGCTAGATTGGCATTTCTCTGAAATGTTTCCCGGAATAATTTGCCTGTCAGATATTAATAGACGTCCCTAGGATAAAGGATTTTGTTTAGAATGATCGAGTAAGGGGCCCCTGGCTGGTTCCGCCGGTGGAGTGGGCAACTCTTGATCTCGGGGTTGTAAGTTTGAGCCCCGTGTTGAGCACAGATTTGTTTACTTAAAAACAAAATCTTTAGAATTATTGAGTTAAATCAAATTAAGCAAACTTATTTGGGGGGGGGGGGGGCGGTGGGCAAGGTAATAGTGTGCTGTGTTCACCAAACAGGTTTGACCTTAGAATTACCTGTTAACACTCCATAGGTCCCTTGGGCTCTACAGTTTGGGAAATATTACTACACGCCCTCTGGAGTAAGCCAGAGGACCAGAGAGTGAACCCACACTGCTTTGCAATGGCAGGTGGCGCCGGGAGCTCTGCAGAGACCGTAAGAGCCCCGTGAAACCCATTCGTTGCCTGGCCTCCTACACGAATGCGGCAAAATGTTAACAGCGCACATCGTGGGTTGTTTTCTTCACGTAGGCCCTCGGGAGAAATAACGCTCTGGTTGTAGAGTCAGGAAGAGTTGAACTTCTGAACAGCTGCCTTCTCGGTGTCCTGTGTCCCGTGTCTCTGTGTCCTCTGTGTCCCGGCGACTGCGCAACCAAGTAGATTTCCCTCTTCCCGGTGGCTGCCAGAAGCCTAGAGCCGGCTTTGTGGCCCTCTCCGTGTACGTGGCGAGTGGCTGGCGGACAAACCTCATTCTTATCGCTGTTGTCCCTCCCTACCTTGTTTCTTCATCCTTCTCTACCAAAACTTTCTAAAGGATTTTTCTTTTCATTATCTTTTAAAGCTACCTTAAATCCTTTTAGGTCCAAGGCAAAGTAAACGATACACCACATTAGCTGTTGCCACTCTGGCCACCTCACTGAACCGAGACTCAACTTGTCTGGCGCTTTGGACTTGTCGACAAGGATGCTGCGCAGTTGACGGAGCGCCACAGCTGTGGCGAGAGTTAGTCACTTAGCTCAAGGGCAGACAGTGTTTTTGGCTCTGGAGACTCTCGAGCATGGCAGTCCTTGTTTTTGCGTTTCTCCAGTCATTGGAGCCATGAAAACAATTCCTAAGCCATGTTTTCCATTTTTTCCCCTCTCTGGCAAGCTCCTAGAACCTTCTTGTCCATATGTGTTTTATCCTCGGTAGACTCCTAGTGGGCTAGGAAAATAATTTACAGAAGATTCCCTAGAAATTTCGGGCTAAAAAGGGCCTTAAAGCTCATCTAGGCCTGGGCTGGCTGATGGGTTTCCGTTGTGCTATTTCTAGTGTTTGGTGGCTGCCTGGAGAGCCATGTAGAGAGCTCTGGGCCAAGAAGGAACAAATGGCTGGATTGATTGGTGACATCTGCCATGAATGTGGCATGAAGGAGAAGTTAAGAGCACTATGCGTTTTCTGTCCCCAGTGTCTCTCGGTTGACAGATGAAGTTACCTTAGATAGAGATGCCACTAGAAATCAAGCGTCCTCACTCTGAGTCCGGGACTCCTTTTACCCCGTCTTGCCGAAATAATTCTTTTTCTTCCAACTATACGGATAGTAAAGTAGAGCACTGAAAAATTAAGCTAGTGGCAGACTGGTCATGGAATTCATTAGAAAACACGGAGCCTTCTTCTTTACTCTTTTTTCCAAGTTCTGATAGAGTTAAGAGATGAGGCCAGTCCATAGGTAGACCTCACCAAGCTGTTCTTGTCCACAGTCAGCCATATTAGCTTCATTTCTGGTTCTTTTTTCAAATGAAGCCTATCTGTTGTATTGAAACGTACCCTCCAGTAAGTGATTTTCCCCTGGGTGCTTATTCGGCCAAGGATGCTGTTGGCCAAAGCCAAACTAACAGATTTAAGCCTCCTAAGGTATATTCTCTTCTCTTAGAAAAAAAGGAAACATAGGGAGGGACATTGTAGAAAAATCAGATTGGGCAACTCTGCTATCTCAGTATGCAATGCTGATTGATAAATGTCACATTAGCAAATATTAATCCTTCCAAATAATAATTCAGATATAATTGAGTTTGGCTCCTAAGGATTTTTCTCTTGAAACAGTGGAATTCTTTTCCCTAAGCAATTTGCTAATAAAAAAATTGGTGCCATCGTATTTCTTCCTCTTTGCCTTCCCGCCTCAGAAATCAGATTAGCGGTGTTGCCCCCATGTTCACCGATGGAACGTTCCATCACACCTTCCTAAGTGTTGGGGACACGAGTTTCAAGTGTCCAGAGATAGGACAGAACAGGTGCAATTAATGCATCATTTTTTTCAAGCTTTGCTTCCAACGGTCTGTAGACTGCTTTCTCTCCTGACGTGAGTCAAGCTACTGCATGTGAGGGAATCCATCTTGGAGGGCTTTCTCCATTCAGGCTTATGCGACTGAATTCACAGCTCCACTGATTTAGTGCCTCGTTTGTCACTTTGTTGAGGAGAGGCTTTTTTGGACCCGCTTCAGTGGGACACTGGCCGGAGTGAGAAGTGGGAGGCATCTGCTCGGAGCTGCTATGTTGTCCCCTCTTCAGACATGATTGATACTCAGCCTGGAGGAGAGAAGCACAAGATAACAAGCGTGCCGTCGGGAAGTGGTTGGTGTCGGCAGGGCGGACTCTGAGATGCCTCCCTCCCCAGCGTACAGGCCCCCAAGGAACCGACCATGTCAGGGCCTCGGGTATCCACAACACAGCGCCTTCGAAAATAACCAGCACCGGCTCCGTGGAGCCATACTTCTCAAAAACGCGCTGGGCCTCAAAGAAAACTTCCATCTCTTAGCTGCCGGCAGCCCAGGGCCAATTACGGTGAACATACTTGACAGTTTAGTTCTAGCAACCCCCGAAACGGTGGAGCTTCAGTGCTGGAAGCCAGGCTGGTTTCGTACTGACCTTAAGCTATGCAGATGCGCCCTGAGCGGTTGCTGGGCTGCCGGCTGAATGGGAATGGGGTAGTTGTGCGTGCCCCGGCATCATTGACATTCCAGGAGGGTGCTTCCTGCCCGCCTCCCCCCTCACCAGGTGCCGCATCTCCTATTAGTTCTTCGGGAAGGAAGGCAGGTCAAAAAGGTGGAGGAAGTGGGTCAGAAAGAGGGCAGTCTCTAATGGAGTGGGGGACGCCTATTTATTTGCTGGGAGGAATTCTCTCCTATGGAAAAAGGGTTCCAGACGAAGGCTTAGGATACAAGCCTTACCTCTGAAGGTGCTCAGGCCATTAGGGCTATGCCTGCAGGTCTTCTGTCTGTTGACCTTTGCTCTCCGGCCAAGCACACCAGGCTCCCTGGAGGATTGCTTGGGTCGTGGGGAGAGTCGGGTTATGTTCTAATTGAAAAATAAATTTCTTCTTGAGAAAACGGGAACCCTCAAACCTTCAAGGCAATGGGAGAGCAAAGAGACGTTCCAGTGTCTCGGCCTGAAACAGGGGGGTCTAGCTAGGATTAATACAGTACTGCAGACTCTGTGGACAGGCTTCGCAGAGCCCAGGATTCCCGTCAAAATGTATTTGAAGTTTTATTTGAGCACTTGGACCTTGGCCTCAGAAGAGGGTCCCTCGCCGTCATCAGACTCTCAAGTAGCTCTGTAACAGCAACAGCGAAAGTCCGGATTCCCTGGGCCGGCAAGGACAGATATTGCACAAGTCCTCATGATGTCATACCCCCTTGTGTTCGTCATCCTGACCCCCTTCACCCCAGCCGAACCCGAGCTATAACCCACCAACCCACCAACGTGGACCCCGAGTCCCAGGGAGCTACATTCTCATCCAGCAAAGGTTTGAGGAACCTTCCACACGTGCAAAAGAGACTTCACAATCACTTTTATTGCGTCTTGGTTCAGGCAATCTTTTTTTTTTTTTTTTTGAAGCCCTTATATTTTATACTGTTCATACAGTTAAACGTGTCCACCTTAAAGCTCTCCATTCCGTTTTTCATCCCTTGGTCAAAGGCGGGGCCAAAATTGAGCTTTGGCCTGTGTGCGGCAACATGTGCTTTTACCCAGAATAATGCGATCAGAATTCCAGAGCTCGTCAGACCCAACCCACTTCTTTTACCGTGTGGAGGCCCACGATGTGAAGTAGCTTTCTCAAAGCCCCACGTCTAGCTGTTAGTAGAGGCGATGAATTATGCCATCCTCTGTTTGGATCAAAGAAAGGAACACGCTGAATTAATGCAATTTTTACAAAGCTGGGGGTTTTCCTTAACGGTCATCCTTAAGAGAAGGCGCAGTGTGGTTGTGTGGAAATGTCACGAAAGTCCATCTTCTTGGCCTTTTTGAGACTCGTCTCCACCCCCCTGCGCTTGCCCTTGCTACCCCGTCTCCCCCAGCCCCCCATCCTCCTTATCAAGCTGAGTGTACAGAGCACCTTGGACCTTGAAGAGGGCTTCCTCTGCGCTCCCAAGCTGCGTGACCGCACATGGCAAGCACATAGATTTGTTCATGTGTTCTTGCTTTGAATGACCCAGTCCTCCCGCCATGCTGCCCGAAGAAACAGGAAGGTCAGCGAAAGGAGAGCGGAAAAATACCACGGGTACCCCCCCCCACCCCCACCAGGGGCAGGTTGAGACTCACCACTTACTAGGATTCCAGGTGTAGACGCGTCCTTTCATCTGGTGGAAAGCTGCAGTGTGGGTAGAAAAGCGGGTTTTGTTAACAGGTTGCTGTTGGTTTCTTTCTTCTTCGAGGTTCCTAGTGGCTCTTAGAAACCACGTCTGTTGTGACTCAACCGTCTACAGGGCCAGAGGCGGTTCCACAGACAGCCCCTTTCTAACGACCAGAACTCCCTGTACCTCTGCTCAGATTGACACATCATGTTGCTTGCTTGCTGCCTTAAAGAAGAAAAAAAAAAAAGCGTTGTATATATAACCTAGATTATGTCCCTATAAAGTGAATTTGTAATGACTCCCTCGCGAGCTTAGCAAAAGTATGTCTAGACAATTTTTTCTGGCTTTCCCTCCCAAACCTCTTTGGGTTAAAAATAGGGAAGGATTTGTTTTAATACAGTGCAGCACTGTATCTTTAACCTTTTGTCCAAATGCACATTGCCTGTTTAAGTTTTATTTAGAGAAAGCGTGTAACTTATAAACCAGCTCGCGCAGACCTCGAGACTGTCCCCGGCCGGCCTTCCTGCTGCCAGCGGATTAGCCAAGACTCCAGAAGTGTTTCACAGGAAACTCAGATGGAGGGAAGCACTTAATTATTATCCAAATTTTTCCCTTTAGTTAAGTCTTACGGTAAGATATCCCAGAGATTATATTTTTAGCAACCACTTTAAAGAGACTGGGGAGATTAATTTAAAATTGATAATCGCATGGCAGCACCACGGCTTAACAAGCTCAAGGTCTGCCTTGTGGAGCTCGCTGCTCTCAGGGGACTCCGGTTCAATTCTCTTTGCTGCCAGTTGAAATCAGAAATCACAACCGCAGTGATTAGCAGTGAATCCCCTGATCTCCGTGCCCCAGGCAGAGGGAGAGGGGGCCTGTTTTCTCGGTAGCCAGTAAGTTAACCCCTTTGTGGGCGGAGGCCACGGGCAGAGGAAGTGATTCGTGGGGATGGGGTGGGGGGCCTGGGAATCGCCATCTCTACAAAAACTGCCCAGACGGTCCTGAGCATCATCGGGTCCGGGAGCCACTGCTTTGGAGGCAGAAAGAGCCTCGCTGGCCCCGCCGAAGCCACCCTCTGGCCCCCGTGACCGCTGACACCTGTACCCGCGCGGTTCAAAGGCCTCCAGAGGCCCCTGCTTCCCTGGCTGGCGGGCAGCTTTATCAAGCTGTGAGAGTCGTTCTTTGTAGAAAGAAACAGAACAGCCCGCTTTCTGCCCCTCTTCCAGCTTTCTGTCTTTAAAAAATGGCCTCTGGCTACCAAGTGGACGATTATGGATAGCATTGCAGAGGAGCAGTAAGGAGTGTTAATGAGCTGCAGGATATCAGACACAAAAAAGAAAATATTTCCCCGGCGGGCCAAACAAAATTAATTTTAAAAATTAATGTAAACCACTAATGGTGCAAGTGCCTCCATTAAATTATAGGGACTGTGACATGTACGATGCGATATTTTTGCCATTGAATTTGTTATCTAAGAGGTGTTCATTGTTTGTTACAGTGTGAAAAGCTGTTTTCCTCCAGATAAGCTTGTTCATTAGTAAACTGGATCCCTGCCACCACCCTGTTTCTTTGCTCTGAAGCAATGCCTTGTAGCATAAATGCAGACAGCCGCTCTGCTTTTAATATCAGAAATGTAAATCAAAAGCGTCCAGCCTGGTTTTAAATGGCTTCAGTCTTTCTCAGGATGAAATCTGGGGGAAGAAATTCTTCTCTCTGCTGCTTCTGACACCACGGCTCTGGCAGACAGGCCCTGAAAGCGGCTGATAATTATTAAACAAAGTATCTTGCTTCCCACTGAGGTCTCAGGATCCTCCTGTCATTAGACTGGATTTATTTCTAGGGTTTCATTCACGCTGTGACAGTTTGGGATTGATAAATCCTGTGTTTTAATTTCAGGCAGCAATGAAACTGGTCAAATGCAATTTGGGAGGGACCAAACCCTTGATAAAATGGCCGTGCATCTTAATGCCTAGACACAGAGCCAGCATGAAGAAGGCATCTCGGGGGCATTGCTGAGCCCTCAGCCGAAGCGGGCGGCAACCAGAGCCCGCTTGGAGGCGGTACAGAGGCAGGCCCAGCCAAGCCTCCTCCAGGGCGGGCCCAGCGCGCCTCTGTTCCGCCCCGCCCCCTGTTCTGGCTGGTTGGCACCGGCCTTGCCTCTGAGAAAAGGAGAGGGCAAACAGGAGGAGCCCCGCGTCCTGCCAGGCAAAGCCAAGGAGCCAGGTGTGTGCCGTGGGGCGAGGGCGGGCTTCGGGGTGTGCTCGGCTCTGTGGCCCCCGCTTCGGACACTTGACGTTGGCCCAGCCCAAAGAGCGTGTGGGTTCTCACTGCACCTCCACACTCTGCTTGAGTTGCACAAGCTCGGGGTCTGATTTTTTTTCTCTCTCTCTCTCTTCAAAGGAAAGCCAAAATTACTGACTCCTCTGATATTCTTTTTGGCTTTGTCTACTTACTCAACAAATATCCAATGCAGCCTAATTTCAAATCTGAAGGGTGCATCAGTAACCGGTTGAGAGCAGAGAGAAAACCTGATTAGCAATAAAGCTCATTTCCATAGAAGCAGGGTAATTAAGATACTGTGTGAAAAAGTACTTGGGGAGCCCTGACCAGTCAGCTTTCGGGGGTCCTGCGAGGCGGCAACCTGTCCCTGCCCTGATGGGGAAACAGCTGGACGGACACAGAGGAAGGACGCTGGGGTCCTCGGCAGGGCTCCGTGCCTTCCCGTGGGGCTGCTGGTATCTCACCGGGCTCCGAGTGCATGCAGCACAGCACAAGCCAGTACCAGAGCGGCCACAAGAAGGCTGTTCAGAGGCCCCTCCACTTCCAGACTCTCCATTTTATTAGCAAGGAAACTGGGAGTCCCAGTAATGGCTTGCCGCTTAAAAAAAAAAAAAAAAAAAGGCACAAAGTAACTGACTCATTCTGAAAGGTCCATCGGACCCTTGTGCCACAGGCTTCTAACTGGTCCTGCTAATCACATATATTAAAGCAGGAACTGAAGTGCCATCGTGCCATCGCTAAGATGACCATATGTCCAGGTTTGCCTGGGACAGTCCCAATTTATACATTGTTAATAACTCCCCTTCCACTCTGAAAAACACCCCAGTTTAGGGGCACCTGGGTGGCTCAGTCTGTTGAGCGCCTCACTCTTGCTTTCAGCTCAGGTCATGATCCCAGGGTCATGGGATCGAGCCCTGGGTCGGGCTCTATGCTGACAGTGTGGAGCCTGCTTAAGATTCTCTCTCTCTCTCTCTCTCTCTCTCTCTCTCTCTCTGCCCTTCTCCCCTGCTCTCTCTCTAAAATGAAACTAAAAAAATAATAAAATTCAATTACAATTTTGAAAAACACCCCAGTTTAATTGTGACATGACGTGGTCACCCTAGGCATTACCCACAACCTAGCCAGTTCATTCAAGGCAATTTACAAGCCTCATATGGCCCGTCAATCAGAATCTTGTTTGAAAGTTGCAAGAGGATACATACTGAACAGAACCAATAAAATCAAGTTCTAAAAAGTGTAGAACAGAAGCACCCGGGTAGCTCAGCTCTCAGCTGGTTAAACGTCTGACTCTTGATTTTGGCTCAGGTCATGATCTAATGATTCAGGAGTTCAAGTTCTGCACTGACAGTGCAAAGCCTGCTTGGGATTCTCTCTCTCCCTCTCTCTGCCCCTCCCCTGCTTGCATGTCTGCTCGCGCGCGCGCTCTCTCTCTCTCTCTCTCAAAATAAACAAACTTGAAAAATCACAGAACTGGGGCGCCTGGGTGGCTCAGTCGGTTAAGTGTCTAACTTTGGCTCAAGTCATGATCTCGTGGTTCGTGAGTTCGAGCCCCACACTGAGCTCTCTGCTGTCAGCACAAAGCCCACGTTGGATCTCGTCTCCCTTTGTCCCTGCCCCTAGCACTCTCTCTCAAAAATAAGTATTTTTTTAAAGTCCACAATATGTAGCAAAAACGCAAATACATACTATGCACAACAAATATCAAAATAGTGCCAGTATCTCTCTGTGAAGAGGTATTCAAAATATCTATTTCAGCTGGATAGAGGCTGTTTTCCTTACGTATTCCTTATATTATCCTTTATTTTTTGGTAGGCAGGAATATTTCATAACTTCACGTTTTCAAGATAATTATGATTCGGTCCATAGGGGATGGTTGCATGAAAGTATAGGAGAGAGAGTGTATGTGTGTTATGCGTGTGTAGCAAAGGGGGAGATTATATTTAGGGTCAAGCCTCTCCAGAATTGCTGTTGCCTACTAGAGATGAGATTACCAGGAGCAGGAATCGGGCCCTGCATCTGACCTCGGGGAGCACACTGATGCCCAGCGGCTCCAGGAAGAGGCGAGGTGTAACCAGCACAGGCACCCGCCCCGGTACCCGGCGCCCTCAGAACTGAGGTTCGCATCTTGCGGTGGGACCTGAGAAAGCTAGCTGCTTGCATTTCGGGCAGGTTTGCCTCCACAGACTCTGCCGCTCAGTCACATTCAGTTTGCAGGTTGACATGCACCGTTGTGTCCTTGAGGTCGGCGCTTGCCTGTAGATTTTGATAATCCCTCTGTTTCCTTCTCCCCCCAGTACTTGCAATAACTCAGATCCTTTCTCTCCACCGTTTGCAGTAAACAGATGGACGAGCACGGAGAGAAATGTGCAGTCTTAGGGGAGGCCCGCCGGTGGGGGCCGGGGGCCACAGGCGATGCCCTAGCATCTGCTGGAGAGTCTCGTGCCAATGCAAAGAATCGGGCTGAAATCTGAGGGACTCCTCCTGGAATAATCTCGAGGAAGCTTTACTTCTGCCCGGGAGACTGCGTGTTTTGGCTTGAACCTTCCCTGTAAACACGGTAGCTGCATCTAGTCCTGATCTCAGAACTGTCTGCCTTCCAGAAACTGCGCTTCTAGGCAAAGAAAGGACCCGCTCACCCTCCGCCCCGTTATTTTTGATCTTTACAGCTGACGTGTGCTTTCAGCCGTACTTCTGGAACCTCTGTCCGAGTAGGTGCCGGTGTAGTGCCAGTCGTACTGACTGGCTTACGAAAGCGCCCAGGAGTGAGTAAGATGGCCCCAGAGTGAGAAGGGACATCCCCCGTGGGAATGGGTTTTTCTAGAGGAGAGGAGACCTGAGAACAGAGGGGCATGAGAACGTGGGGTCTGGACTGAGTACACATCTTACTCTATCCGTGGCCGTGTTTGCGAGCACTCTTTCACCCACGCAGGTGGTCCTTGGCAAGCCAGTGACTATTTGGTCTGGACACTGTACTTGTGGGCACCCGGGACAGTGATGCGCACACAGCCCGCGCCCGACACGAGCCTAGCAACAGCCAGCCTTCACTGAGCGCACTCCGCCCCCTAGCCCTTTGGTAAACACTTGTTACGGTTTTTTGCTCCTATTCCTCCGTCACCTGTTGAAGTAGGTGTTGAAGTGTGTGGATCGGCCGTATGAAATTGCCATTTGTTGTATGTCAAAAACAGTCAAATATATATTGGCAGTTTTATGGGATTCGGTCTGGTCTCGTATTCAAAAACAGAAACATCAGCAACTTCGTTCGCGTCAACGTAATAGCCTTTCGTATCTGTTTTGCCGGTGCAGAAATTCAGACGCCGAAACTTGCTGTAAGTCAGCCAGCTAGCAGGTGGAGGGGCTGGGATCTGAACCAGGTAGGGCAGCCTCGGACCTTGGCACCGCCCTGCCTCACCACGCTGCCTCCTTGGGCGAAAGACAAAGGCCTGTTTTCGAGGCCTGGGTGTTCAGATCAGTCCTTCCACACCTCGGCCAACTTGGAGATCAAAGATGGCTGGTCAAATGAATCAAATGTTTCCTGGAGTCTTGGGTTACACTCTTGATGCTCTGTTTAAAAAGAACGATGTGTAGTGAGCACACCAGAAACCTGGAAGACGGGAAAAAAATCTCTCTGTACGATCTCTGCTCCTCTCCCCAGCAAAGAAAGAAAGCGGTGTGGTACCAGCAGAGGTGTTCTCAGCAGGACCTGGCCCATTAAATGAAAGACTTCCATGCTGAGCCAATCAAGAGAGACCTGGACAAAAATCAGACTCTTTCCTGCCCTGGAAACCCATGCCTTGAATCTGTAATTCATCTGTTAAATCAAGTGTGCAGCCGGTGGTTTAGCACAGAGGGGGACTGCAGGGAAGGGAAGAGTGAGGGGCAGAAGCTGTGGCACTTGAATTTTCAGCATCAGAGTCAAGTTAGGAAAAAGAAACGGGGCTGTGATAGCTTCTTGGACCTTACGTTGCCAGCCAAGAGAAACCAGCGGGAAAGATTCTCGAAAACTGATGAGCTGGTGGAGGCATAGGAACAATGGGGGAAGAGGCAGGGGCCCCGGGGGCTGAATAAAGCACAGTGCCTCTGTTGCCTTTCAACAAGACTGAATAAAGTTTAGGATTTTTTTTTTTTAAGGGACTTGTAGCCATTTTTAAACTTTCATTTTTCATAATGTCACAGATAATCTTTTTATCTATTATCCGCTGGCTCTTTTCGGGGAGGCATTTGCATCAGATAGTGCTGCACAGATCATGACTGTCTCTAGCGGGGAAAGCGGCTTGAAATGAAAGGTTATTCACTCCCTCTGCTTTCCCCGGCTTTGTTCTTGATTCTCGCGCAGTTTTTTGTTGTTTTTTTTTTTTTTTTTTTCATCTGAATTCAGGTATTTCTGGAGTTTTCCTTTAGAAACCCTTCCATTCTGAGATCTAAGCAGATCCAGACTCCGGTCTGTGTAGCGGGGGTTACAAAGCCTATGTTCACTGAAAGTGAAACATCTACTTTGAAACATCTGTCAGATACCCGGTGTCCTCCAGAATCCCCCGGGAGCGTTTCCTACGGAGGTGGCACCGGCAGAGAGGTGGGCCCTCCCACGGCCGGCGGTGGCCTCCGGTGGTGGTGGGGCATAGCCTTTTAAACACACACTGCCGGGCTGGACTGGGCAGTCCGCTCCTTCCAGCAGCAAGGAGAAAGGGTCTGGGGGTGGATTTCCTCCTGCCCCTCCCCCTAAGCGGGGACTGGCAGACCTGAGCTCTCCCAGCGGGAGCAGTGGGGCTGTGTGTGGACAGAGCATGTTGGGAGCCAAGTGGTCACGTGGGCTGGCCGGGAAGAGGAATCCAAAGCAAGCCCATTTGTTTGCAGAACCCCATTAGAAAGCAAAGAATGGCCTAGAAAGTCATGGAGGTATGACTTATAGTTTGTGTTCAGCTTTCATTACTTAGCTCCTCCCCCACCCGCCACTCGGAGCTCTAGGGGGACCCCGGGCAGGCCCCGAGTGGTTCTCGGGCCTGCATGATGAGGCGTCTCATGGAAGCACCCTCCTCCTCCCCTCCAGCTCCTTCTGCTGCTGCCCCCCACCAGAACATTCCACCATTCCCTCCCACGGAGACCGGAAACATTGCTTTCCCTCTTCAGAAAGAGTGAGAGCAGTCTGCAGAGGCAAGGCCGGTGGGGCCACTACAGTTTCTGTGTTCAAACTGCATTGAGCTTGGTCTCAAACAGCTGCACTCAGGTTAATCGTGGCCTCACAGAACAGTGGCCACGGGCTTGTTGGTGCATGGTTTCGGTATCTAAAGAGTCCCCAGCACGGGGGGAGCCCTGAGCCCGTAGAAGTACTGACAAGCCCTTCTAGCCAGAGGACAATTCTTCGTGGCTTTTGAGTGCCCGTCTGATGGCCCACACTCACCCTCACAGGGGCCTGCAGGGGGGGTGATGTGGGGACACCACCGCCTGGGGAGGTCGAAGTGATGGTCCAAGTTCGTGGGCCTGGTGGCTGAGGGAGCCTCAGAACTTAGGTCTTTCTGAGCCTGACTTCTCATTCATACTATCTCCTGCCTACCTCCCATTGCCAGTTGTTGGGGGGCACACCGTTCCTTTATTTTCGGGACTCTGGATAGTGTTGCTACCTTGAGGATTTGTTTCCGAGAGAAAGGTTGCATTGTTGGAATAAGAAGGTAATTTCCTTCTCCCTAAACCTCTCTGTCCAGACCTTTGAGCCAGTCCTCACAACTTTCTACTTTTATGACTGAAAAGAAACTTCTGTTAAGTCATAAATATACTAGAGGCCCTTAGACTACATCCATGAAAATATTCTCTCCTTGGGCGTGGAACTCTCCCAGGGCTGTGGCAGGAGTATAGAAATCGTTTCTGAGTTGTCAGCCACACACAACAGATTTCCCAGTCATAACAAATACACACTGTACCTGTGCACACGGAACTCTCCAAGTAAAGCAAACAAGTTCTGGGCATCGCGGCTCTCCTCATTTGCTGCCACTTTTCTGTCAGGGCTCTGTGCGTTTAGTTCTGCTGTACAGATACTTGTGAATCTTCTCATAAGCAGAGTGGCTGTTCCATGGCTTTTACTTAACTTGCTTCAGAGTTAAAGGGAGTCGCAGGTTTACGTAGATTGGCCTCTGACATGGCAAATGCACGCCGAACGCTCAGAAGATGCCGATCGTCGCCCCGGGCCCGCTTCCCATCATGACGGGAGCAGGTGTCTCTGCTTCTTTAAGGCTCAGAAGAAAACAGTGATAACACCTGCTGTGCCCACCCTGTTGGGCTGGGGGAACTGTAAGAGTCCCAGGGCAAATGAGAAAGAGTGGGTGCCCCTGGATGTGACCTGGGTGCCAGGATTCACCAGAAGTGCTAGGACAGACCTGACCTGCATTTGCCCAGTTAACAGCTTTTGCTTCCTAGGGGGCACCTGGGTGGCTCAGGCGGTTGAGTGTACGACTTCAGCTCGGGTCATGATCTCACGGTTGGTGGGTTCGAGCCCCACAACGGGCTTTGCGCCGACAGCACAGAACCTGCTTTGGATTCTCTGTCTCCCTCTCTCTCTGCCCCTCCCCTGCTTGCTCTCTTTCTCTCTCAAAAATAAACATTAAAAAACATTTTTTTTTTTTTTTAAGTTTAGAAGGTTTCACATCCTAGGACACACTGTGCCCCTTTGCTGGCAGGGGGAGAATGAATTCGGATACCCACACCAGCCCACTCTTTGACAGGAAGCCTTGGTTCCTGGCAACGGGATTACCCACGTGTCCTTAAAGTGCCCGCTGCCTCTGCTCCTGCCCCACAACCTGTAGCTCACTGGGGAGGCCACGCGTGCTTCCGGCCTGTCTGCCGCCCACCCCCAAGCTGGCTGCTGAGCAGATAATCCAGCCTCCCTCAGTGTGGCCGGTACAGCAGCCGGCACAACTCTCGAAGCTGTGCAGCCGCCGACCTCCCCAGCCACCTGGAGAGGCACACCGCGGGGGCTGCCGGGAGGTTCGGGGGTCACCTCATGGCTGAGCCCTCCAGAGAGACTTTAGCCTGTAAAAATAATAACAATTACAGATGATGCAAGTTTCAAATGTAAAACGTAGCTCATTGATAAACTCTAGGAAATTCAGCATGTATTTAAAAATATTCACATACGCCTTCGACGTCGTTTACATTCTTGTGCGTTTGTTCAGTAGGACCCTCCAGAGGAAGGGCAGAGTCCTCGGTTTTCTCTTAGCTTTTTGCCATGGGCCTGGCAGTATTAAGTTTAGGAGCCACACGACCTGGGTTTGAATCCAGCTCTGGCACTCGATAGCTCTGTGACCTTGGGCAGGTTTTTTGACATGTTTATAATTCCGTCTCCTCACCTCTAAAATACGGTTACCTACTTCATAGGGGTGTTCTGAGGCATTGGCACAAATAAAGCACTGGCAGTCGTGCCTCCTGACATGCACTAAGCACGGAATAATACGTCAACAAGATTTCTTTTTCTTAAAACGTGTTTTATTAAATAAGAACACGGGATCTTACAAGTCAAGGACCTATGGTTCCGTAAAGACGGGGACTGAGATTGAAGCATTACCCTCCGTTACCCCCGCCTCCGTTACCCCCCCGTTACGCCCCCCCCTCCCCACCAGCTCCGTTCTCATCCACCTCGGAGAACAGACACTACCCATTTGGATGGATTTCAAAGCCAAGCAACCTGCCTTACCGTTCACATCAAGGCCAGACCCTGGTCTGGTGATTATGGAGTCGGAGACCCATGTCCAATACCATTTGGTAGCACGTCGCTTAATTCCTGAAGATCACGGTGTGGGGGTTCAACAAGTCCTAAGTTTACAGCCACGCTTCATTTTTCTCCCCAAAATACAAAATACTGTTTAGTCCCCACCAAACCTAGGACAGCAATTGAGGTGTTGCTCTTCCCATTGGCTGGATGGGAAAGTGGTGTCCCTTGGGTGGGAGAGGACTGCAGGTCTCCTCAGTGTCAGGGTCTCCACAGTAACGACTGGCTGCTTTTTTTTTTTTTTTTAATTTTTTTTTTTTAATTTTTTTTTTTAACGTTTATATATTTTTGAGACAGAGAGAGACAGAGCATGAACGGGGGAGGGTCAGAGAGAGGGAGACACAGAATCTGAAACAGGCTCCCGGCTCTGAGCTGTCAGCACAGAGCCCGACGTGGGGCTCGAACTCATGGACCGCGAGATCATGACCTGAGCCGAAGTAGGACACTTAACCGACTGAGCCACCCAGGTGCCCCGACTGGCTGCTTTTAAAGCTCCCCCCGTGACTCTGGGGAGAAATAGCAGAGCCACTGTCTGGCCAGCAGGTCAGGCACAGCACAGGACCATCCCGGCAGCCCTCCATCCTGTGACCTCTAGTGTGGAGATGAACGGAAGACAGGGGTCAAGCCAGTGATCTTACAGTGAGACAAGGAGACGACTTGTGTGCCCGATCCTGCTCATGCCCTTTCAGAACACTCCCTAGCAGAGCTTTGACCGTGGCCGAGACCAGTGGATCTGAAAGTTGTGCGCACACCAGAATCACCGGCAGGGGCTGTAAGAATTCGGACTGTGGGCCTCCCCCCACCCCCCACCTCCAGAGTTTCTGCCTAGGTAGGTCTAGGGTTGAGTCCGAGGATTTGCATTTCTAACAAGTTCCCGGCTGATGCTGGTCCAGAGAGACCACACTTTGAGAAAACTGTGCTTTGATAGCAAGTGTGGTTAGCAGGCCTTGATCACTGCTCAGAAACTTCACAGGATGATTCAAATGCTGAGCCCTGCAAGTTCCAATTCCAGACAGGAGGCAACGAGGCCGGAAGCCCTTCTCGATTTTGTGCATTCGAGGACCACAGAGAGACTTCGGCCCTGGGCCCAAGGAAAGCTGTCTGCAGCTTGCTGCTTCTCTCTACCCCGGGTTAATAACTTTCCTTCCATTTGTCTGGAGGAAGGTTGCAGACACCAGACTAGAGTCAATGAGCAGGATGAGTGGTAGGAGTGGGAGTGGGGGAGTGCGTTAAGTTTGCTGAGGGGTAAACATGCCCAGAACCACCAAAGAATGACTGCTAGCTGCTTGGGGGGCAGATGTGCAAGCTGGCATTGAAGCAGCCTCTCTTGTAGGGGCCCGGTGCTATTGGCACGCGGCCCCCCTCCTAGCACATCTCCTCGGTGAAGGGGCCTTGGGGTGTTGTGGCCTGAAACTCAGTAGGCAGAGGGTTGGGTTTGCATGCCCACTGCTGTCACTTCCTAGCCCGGGGCCAAGGAGGTTCCAAACCACGCCTCATTTCTCAATGTAGAAGATGGAGAGAACGCTCTCTGACTTCACCACCTCTCCGGTTGTGGGCGAGCCCTACTGCACGCATTCGGTGCTGTGCATTCCTGGGCATGTCTCCAAGGCTGGGGCTCTCTGCAAGGAAGGCGGCCACCAGGGCAGCCCAGGAGTTCTTGAGAAATGCTTGCGAGGAGGCGTGTGGCCAGCTTTCCACCTACTCACCTTCCCAAGTCACTGGGTCCCTTCCTCTTTGGTTCCTCCTCTGTACCATGAGGCTGGAGAAAGTACTTCGTTCAGAATCTCTTCTGGCTGTTAAATGGCTTGAGCCCACTGTCAACCGGAAGACTCCAATACAGACTGTGACGTCTAAACCCCAAACAGCAAGGAGCGTCTCTTGCAAACCACCAGCCTGGATGGGTGGGGCGGTTTTGCGGTTCCAGGCACCGATGACCGCCCTGTCGCGGTGTCCCAAGCCTCCGATTGCCTCAGGGCCGCCCTGACGCACCCAGACCCCATCCCAGCCTGTCCCTCCCGGGCCGGGATGCCAAGTCGTCCGAATCGGCGCGCACTCCGCCTCGGCGGCCGCCCGACCCCGCGCCGGCACGCCCGGGCTCGCGCCGCAGCCAATCGGCGCGTGCACTGCGGGTGACCTCCCCCGGGCCGGGAATAAATTGTCAAGTTTCCCCACCGCCGGTCTCACTCTGCCGGGCTAATTAGGAGAGCCGCTCCGGAGCAGCGCCGAGGTCGCGGGCGGTGCGCGGGCCGGGGCCGGGGCCGGGCGGGGGCCCGCGCACCGCGGCTGGACTGCCGGCGTCCGGAGCCGCTGCCGGCACCGCTTCCCGGGCGCTGCCCCCTCGGGCCGCTCGGCGCCCCGGCCCCCGCCTCGGAAGCCGGGACCCGGGAGAGGCCGGGGCACATCGGCCCCGGCGGGGGGGCGCCGCGCGCCCCGCTGCCCTCGGACCCGCGGCTCGGTCCCCCGCGGCCGCGATGCAGCAAATCCCGACGCTGCCGCCTGCCTGCGGACCCCAGAGGCGCCTCTCCTGGACCCTGTGAACTTTGGCGATCCGGAGGCCGGGTCCGGTGGTTTTGTTTTCGCGTCGACTTCAGCTCCGCTTTGGCTTTGGGATTCTCTGGCTACCTGGATACGCCTTTCCTTTGTGGGTAAGTCTCCCGTGGATCGCAGCACCGGTAACCGACCCCGGGGAACACCAGCCTGTGACATCCCCAGCCTGGAGTCGCCTGGGGCTGGAGAAGAGGACCCAACTCCTGACCACGTAAGGGCTCTCGGATTCCACCTTTCCTCTGATGGGAAGAGAAATCGAATTTCATGGCAGGATTTTCTTTAAGCACATTGTCTGATAGGACTGGCAATTACTAACCAGGAAAATGAGTAGCAATTAGGAGTTCAGTAATAAATGGAAGTCTATTGTCCTAATTGAGTGGAATTACTGACAGGTAATGGCAACACTGAGTTCTTCAGTTTAATTAAGAGTTTATATAATTATGGTGCACTTTTTATTTCTTGGGGGAGCCATGGGGTAGGAATTAAATAACCAGTGTGATGGGTAAGAAACCCATGTAGTGGATAAATGACTAGCGAGTTGAAATGAGCATGGGTGCCTTGCTCAGGTAATGTGAACCGAGATGAATTTCTGATAAAGGGATCTGCCTTCTGATAAAAGGATGGGCCAAGCAGGACTGCTCATTCCTGTCTGATGCACATCGGAATGGCTTAGAAATTATCAGGTGTTCTCGGACACTGGCACACGGACTGTTCCAAAGACATCAAAGCTGAGTGCTCGCCTGCCGCGGGATTAGCCGGGATTCGCGTTTTCTGGGGCTGTATTTTCCACATGCCCTGAGAATGAAGTGAGTGGGTCATTTGAGAGTGTTTTTGCCGTCTGGGGTGTGTGTATCAGAAGTCTCACGATTGAGCTGTTAAGCTGTTGTAAACGTTGATAACTGAACGGGCTGGGCGAGCTTCACTGACGCAGCACAGAGCAGCGTGTGTAGGTGTGGAATTTGTTTGAGAACTAGTCTGTAATTATAAAGATGTTATTTTCCTCTTTGGTGGTGTATTGTTTCCTTTACTATAATGTGCTCATGAAATTGTTCCCCTTGTGGGAAGCAGCGAAACTGGAGAGAAATCCCTTCTCAGAGGATAATTTCCTTGTGTCTTTTTGGTGTAGGTTTCTGGGAATCCTCTTAACCCTGCATTGGGATGCATGTGTTTATTTCTGTTAGAAACTCCAGCAGATCTGGAAAGCGCTAGGTTTTGCGTAGACCAGTAAATAATCACTGCTTTGAGTGATACTGTTTGTACCTTGACTTCTGTTTCTTGCTGGCACACGGTCTGGATTTTTCAACAGGAGGAGCAGGGACGGCCTGCTCCAGAGAGCTCCCATATTGCAAAGCGGGCTCAGGGGGTGCCATTAAAGTTGCATGTCACTACAGAAGAGGCAGCAAGGGGCGGGGGTACAGAGCAACGCATCTTTAATCCTGCCTGGGTTCTCAAGTTCACAAAGCACTTTGGGAACTTACTCATAATTTCCCGTCGTTAATGAGAGAAAGCAGGTATGGAAGTCGTTTGCCGTATGTGTGCCTCCCCGCCTCACCCCGTCCGGGTGCCTGGAATTTTAAGGACTTACCTTTACTCTGGTTTTCCCTTGGTCTCCCAGCCCTGTTTTGTCATTATGGCCTTGAAAATCTAACAAGGCCGCCAGAAACACCTACACCGTGGCCTCCCAGAACCACTGCCCGGCTCACCTTCTTGGCTTGTGGCTCCCTTTATGTGTTCTGCCCAAGGCACAGCAGACTCCTTTTCTTTTTTGTGAAATCGTACAACAGGCAGATTCTTGAGAACCCAGCAGGGGTGAAAACATGGGACTTGTACCATTCAAGAATTACAGATTGCCAAGTTTCACCCCTTTCCCTAAGAGTTCGTGATTAAAGATCACAACGTCACGTTGTCCGCTTTTCTCAAACGTTCACCATTCCTCTGCACGGCCGCCCGTTGCTACCTGACACGATAACCGGATGATATCAGAAAGAGGGTCAAGGACGGCCATTCTCGGAGAAGTTCTGCCCAGGTTTTGCTCAACCCAGGATTCTCTTTCTGACAAGTGGGTGTTTGGTGCGATGCCAGGAACATTGCCTTCCGGGATAACATCTTTGAGATTTGGTTCCCAATCCTCTTTCTTTTTTTTGTAAGCCGCGAGGAGCGTGTCACCCGTGCATCTATCTCAAATCAGCCCGAACAGGTAGAATAAATCCAAACCCAAGTCATGGAGCTTCCCTACAAGTTACTAACAGATTCTGGTCAGGACCAGACTCCCAGCTCTTGATGAAATGCTCTTGGAAACAAGACACAAAGTGGCCCCTAGGCTCTCTACGCTTAGTTCGAGGACAAAAGCATTGGGAACCATGGCAGTCATGACCCCTGCCTCTACATGTGTCTAGCTTCCTGCCCAATCAGTCTTAGGTTCCCCAAATAGGTGACGTCATGGGTATCAGTCGCCACTTGTCTGCTGGTTTCGTAATGCAGATTACTCACTTCTGCTCAGGTACCGCCCTGAAGCCACGCTGTAACAATAGAGCATAGAAGAAGTAACACTCAAGTTGGTCTTGGCCCCTGTCCAAGGGGATTAGCTACTGGAAGTACCTAAAAGGCCTGGTTGAAACACACTCACCTGTAACCCAGTTCCTTGGCCTGGATCTCAAGGACAGGGTAATATCCGCCTTTGGGGGGCCCTATAAAATGAGATCTCTTTCTCCATTTACACTTGACCCGATGGCCCCGAGGGTGTTCCCACCGTGGCATCAGAAGGCCTGCTTCAAGGCCTCAGCATTGCCTTGGAGCTCATTAGAAATACCGAGCCTCAGATTTGTCCCCATGATGTTTCAAACCAGAGTCTGCCTTTAACGAGATTCCCAGGTGATCAGTACACGACTTCTCCCGTGGTGCAGGCTCTGAACTAGAGTCTAGCAGGCAGAATATTTGTCCAGGAGGGTCCTTCGGATCAGCACCTGTGGGAGGAGGAGGCAGGGGGCAGGAAGGAGTAGGTGGAAGGAAGGGGGAGGGGCAGGAATGAACCGGTGGGTAGAGGGAGGAGGCAAAGCCATAATCCAGGCCCAGAGACAGGCTCCACCAACCCCACGGGGAGCTCCAGAGCTAGACGGGCCTCCAAGTTGTCCCCCTGTGGGGCCACGAGTCCTTCGTTGGACAGTGCCCGCCACACACACTGGGCGGGGGTTCTCAAAATGTGGGCCCAGATCAGCAGGACCTTCAGCACTGGGACTTGCTGGTAAAGCAAATTCCTGAGCCCCACCCCAGACCCGCCGAGTCGGGAGCTGCAGGGGCGGTGCCCAGCGGCCTGTGTTTAAACAAGCTGTCCAGGTAGTAGCTGCACCCTCAAGTTTGAGAACCACTGCTCTAAGGCAGCCTTTTTGTGGTTGGTTTTGTTTTGTTTTTTTTTAACAACAGCTTTGCTGAGTTATGATTCACATTCTTTTTTTTTTTTTTAAGATCTTATTTTCAAGTGATCTCCACGCCCTACGTGGAGCTCGAACTCACGACCCTGAGACCGGGTCACATGCACTACCAACTGACCCAGGCAGCCAGACGTCCCTGATTCACAGTAAAATTCACCATTTTTAACTGTCAGTAATTTTTAATGTCCTCACAGGGTTGTCTTGCCGTCACCACTGATTCCAGAATATTTCCATTGCCCCGAAAAGAAGGCCCATAGCTGTTAGCAGTCTCTCTCTATACCCCTCTCCTGAGTCTAGTAACCCCTAATCTACTTTTTGTCTCTGTGGATTTGCCTATTCTGGACATTTCATAGAAATGGAATCACACGATCTATGGCTTTTTGTGTCCGTTTTCTTTCACTGAGCATAGTGTTTCCAATATTGCAGCCTGTATCAATACTTACATCCTTTTTTTTCTAAGATTTTATTTTTTTTTAAGTTTTATTTTATTTAGAGAGAGCACAAGTGGGGGAGGAGCACGGAGAAAGAGAGAATTCCAAGTGGGCTCTGCACCGCGAGCACAGAGCCCAATGCAGGGCTTGAACCCACAAACCGTGAGATCATGACCTGAGCCGAAGTCAGATGCTTAGAGGAGTGAGCCACTCAGGCGCCCCCATAAGATTTTATTTTTATGTAATCTGTACCCCCAACATGGGGCTCAAACCCACAACCCCGAGATCAACAGTCATCCCCTCTACAGACCGATGATCCAGCCAGGCACCCCCTTCATCTTTTGCAGATGGTTAAGTAACGTTGCATTGTACGGACATTTCATTTGTCAGTTGATGAACATGTATGTTGTTTCCACTTTTTGGCTCTTGTGAAAAACGCTAATACGAACATTCACGTACAAGTCTTTGTGCCGGCCTGTTTTTTCGATTTTCTTTGGTAAAGACCTAGAGGTAGAATTGCTGGGTTGTTAGGGTAGCTCTGTGCTTAGCTTTTGAAGAACTTCCAGACTTTTCCAAAGTGGCTACACCATTTTGCACCAGCACCTGCTGTGCCTTAGAATTCCGGTTTCTTCATAGCCTCGCCAACACTTGTTATCATTTTATTAGGTGCTTTTAGTGGGTCTGAAGCAGTAACTCACTGTGGGTTTTATTTGTATTTGTCTGATGACTGGTGATGCTGACCATCTTTTCATGTACTCATTGGCTCTTATATCTGCTTTGGAGAAGTGTCTGTTCAGATCCTTTGTGGGACAGACTTTAGTCTTTAAGCAGTCACTCAGGTCACCTGCTCTGTGTCTGGTCCTACACAGGTGCTATAGGCTTTATAAAAGAAAGCCTCGGGGTGCCTGGGTGGCTCAGTCAGTTAAGCGTCCGACTTCGGCTCAGGTCATGATCTCGTGGTTCGCGAGTTCGAGCCCCGCATCGGGCTCTGTGCTGGCAGCTCGGAGCCTAGAGCCCGCTTCGGATTCTGTGTCTCCATCTCTCTCTGCCCCTCCCCCACTCGTGCTCTGTCTCTCTCTGTCCATCAAAAATAAATAAAATGTAAAAAAAAAAAAAAGCCTAGAGAGTGGCCTTTGACACGGGAAGGTTCTAACTCGATGCAGCACAGTGAAAGAAGGACAAGAGAGTCCACTGTCAAGGACTAGACTGAAGAGATTCACTTTCTATTACCACTCAGGTTACAGAAGGACCTCGTGTGGGTTGCTGGGATAGAGCAGGTGTTAGGCTTGTGGATTATGTCCCCTCCCAGCCTCAGAAAGTGAAATGATTCATCCGTTTCCTCATCTGGACAAAGACTATCGGGCTGCCTGTTTATCAGAGGGTTGTAAGGGTTCCTTCTAACGCTCCGCGAGTGCGTGAGGCGTGCGGGTCGCTCTGTACCCTAGGTGAGAAAGCAGTTCGCAGGTTGTCCCTAAAGAGCCTCTGGTCACCTGTCGGCGGGACTCGTGGTGCTGTGCCAGGGCTCCCCCAAGCCCCACGGCAGGCTTCTTCTCTCAGCGTTACCTGAGGCTGTAAGGCGGGTCCTGAGGGGCTCCAGGCCATTTCTCTTTACAGGTGCGACACACTCTGAGTACGGAATATTGGAGCAGCAGGATTTCAGAGCTGAGGTGCTTGAAGCAAACCCTTTGTCATGCCGTCATCCAGCAAGAGCCTCCGCACCTGTGATGACACCCCCCCCCCCCACACACCAGCTGCCTTACACTCAGGCCACACCGTCTACCCTAAACGGTGCCCTCTCAGCTTCTGGGGGAGGAAACCCCAGCCCCAAGACAGGACTCAGCGCTGCAGCTTCCATCATGGCCTGACCACGACTCGACCCCTGGTCCATCCACACCTGGCCTGATGTCCTTACCTGGGAGTTTTACTTTCCAGGTTGCTAAGGGTTATAACGACGGGGTGTTTTGGTTGTCGTGTATGAGTGGAGGCTCTCCCCGGAGGTTCAGGGTCTCATGATAGCAGCCAGTCGTGTTTGTTTGGCGTTGGCACCGTGTGTGTTCCGTTGCAGTGATATATTCCGAAAGCCGGGAGGTCACCCTTGGTCTCCTCGAAGGAAAGTGTTTCCAAAGTATGCAGAGAGGTTGAAGCGTCGAAATATTTGCCGAATGGGCTTCAATTCTCAGTGTTTTCCAGCAACTCTTCAGTTGGCTGGGTAATAATTAGAGTATTTGAGTCACCGTTCCTTGAACACGACACAAAACCCCGGCACTGGAGAATTCAGAGAGTGGTGCATAGTGAATGGCCCACACGTGGGATCATGGCTCTGTCTCATCTGTCCCCAGCTGAGCTCTCCCAGAGGCGCCTTGGCTTAGGCAAGGATGTGTCTTAAAAAGTCATGGGTAGGTCAGGTTTGAGTCATTTGAGCCCCAGTTTAAATTCCCAAGGGCTACACCCTCAGAGAAAGTGACTCCTCTGATAAAACAAAGAACTGTGTGTCGAGACAAATTATTCTACCTGTACCCATTCATTTCTTCTGTCAATCAGAACGCTGACATGCTTCTTTCCTTAAAGCTAGTTCTGTCCATATAGACTGTTTCTTACAGACTTCTCTATTCTGTTTTCAAAGAACAGGGCAACGTAAAAGCCCCTCGGAATCACAGACACCAATGGGAGGTGTAGGAATGGGCCGAAAGGGCACTGTTACACCATTTCCCCATTTGCTTTCTTTCTTTTCCTTCTTTCTTTCTTTCTTTTTTTTTAAATGCCAGGCAGCCAACAGAGATGAGATCTTCAAGTTTCTCAATATTCTTTGGGATAAGAGTTTTGCAATGAACATTTCTTCACCTGCCCTCTTCCCGGTGTCTGTGAGCCAGACGCCCACTCACCTGTGCTTGCTGATCTTGGCTGGGCCAGGCCTTGGAAGGGGCCAGTCAGCCACATTAACGCGGCAGGGGTCTAGAAGGTGGCCCCCGTGGAGGTTCCTGCAGCAGATCTGGGGTTTGGTGCTTGGCGGGAGGGCACCCTCCCGCACCCTGTGTTCTGCTCCCCTTCACCCAGGACTTAGAAGTGCCGAGTCAGTGGGGTGGGGGCAGGTGTTTCAGAGAGGGGACGCTGTTGTCACTGTGAGACCACTCAGCAGCCCCCTCCAGCGCCTGCCGGAGGGCGAGCCCCTCACGGGAGGGACCTGCAAAGGGTAGTTCTCCTGCCAGTGAAAGAAAAAGAGAAAGAGCAAGAGAGAAAACATTTTATTGTTAGGGAGGTGATTTTGCCAATAGTTTAAATGGCTGCTTTCTCCTCGTAATGAGGAAGGACGCGTTTAATGCTACACAGCCTCCCTCAGTGCCTCTGAAACACAGACGATAGTAGCTAAGATTCACTGAGGACTAGCGGGCTCAGCCCCTTAGTGGGCTGTCCCACAAGACCCTAAGGGACAGGTGTATGTGACGGCAATACAGCTCGATGAGGCTGTGCGGCACAGTGGTCTAAGTGTGCCTGGCACACACCAGCGATACACCGTGACATGCAAGGTCTGTTTCGTAGAGCTCGCCAGGGCCCTCGGTAATTATTGGCCAAATAAACGAATGGCTGAACCTCTTGGGGCAACTTTGTTCCTTTCGATGGTCATTTCAGGTGCCGTATTCCCCTCCGCAGCATGGCTTTTATCGCTTAGCCTTTCGATACTTGCACAGAACAGAAACTTTCTGACTATTGCTCGGTCCAGTTTCACTCTCTACCCTCGGCCGGTGGCGGGCTGGGGTGAGACCAGAGCAAAGCGCCAGTGCCACTGTGTGTGTCCTCACGACTGGGATGCTGAGCACACCTGTAATCTCTGCTTTTGGTGATGCCTTGGGGCAGTTCTCTTGAGCGGACAAGTGGTCCAGATGATGTCTTTTAAGGGCTCCTCCTGCTCTACGGATCTTCATTTTCAAAGCATGTGAAAAATTTAGCATAACATTTTCCATTTTTCACTAAGGCTAAATTTACAGACAGTGACACATCCCCTACAAAACAGCATAAAACAGTATTTGCCCTTGGCCCGTGCTCACTTTTACGTCCCTTGGATGTATGGGGAAGTCATCGGCTGTTCTTGTTTTTCGACATTGGCTAGCCACCGACTGCTAAATGAGATGAATTGGAATAATGGCCTAGGAACTGGAATAGTGCGGTATTGATGTTCACAGGCTGAGGAAGCTAACAGGTACTCGAAGAGATGTCTTACACGGAAAAGATGTCAAACCTCCCAACTGCTGTAATCAAGCCGCGTTTGCTCCCGTATACTCCGGGCACTGTGCACTGAGTCACAGCTCATTCTCTTTCTCTTTCTTTCTGCCTTCCTTCCTGTCTTTTTTCTTTCTCTCCTTCTTCTTTTCCTTTAGATGTAAACATAAAAACTTCCACTGAAATCTACTTCACAGGCCGTATCTGGAGCCATTCTAGTAAATAGTGGAAAATCAGAGTTTCCCGGAGGTCAGCTGTCTCATCGAAGCTTATTGGACACGGGATAAGATTATCAGAAGAGATCATTATACCACCTCCAGATCCTTAAAAAAGAGTCTCATCTAGATCTAATAGCGGTGAAGAGGTTCTCCTCGAAGCCCGTGGGAATAACTAGATTTAGGATTCGGGAGAGTCCCTGCCACTCCAGCCATCCATGCTTCTTAAACAGAAAAATTATTTTTGCCTGTGAACAGTTACATTTATGACATATTTGCTTCTTGGTTTTGAAGCATGGTTCATATATTCGGTCAACAACCATTTACTGAATACCTTGTATGTGCAGACAGTACGTTAGGACGAGGATATAGGAGTGAAAAAATGGATACAACTTCTACCCTCGTGAAGCTTATGTTCCGTATATAATCTTTTCAGAATCTTCAGCGACTTACTGGACTGGGCAGCTCCCCATTCATATAAACTTACCTGTGTCGAGCAGTCATTCTTGGTCAGGTCCAGGGGCCCATCTGCGGTCGGCGCACTTCGTCAAGCAAGGGAGTGCTGCGCTCAGCAATCATCTGCTGGAAGGCAGAGAAGGGATCACAGTTCCCTTAATAGCTGCGTGGAGCTTGGCACGTGTGAGGAGACCTTTGAATCTTCAATGCCGCCGAGAACGCTCTTTTTACAAAATGTGTCTGTCCCTGCATCGGGATATATGATCAGTTGAAGCCTTTGGGCAAAACTCATTGATGGAGAGCCGGTGGAGAAGGGGAACCCGGCAGGTGGATGATATATGGATGATATATGGGAGGTATGGCAGGGAGGTGCCAGATGTTGGAAAATCAAGACACAAGACAACCTGGGATCGAGCTGATGTGAATGAAGAGGCCAGGAAACCTTGGGAGATGAAACCATGAGTGGTGACTGTTCCCTAACCATTTTTGCCCTTAGGCATGATTCCCAGACTTGGCTTGGTGACGTGCAGTCCCCATGCTGTCTCATCCGGGCCTCTCCCGCAGTCTGGTGGTGCAGCAGGCCCGCGTGGAATATACCCCCGTGCCAGTGAGAGAGGGATGAATTTGACACGTGGTATTGCCCAAAGGATTACGTTTACGTGAAGACGTATATGGTTGTTCTCTTAAGAGATCTATTCACTCCTTCCCCAGATGTTTATATTTAGGGGAAAAATGGAAGTCTCTGAAGGAAAGCTGCTTAGGCGTTGTAGAAGTAAATTGGTAGGAGGTCTGTGGCTGTCTGTCTTTTCACTGTCGCTGAAAAGTGAATCACTTCCGGGAAGGAGTTCCACATTGAAATGGTGGTGGCCAGTGTGTTATGCTAAGAAATTAAAAACCTTTATCTTTACAAATAGTTACATAACGTCACCTTCCGAGAAGACTTGAGTAAGAATGCTTGTACCCCCAGCGAGCGTACCGGGACGCCCGTCTCCCTGAGCCCTTGCCAACTCGGAGTGCTTTGCCCTTGGTCAGTTATTCTTTGACAGTGTGACAGGCAAAAACTAGTGTCCCTTTGTTGCATCGGGGAGGTTTTAAAATGCTGCTTCCCAGAGTGTGAAAATGACTCTCCATGTCTGTAATGCCTTTTCTGGAAGAACAAGCTCCATTTTCTAGTTTCTTATGGGGATAACTTTTTCGGACGGACCCCCTTAGGCAAATTAAAGGTCATCAAGAAGGCTCCCCAGTTGGGATACCCTGATGAAAGGAACAAATGTCTTAGAGCTGCCCTGCCCCACATCAGGGGGTGTACGAGGGATTGAGGAACTCTGGCATGGGCCCTGGCGATGGTAATTAGTTCCCCGATACACCGCCTAGTGGCAAAGTGAGCATGGCTAAGAATGCTAGTTGACTTCTAGTGTCCGCTTTCCCCTTCTTCCGCGTGAGTGGAAATACTGACTTCTGGCTGGGCAAATGGTCTGACTGAATGACCCAACTGAACAGAATAAAGACTACATTGCATACCCTCCCTTGCAGCAAGGTGCTGTCATATGACTATGTTGTGGTTGCTGGGTATTCGCGAAAGGGTGGAGCTGCTTATCGAGCATATCCTTAAAGGGCCAGAGGCATGCCAGTCTGGAGCGCGGCCACAGCTATTGTCCTGGGCCATGATGTGGCTTTGGGAGTGGAAGGCAATAAAGGCAGACACCAGTGTATCTGGAAAGCCCCTGCATCTCTGACGTTAGAGAGTGCCTCCATACCAGCCCCAGACCACCTGCCTTGGGACTTCAACTCTGAGAGCGAGCACTCTTGTTTAAGCCAGTGTTATTTTAGGTTGTCTGTCACATTCAGCCATACTTAATCCTGACTGGCCCAGTGGGCAAACGGCTCTAAAAGGATCTATCATTCACCTTCCTAACATTTGGAAGTCATTTCTTACATCACGTCTTTTTGTGACAATTGCACAGTCACAATCGATCACTATCCACACTTAACTGTGGAGTGTAGGAAGGTACTAGGAGCACAGAGGAATAAAAATCGCCCACTCACCCTCTAGAATGTGCTCTAACTAGCATTTACCGAAATGCCACTCACGGCCTTGTGCATAATAAAATAAAATAATTACAATTAGTCTGCCGTGTGGGCAACCAGATCATACTTTTACAGTGACTTCTCTGATGAACTGAGAGCCATGTTCACTGGAGCAGTAATATTTTCTACAAAGGGAGACTTAGAAATGGATTTTCAGTTTTTCTCCAAATATACCGATAATACACGTGTACGTGCATATATGCATGTATGTGTTGACTGTTACACCTAAAATAGCAGAAAATGTCTGCTCCTATCACCAAGGGACAAACGACCCCAGGTTATTAGCTCCTAACAGACCTTTGTAGTTTTGGGGAAATGGGAAAAGTACCATGGGCTTCTGAATTATACATAGAGGACATAACTAGAAAATTCCTGTGTTGGGACCATGTCAGCACCAGAATTGACTGTCTGGTTGTTTACTGATTATTTCTTTATAGCTGATGCAAAATATTGGAAGGCATCTCCAGGCTTCCGTATTCTAGGGAGTCCCTGTAAAGAGAATTTCTTGCTGCACCTGACATTTGAGCTGTGACTGGTCAGACCCCTGGTCCAGGAAGAGGAACGGAACGGTCAGCCTTTTTCCCAGCAGAACGGGATTTTAGATGCGGAGACCTTCTAACAGTCTTGAAACAGCTTCTTGAGGATGTGAATCTTGCAGGTGCTCTAGTATTACCCTTTAAGTTGGGGAAACTGAGGCCCGTGGGCTCTAATCAGACCTTCCCAAGGCCACACGGACCTGAGGCAGCACAGGCAGGAGCCCTGCCCTCAAGAGTCCTCTGCCTGTTGTTCTCGTCCTCGTACAGCATGGCCTTCCATGTCCAGGACCAGCAGATGCCAAGTTTGGCAATGTATCCACCTTCATTTTTGTTGGAGAGATTAAAAAACGGAAATGAAATGGTATTCTAAGTAAGTCTCTCCTCTAAGCGGGCCAGGATTTATTTCTCTCCCGCCCCCACGCCCCCACCCCCCCGCCGCCGTACCTTTTACTTATTTATTTTCTTAACAGAGGGTGTAGCCCCAAGACTGAGAACTAAAGGAACAGATTGCTCAGCCCCTCATGCGTCTGCCCTGGTGGTGGATCATTAATGGTGTAGAAAATGAGGGCAGTGCTGGGCAGGCCGGGGTGGGGTGCTTGCCGCTTTAAGAGATTTATGTGGAGGTCTGAGCCGGGGAGCCAGCACGGTGGTACATCATCATGCAGGCGACATCAGAGACTTTCTTCTTCGCTTGGGTGCATTATCATAAAAAGTGATTTAGACTGGAGCTGATTGATGCAAATGGCCCTATGTTCTTTCCTATCATTAGCGGCCTCTTTCAGTGGCCAGAGGCAGTGATTAAAGCTGTCATTTGGAGCTGCTCATTAAAGGCAAGCCCCAGAATAGCAAGAGGAAAAGAGGTTGGAGAGGCATATATATACATACATATGTACGTATACATGCGTGTGTATGTTTGGGGGGAGGGGGGGCCTTAAAAACACATCATCCCTTTCCAGATCAAACCACTGAAATCAAGGCCGTGGAGACATTTCCACCGAGAATATAGAGTGCTCTTTTGCAAGTAATATTAGATTTTCGGGAGTGTCACAGTAGATTCTGATAACAGCTTGCCTACCTAATATGAAAGGAGACGAGGGGGTATTGTGTTAGGTGTGTTTTGTTACAGTTTGACCCCGGTGAGAACTCATTAAACCTCCCTCCTCCCAGGGACTTCAGAGGTGGCCACAGGAGAGCCGAGGGCAGGGTTGCCGAGAGTGGCTGGCCTCAGTAAGTCCCCCTGCGACAGTGGTGACCCGAGGGATGGAGAGGAGAAGGAGAGCAGGGAGGGGCTCCTTTGCCGAGCCCAGAGGAGATACAGGGATGTCAATCAGAGAGAGGTAGGCCCGGGCCAGCCCCCATATAGGAGGGGAACGGGAAGGGAAGATCCATACACGCAAGAAGAGGGGTGAATGGGAGCACGCGCTCACCCTTGTGGTACAACTGGGCTTTGCTGGGCACCTGCCAGCGGATCCATAAACACGCATTCACATCCTCGTACACGCCCATTTTAGGTCCGGGTCCACATGGTCCTTCCAAGTGACAGAAGTTCCTGCAAGTCTCCTCACCCAGGCTCCCAATGAGCTCCACGACACCTGACGTGGTGGTCGGGATGGCGGGTGGCGGGCGGAACACGGGGGGTGTGGAACCGGTGCTGGGGAAGCAGCCGCCTTTGATTCTTAAAATAAAGCGGTTTCGGGCCGGAGGTGCAAGTGGCTGGCGAGGCCCCGCACACGCTCCCCAGCCGGTTGGCGTCGGACTGCCGAAATCCCACCCAACTTCTACAGCAGCTAGTCTTTGGCCGTCTTCACCAATTCCTCTGGGAGGAAAAAAGAAAGGAAGGAAGGAAGGAAGGAAGGAAGGAAGGAAGGAAGGAAGGAAGGAAGGAATTATCAATTTAATTTCTCTGTCTAATGAACCAGTCTTCTACATAAAAATTTAAATTGCTCTTATATGTATATATACACATATGTATATATATGGAAGCAGCGACCACCTCAGTTAGGCCGCCACCACCGTCTCCATGACAACTTCTTGCTGCGGCGGCTCATGTGACTTCACAGTCACAGAGGCCTGAAATGAAGCAACGGAAAGTTTTAGTTTGTCTTCCGTCAGTTGCTGGATCCTAGGGGCTCCCGTGATAGGCTGCAGTGCAGGTGTGGGGGTTTCTGTTTGGTGTGGACAGCGGAGGACGGGACGCGATGAAATTCTTCCTCAAGCCACAAGGCAGGGATTGGAAGATTCTGCAGAGAGCACTTCCTTTCTCAGGTTCCGAGCCAGTTGTTGGCTTCGAAGGTGTGGCCTTTGTCCTGCTCTCTGCCTTACTCCCCCCTGCTTCTTTCTCAGCCCGGGTCTGGCGGCACATCAGGGCCTATTAGTACTGATGCTGGGCTGTGATGTTCCTCTCCTCGGGGAGCACGGCAGCAGAACTGAACAAAGTCGCTAGTAATCTGTGCTTACAGCCTCCCCCCTGGGGAGAAAGCCCAGCCAGCTGGCACTCTCCCGCTGAGCACATTCACTTCCCCTGGCAGGCCTGCAGCCTGGCAGGGGCCCAGAGGCCGGCCGGCCGGCTGTGGGGCCATCCTGCCCCCGCGCCCCAGGCCACCCAGCTCTGGATCACGAGTGTGGTGCACTGCCTTCCAGACTGGACACCGGCTGAGATGTTGCGTCCCATCTGCCTGGGCCTTTCCAGGCAGCCACCGTGGCTCCCTAGAAATAAAAAAAACAGTGCTGGATGAAGAACAACTTGCTGGCCAGCTACATTAGGGGTTAATACGGGACCATTCCCCTCCTCCTTGTCTTTCTGATTTCCCAGCCTCTGGGTCAGTGACACGAGGAAAAATTCTCGTGAGATTGTTTTCCTGGAGTTGGAAAGCAGTTTGTGCATCTGCCTTGGATGATGAGGTGGGTAGTGAGTGGCAGGGATGAGGGAGGGTGGGGTAAGAGAGACACGGAGAGTCTTGGACGGGTATGTACATGGTGGAAAATCCCCAGAGGGAGAAAATTAATGGCTAAAACCCCTTTGGATCCCAAACTTCATGGGTTTCCTGCCCACGTTTACTTTCCCCAGCACACTCATTGCTTGAACAGACAGATTACTAGTGATAACACTGAACTGGTCATCCAAAAACTCCCAACAAGCATAAGTCCAGGACCAGATGGCTTCATAGGAGAATTCTACCAAACATTTAAAGAAGAGTTAATACCTATTCTCCTCAAACCATTCCAAACAATGAAATAGGAAGGCAGCTTTACCTTGATACCCAAACCAGACAAATACACTACAAAAAAAAAAAAAAAAAGGAAAAGAAAAGAAAACTATAGTCAGTGTCTCTGATGAGCATAGATACACAAATCCTCAACAAAATGTTACCGAACAAAATTCAACAGTACGTTAAAAAGATCATTCACCACGATCAAGTGTGATTTATTGGAGATGCAAGGTGGTTCAATATTTGCAAATCAATCAGCGTGCTACATCACATTAACAGGAGAAAGGACAAAAACCATATGATCATTTTAGTAGATACCGAGAAAGCATTTGACAAAGTACAACATCCATTCATGATAAAAACTCTCAACACAGTGGGTTTAGAGGGAATATACCGCAACATAATACCACATATGTAAAACCCACAGCTGATGTCATACTCGGTATCAAAAGCTGAGAGATTTTCCTCTAAGATCAAGAACAAGACAAGAATGGCCACTCTCACCAGTTTTATTCAACATGGTCCTGGAGGTCCTAGCTGCAGCAGTCAGATAACAAAAAGAAATAAAATGCATCCAAATTGGTAAGGAAGAGGTAAAACTCTCACTATTTGCAGATGGCATGATACTATATATAAAGAGCCCTAAAGACTTTACCAGAAATCTACTAGAATAAATCAATTCTGTAAAGTTGCATGATAAAAATTAGAATACAGATATCTGTTGTGTGTCTATACACTAATGAAGTAGCAGAAAGAGAAATTAAGAAAGCAGTCCTGTTTACAACGGCACCAAAAAGAATAAAATACCTAGGAATAAACTTATTCTCAAAACTGTAAGACGTTGATGAAAGAAATTGAAGATGATACAAACAAATGGGAAGATATACCATGCTCATGGATTGGAAGAATTAATATTGTTAAAATGTCCATACTACCCAAAGAAATCTACAGGCTAAATGCAATCCTTGTCAAAATACCAATAGCGCTTTTCACCGAACTAGGACACATAATTTTAAAACTTAAATGGAACCACAAACGATCTTGAATAGGCAAAGCAATCTTGAGAAAGAAGAATAAAGCTAGAGGTATCATAATCCTGGATTCAAGATACACTACAAAGCTATATTAATCAAAACAGTCTGGTACTGGCACAAAAATACACATATATATCAATGGTCAATGAACCTATGAAAGAGGTGGCAAGAATATACAATGGGAAAAAGACTGTGTTTTCGATAAATGGTGCTGGGAAAACTGGACAGCAACATGCAAAAGAATGAAACAAGACTGCTTTATTACACCATACACAAAAACAAACTCAAAATGGATTAAGGACCTAAATGTGAGACCTGAAATTATAAAGCTCCTAAAAGAAAACATAGGCATTAACCTCTTAGATAATGCTCTTAGCAGGATATTTATGGATACATCTCTTCAGAGACGGGAAACGAAAGCAAAAATAAACTATTGGGACTACACCAAAATAAAAAGCTTTTGCACCACAGAGGAAACTGTCAACACTATGAAAAGGCAACCTACAGAATGGGAGAAGATATTTGCAAATGATATATCTGATGAGGGGTTAATATCCGAAATATATAAAGAAATTATACAACATAAGACCAAAGAAACAGTCTGTTTAAAAAGTGGGCAGAAGACCTGAATAGGCATTTTTCCAAAGAAGACGTACAAGTGGCCAACAGACACATGAAAAGATGCTCAACATCACTCGTCATCAGGGAAATACAATGAGATATCACCTCACACCAGTCAGAATGACTAACATCAAAAAGACAAATAACAAGTGCTGATAAAGATCTTGGAGAAAAGATTTATCCAATCTTTTGGATAAAGATTTGGAGAAAACATTTGGAGAACCCTCATGCGCTGTTGGTAGGAATGTAAATTGTTGCAGCCACTGTGGAAAACAGTATGGAGGTTCCTAAAAAAAAACGGAAAATAGAAATACCATATGATCCAGTAATTTGACTACTGGGTATTTACCCAAAGCAAATAATTCAAAGAAACAAATTCAAAAAGTTATATGCACCCCTATCCTATGTTACTGTAGCATTATTTATAATAGCCAAGATATGGGAGCAACCCAAGTGTCCACGGATAAATGAATGGATAAGGAAGATGTGGATATGTGTACAATGACCTGTTACTCAGCCATTGAAAAAGAATGAGATTTTACCATTTGTGACAACATGGCTGGACCTAGAGAGTATTACGCTAAGTGAAACAAGTCCGATAGAAAAAGACAAATAGCATATGATTTCATTTCCATGTGTGGAATCCAAAAAACAAATAAAACAAATAGATTCAAGTTGCCAGAGGGGAGGTGGGTGGGAAATGCATGGGAAGAAAAAGAAACCATTCCATCACTTGAACCAGATCTTATACCAAAGGCGCAGGGTCCTGAGAGGCCCCTCAGGGAAAGTTCCTTCCAGTCACTGCCCTGGCTTCCTAAACACCATGAACAGTCTACAGTTTTCTCAGAATTTTTAGGGATTCTCAGGCTCAGGATTTTGCTGCCCAGCCTCCAGAAAATATGTCCTGCAAGGTTTGTGGCTTTTCTAGGGAGAACAAGTGAAAAGCATTTCTTCTGCCTTTTTTCCAGACTCCCATGTGTGTGTGTGTGGCTCCCAGTTGACATAGGTAGAGGTCAGCTGGGCTGTCTTTATCGGGCATACAGTTGTCCTGATAAAAGCCTGGGGACAAGGCCAAAGGGCAGTGTATTCTGCTACAAAGTTTTATGTTACCAGAAGGTGTTTAATGGAGGAATTTCTCCAGAAGGAAGAAGTTAAAAGATCTGAATGAAACGGCTCGTCTTCAAACTTCACCTGTCCCATTGATCTGAGTCCATAGAGCAGTGACACAAACAATAGCAATAATTGCTAAGCTTTGGAGGGCGCGTTCTCTGCGCGGGGCACTATGCTGGACTCCTGACACAATGTCATGTCATGCTGGAGGCAGTGCAGGGAGGGCGGGACGGGCACTAGCCCCACTTGGCAGGTGGGGACACCGGGCCCAGAGCCTTCTCAGCATCATGTAGCTGCCTCATGGAGGACCCAGGATCTGAACCCACGTGCTGGCCTGAAGAGGACGCTGTTGACCACGACTGGTCGGGGAGGTACCTTTTGGCTCTCACAGCTGACACCATATGCCCCCCTGTGGATAGCAGCTCAAATTTTGCATTTATAGTGGGATGATCTGACGACTCTGAGCTCCTCAAGGGCAAGGTCATGTCTATTTTTATCTGCGGCCAAGTCCCCAGTGTCTGACAGGGTGCCCTGCACTCTTTGTGCGCAGTACTTAGTTGCCACAGGAAAAAGTGCCTGAATGGTGGTCAGGGCTTAACACGCGAGGTCTTCAAAAGTCAATGTGCGTTCCAAATCCAAGATACTTTTCTCAAAATAGAGCATAAAATGAAATGTTTAAGATTGGAGAAACTCGAGCGGTAGGAATTATTGCAGAGGGAATATGGGATTATTGATAGCACATGGTCCCAGAAGAGATCTTCAGGGACAGGGTCAAGAGCAGAGAAGAATTTTCATTAGCAGAAAGAGGGCATTTCCTCTTTAGAAACCAGAGGTGAAGGGGGAGTAGGGGGAAGGATCCAGTCTGTAGTCTTGGGCTTTGTATCTCCAAGGAGTGCTTTCAGAGGCAAGTAATAGAGAGCTTGACCAGCAGTGTGGGAAATAATTACGGATGTACTTTTCTCACGTGGTTGTAAGAAAGGCACAGGCAGTCAGCCCCCGTCATTGGTTCAGTGGCTCGGCTGTAAGGGCCTTTGAGACTTTCTCAGACTGACCCTCCCATGCTCTGTTCATTGCAGTTCCTGGCATCACATCTGCATTCAAGGAAAAGAAATGTCCTTCTTACCCTTTTTTAGCTCAAAAGTGGGAACATCCCCTCCGGCTTCTGTTGGATCTCTGATGCTGGCCAGAGTCACAGGGAAGATGGAACTGTGAGCCTGTAGCTGCCCCCCTCCCCCAACCGGGGAGTGGGCAAGGGTGCCGAGAGGGTGGGGCACCGGCTCCGTGTGTTGCCTGCCAGCTGGCCAGGACAGGGGTTGGGGCTTTGTGACCATGGCCATCCTACAGCCGCCACAGGGGAGTTTCAAGGGCCAGCGGGGTCCATGCCTCTGCTGACCTTATTTCTTCTAGGAAGGCCAAAAGATGTTTGTGGGAGATTCCTGAGAAACTGTGCGAAGGGGAGAGTAGGAAGAGTTCACTTACTCACCCATGAGTTGCTAGAACTTGGTGAAGTTAGGGGCATCACAGTTTTGTGAAATCTACTTTTGCTGAAATTTACATCCTCTTCTCTACTTTCTGTCTCCACGCCCCCCTGCAAGAGAAATTGAACCATTACATGCAACAGAAAGGATTTTCCTCAGTATTAGCAGCTACTTTTGTCCAGTATCTCCACATAAAATGATTGTCTTTCTGCTTCAGATCTCCAGAAAATTTCTTCCCGGTAACAACTTAACTTCGAAAATGGGGAAACAAACCTAAGCATAAAAAGAACCGCACTTAACGCTTGTACAGAGCCTTCCAAGGAAGCTCTGATATAAACAGATTTGCACCCCCTCCTCCCTCTTACACCAGCCATTCAACACCTACCAACACGCCCATTTACCAGTTACAGTTACATCCTAGTGGTCCAGAGATGGGGCATTAACTAGTCTAGTGGTGACTGGGGCCAGGAGACCTCTAGAAAAGTCAGTGGTTGCCCTGGGCTTTTGCTGCCTCTTTGGGCAGGTCACTTTACCTCTGCTGGGACTGTGAAAGGAAGCTGGGCAGATCTCAGAGGACCGTGCCAGCCTGTAACATCCCCTCAACCTCCCTTGATTCCAGCTGCCCTGAGGGACAGCTAAGGTGGCCCCGGCCCCTCCCCAAGCAGTGTCTCCCCGGAGGGGTCAGCCTCCCGGGTCCTACTTAGCATCTCAGTTTGTGCCTTCATTCTCCCCTGACCCTCATTAACCAAGAGGAAAAACCAATTCCAAAAAGGACTCCGTTGCCCATATTGTATATTTCACATCCGCAGAGCACGCTGTGTGCCCTATTAAGAATTAACACTGCGATCACTAAACTCATCCCATTTGTGCCAGGGGCCCTGTTCACAACCTGCTTTCCCAGCAGAGTGGGGCCAGTGGATTAGTATCTCCCCACGCGAGGTGGAGTGGTTCTCATCTCTTTTTAATGCCTTTGGCAAGGGACAGAGACAGGGAGAGAGAGGGAAAGGCAGGGAGAGAGAGCAAGGAAAAAAGAAAAACACAAAAGAAGAACAAGAGTGAGAGAAAGGCACGCTAACAGCAGCCCCACGTTTTGTTAGAACATTGGCACTGCATTTATCAGGATTACCGGAGGGTGAGCTGGGTTTGATCCTGTTCTCCACTGGGAAAGGCAAAAGCTTTATTGTACCTTTTTTAACATCTCACAGTTAGATCAGAACAATACACTGTGTGTGTGTGTGTGTGTGTGTGTGTGTGTGTGTGTACATACACACTGTGTGTATGTGCCTAAGGACGGTATTCTACTTGGGACACACCCGATTTTCAAAGCACTTGCAGATCGGGTGACCTGAGGCTTTCTTATAAATAAGGCCAGATACAGAAAACCACCAGGCTCTCTCTGGGGCTCCCTTTCTAGCAGACTTTTTTTTTTTTTTTTTCCTCCTTGCCCTGACTTAGATCAGCAGGATTCACTCCTGTCAAACAAATTATAGCATCTATGAAATGGGGATATCGACATGTGTGACTTGATCTGTTTTAATAGGGACCCGGTGGGAGTTTCCTCCCTGCCCCACTGAGCTTTGTATTCTTTATGGAAAGGCAGACAGGGCGCTGGAGGAGGCTGCGGGCTTTAACCCTTTGCTGACAGCAGGTTGCCAGCCTCCCGTGTTCTGGCTGTTTCCTTTTTGTCCCTGGCCATTGTCTGGGGAGTGCATGCAGCCTGCCATCCACTTCATGCTTATTATCTCACAGGAGACAAGCTCACCCCAGGAGGAGGAAGAGAGGGCTGTGTTTTGAGCCAGATCTTTTGATTTCCTATCTTCCCTCTGAAATAATTAGAAGTATTGGTCAAGGTTTAAAAAAAAAAAAAAAAACAGGCAAGAGGGGAAAAAATACATCGTGTAACCCTGGCATTTTGGTTTTTTTTTTTTAATTTTTTTTTTTAACGTTTATTTATTTTTGAGACAGAGAGAGACAGAGCATGAATGGGGGAGGGGCAGAGAGAGAGGGAGACACAGAATCGGAAGCAGGCTCCAGGCTCCGAGCCGTCAGCCCAGAGCCCGACGCGGGGCTCGAACTCACGGTGGCATTTTGTTTTTTAAGAGGTTATTATCCTGGCTGCCATTTGCCCCTCACGGAACGACTAGCGTTTTAGCCGTGGCAGCAGGGAAAAGTGAGGGGAACGGCCTGCCGAAGGATTTCCTCCAGTCAAGTACACGAGGGAATTGCATGTGTCCACATGACCGATTCTCCTGTTTTATCGTTTTCTCCCTTTCCCTTTTCTCAGAGTCGGTTGCTAAGGAAGGAGTCCCCTGGTGCCTCCTCAGACAGTGGGCCCTGGGGCCCATTAACCTCCTGGGGTAGTTGGGTCCCAGCCGAAGCCAGTGACAGGGGCCCTGTCACAGCACTGCCTCCGGGAGGTGCTTAGCACCCTGGCTGCCTTCCCACACCAGCTCCTGTAGGGGTGCGGGGTCCCATCCAGCAGGTGCACCGCCTCATGCCCTCTCCCTTAGACTGGGAGCGCCATGGGGCCAAGGGCAGGAGGGCCGGCTTTCTCTTTTTGTTTTTTTTTTTTAATTTTTTTTTCATGTTTATTTATTTTTGAAAGCGAGAGAGAGCACGCGTGCACCCAAGTGGGGGAGGGAAGAGAGAGCGCAACAGAGGAGCCAAAGCGGGTTCTGCACTGACCGCAGCGAACCCCACGTGGGGCTCAAACTGGCAAACTGCAAGATCGTGACCTGAGCTGAAGTCGGACGCTCAACCGACTGGAGCCACCCAGGTGCCCCAAGGCCAGCTTTCTTTGTGCCTTCTTTCTGCCTTCTTTCTGAGCACAGCGTTGGTGTGAAAAATCTCACACGGATGCAACTTGAGGCAGGAGGGCTCCTGTACGGCACAGATTGACGTTGTTTAGAGCCAGTCAAGATGACACTCAGAAACGTCATAATATCCTGTTTACTTACTGGTGTAGGCAGCTCGGCTCACGGCTCCTTTTATAAAGTGAGAAATCCTTTAACGTAGCCCGTATCTAGCGCTGACTTCCCTGTTCAAGGAGTCCCCAGCCAGAGATCGCACCTTTGCGAGCGCACAGGAGCCACCAGAACCCGGTCGATCCAGGCCTGGTGCTCAGTGGGGCGTGGCCCCACCCTGACTGCTTCCTGCCCCGTTGTCCTCAACCTTGATCGTCCATGCCCTCAGGTCACTGTGCTGTCTGGACTGGTGATTTTCGTTGGGATTTTCCCACCCCTTTCTTCATTTAGGCCCTGCCCGGCAGAACTTGGAGCAAGCTGGTTGGTAGTGCATCTGTCTTTCATTTTCCTTTGGGGAGAAAACCTCCTCTGGGCTCCAGTCCCCACCCCCCCCCCCCCCCCCCCACCGCTCACTGGCACTGCTTCGCAGCCTCTTTGTTGTCATTTGGGGTTTTGCTGCTACTTGTCCCTTCTGGTGCTAGACGAAGGGGCAGGGAGGGAAGCTGGGGAGTTGTAGAGAAGGGTGGTCAGAAGTGAGCTTGCGGGAAAGAGGCAAGACTGGGAGGCGAGCCCAGCCACTGAGCGGAAGGTGCTGAGGGTGGTGACGATTAGAGAAGGTGCGGTGGGGGGCCAGAAGACGGAGCACAGAGCTGCAGCTTATCCATCTGGAAAGACCAGGGGACAGCTCCCATCCACACACGGCTCCCCTTCCCGGAGACTAGGAAGGGCATGTTGAAGGCTTCAGTGTCGTTGCCACAGAGCACAGGGATGGGCCCCCCCGCCATGCCAGGCTGGCCTCCTCCTCTTGACCGCTGAGTCCCCAGGTTGCTGACTCAGAGTGTGTGTGCCGCTAGCTCTCCCTTTCCCCCGCGGCTCAGTCACGTGGTCCGGTGGGCCCTGAAGGATGATCAGCCCATGGAGGGAGCCCCTCTGGCCACCTGCACCCCTTCCAGATCCTCTCTGAATGCCGTGCCCAGTTCTTTCCAGACTGTTCCCAGCCATTTTCTCCTCGTGTGAGGGCTTCTCTGGATTAACCCAGAGCGTACACCAAATCACAGCTTTTTCCTTCCTCCAAAGCATAGACCCGTCCGTTGTTCTGACTCGGTTTCCCATCTTCTGCCGGATTTATTTTTCGGAAATGGGGGGTGGGGGCCGCGTACGGGACCGCTCCTTGTGTAGGATGTTAGATTGAGAAGCCCAGACCTGCAAAACCTTTTAGATCCAATTCTCTGCAGACAGATGTTTATGTCAGCATCGGGTCAGGGCAAGAGCAAAGATGAAGGAAGAAGGCCTAGCACAAGCTAGGGCCGCACAGTGGGCCAATTCAGAGATCTGCTAAGTGCCATGTAATGCTACGGAGAGTCAGGTTCACTTCAGTGTAGACTTTTCTTTCTTTTTATGTATGTATGTATTTATTTTGAGAGAGACAGAGAGCGTGAGTGGGGGAGAGGGGCAGAGGGCGAGAGAGAGAGAGTCCCAAGCTGGTTCCATGCTTATCGTGGAGCCCGACGCAGGGCTTAATCCCATGACCCGGGGATCGTGACCTGAGCCGAAATCAAGAGTTGGACGTTCAACCAACTGAGCCACCCAGGTGCCCCCAGTGTAGACTTTACTTTTTCTTAAGTTTATTTATTTTGAGAGAGAGAGAAAGAAAGTGCAAGCAGGGGAGGATCGGAGAGAGAGGACAGAGAGAATCCCAAGCAGGCCCCACACTGACAGCACAGCACCTGATGTGGGGCTGTGATCCGTGAACCGTGAGATCATGACCTGAGCCAAAGTCGGACGCTCAACCTACTGAGCCACCCAGGCACAACCCCACCCCCCCAACAGTGTAGACTTTTTAAAGTCAAGTTGTTGAGTCACCATATTGCACACCTGAAACTGATATAACACTGAATGTTAATTACACTTGATTGACAAATATAAATAGTCTAGACCAAGTTCCTCAGACTAACCTTGGAGCCATGGCGTCCAGGCAACTGCCTTTCTGTGCAGCCTCTCACAAAACCCTCTTGCTCCCAAGTTCTTTTGAAACTTTGACCTGTGTCCCTTCATGCCTCAGGGGTCCGCCTTGTCCTCTGTTCCTGAAATCTCTCCCTGTGCCACCGACTGAACCTGGCATTTGAACGGGCTGGTGCTCTGGTTTTTCGGGCAGCACATCCTTGCTGAGCAGAACGTGGTGTTCAGCCAGCTTCCAGAGCTCGGCACCCCCACAGTTACTGCTCAGGCCCTCCGTCGTGCCGCCCCTCCCGCTAACTCCCAGACTTCTTCGGAATCAGAACTCCCTCCAGTCAAATCACCAGGCTTCTATTCCATAATCTCTTACTCGCTCTTGCCAAGAATGTTCTTTAGTAATCCAAAGTTATATTTGTTATTATACATAAGACTAGAAAAGGGTTTGTGATTTTTTTGTGTGAAATCAGCTTTAATACGTTGTGACAAAACCTAACTCATGTTTCTAAACATTTTATGTAACGGTTGTGCTCTTTTCGACTTATGGAAAAATGGATCCAGAACTCTTGGCGGCTTTCATGCATCTTTCCTTGGCCTTTTTCTTTGTGGACTGAAGTCAGCTCAGGGCCAAACGTAACCAGAATCATTGGCCATTGATACTCTGGTGAAGGCTGTGTTTTATTACCACTGCAACAGTTAGGGGTAGGGCGAAATGATATCCAGACATGTCAGATCTTAATCGCAAGTGTTGAAAACAGAGATGTGTTTTATTCTAGACCATTAAGGTGGGAGTTAATTACCACTTTCAGATGAACTCCCCGCGTGCCCTCCTGCCATGGCAATTAGGAGCAGAGTGGCCGCTTGTGTGCTTGACGATGTTTTATGACCATGGATTATATGGGAATTAGGAATGGGTTGGGGGAGCATTTGGGCCTCATAGTTACCCAGCACCAGGATGGCCCAGCCCCAGATTTGTCAAAACCGCAAATGTTGTGTTTGGCAAACACTCTCCAGAATTTGTTTGGTCCATACTAAATAGCTTCATTTAGCAGACCGGTTTATTCAAGTGCCTGGGAGTAGTCTTTGGATTCTGACTTACCCCAGGAGGCCCCCAAGAGCATCACTGAGGTTTATCTACAGCCTGGGTTGGTTCCGAGTAATGCCTGTTATGAAACTGCAAAGTAGGGACACCTTCGTTCGGTTCCAAGATGAGGATCTTTATGGCTGCTCTGTCCAGTACAGTAGCCACCAGTAATGTGTGGCTTTTTAAACTTACAATTAAATTGCTAACAGTAAATAAAACCAAAACGTCACTTCCTCAGTGACACACGTTTCAAGAACTTGATAACCACACGCGGCTAACATATTGGACAGCACAGGTAGAGAATATTGTCATCACCAGAGAATTCTTTAGGACAGTGGTGGGCTAGAGTCTCAACACATCACTTGTGCAGGGGGTCAGTGGATCCAGAGCCACTCCTCGAGGGACATCTTGGCTTTCCTGACGGTTCTCCAGTGACTCAACACCACATGGAGAAGGATGACCTTCAACCCATCAAGGTCTCCCAGCTTTGCCTCTGATCCGAAAGTCAGCCATCCTGGGTGTCCAAACTGAGGGTCAGCCTTTGAGCACCTTCAGGGGTGTCGGGGGCTCACGGTAGCTTCTGGTAGCACTGCGGTCAGCTCTTCCCAGAAATCAGGGGAGAAGGGGGACTGCTCACTGAAGGTCGACAGAAGGACACGCTCCCTACCCCCAAGTAATGCCCGCTCTCCTTTCTTCAAGTCAGATCACCAGGAAACCACATACTTGAAGGACATTAGCTTATCTCCCTCAGTCGCGTTGTCTTTAATCGCCCATACTTTCATGTTTCTACCTTATGTTTCTTGATAATTGAAAAAACTAACACGAAGATAACTCGCATGTACTACAAAAACCATTCATTACGGAGGATGTAGACCATTTGTGCAGAGCACTGCATAGTCCTTGGCGTGTTACGTGTCTCTCAGCAAGAACTGTGAGGCTTTCTTCCACTGGAGAATGCAAATCATGTGCCCATTCTTCCTCTTTTGCCCCATCTTCTGGAAGCGCCAGAGTTAAATTCAGTGCTCGGTCACATTGACTTCATTAGCCCCCATGGTTATATTTCTTGCTTTCGGTTCCTTGATCAGATGTTTGATTTTCTATTTCAACTTTGATAACTTTATTGTGTGTATCTGTTTATGTTATTTTAATTCTCCTTAAATTCTTTTCTGAAAGAGGCGAAGTGTAACAAATGAATACAAACTATTCATTATATCCTCTTCCCACTCGATATTTCCTGTTTTAAAGTATTCCCCGTGCAAGCCCCAGCCTCTGCCGCCAGCATCCATGAACGCAGGGCCCACGGACCTCCTGACCATCTCGTTTTTCTTCTGTATCCTCCCGAGTGTCTAGCACACTGCGGAGCATATGCCGGTTTGAGTGATGCGAGGGCAGAGAAACTGCACCACGCGTGGGAAGACATCACAGAATAAGCTCAGGGAGAAGGGTCACCTCTCAAATTTAGTCAGATGACAAAAGGCAGCACTGGCCTCCCTGGCGTGTAGAGCTAGGAAAGAATTTGAATAATCATCATCATTATCATCACCACCTTCGTTAAACCCCATCTGCACATGGCACCGTGTAGGCCCCGACAGGTTATTTCCGGGCCGGGGAGAGAGAATTTTGTCCAGCAAGGAGGATAAGCCTGAGATCTCCTCTGCTCACCAGCCTCCTTTCAAGAGTGTTTTTGATGGTCCGCCTCCAAGATGGCGACCGGGTTTACTGTTGGAATTGAGCACGTTAACTCCATGTTCTTGGGACATAGGTCTCTGTGGTCCTTGACTTACAAGCGTCCTTCACATCCTAGAACGCTGGACTTTTACCTTACAGCACTAACCACAGTGGCAGTTGAGGACCTCGATGCATAATGAGTTAGAGTCTCTTTTACAGTACGTCTCTATCTTCTGTGCGCCCGTGTATCTGGAACTCACCGTCATGTGTTGCGTAGAATACGTGTATGTTATGTAACTGTTATAATAAATAGAAGAGATGAGTGAACGGATATCCAATTTGACTTTAGAGTTATCTCCTGACTTAACAGCCGTCGGAGTGACTATTTCCTCCATGAATCCAACATTTGGGATTCATGGAGTACTTGAGTTACAGCCCTGCCATAGGGGGACGCCATTACACAAAGCACTTAACACCAGCACTCATATGGCACTTGATGAGCTAGAGGCTTACAAATGTTCTTTAACTATCAGCTTTTCTTGTGACCTGGCCTAAAATATTATAAGCTCCTTGAGAATAAGGACTAAGTGTTATTTTGTGTATTTCCAGTGAGTGATTTGTATCAAACACTCATGACGCATTTGTTGACTGAACCAGTGAGGTGGTAGGAAAGTGCCCAATCGTTCTGTCCCTCTACACAGACATTTAGCAACAGGTACTCCTTCATCGTGAGGAAATGATAGAAACAGACCACGTGCCGTCGTGACCGTAGATAGGTTGGTAACGGTGACCGTATCCACATGTGAGTAAAAAATGTTTTAAACGGCAGTTTTGCATTAACATGGGATTGGGCAGGTCATTGTTTTTCAACCCTAGAGTCATCTGGAGAGCTTTTCGAAAGTGCTGATGACTGGATCCCACCACCTAAAAAAGTCATCTCTGAGTCTAGGTACCAGCCGATGAAATATGTATTTTTTTTTAATTTTTTTTAACGTTTATTTATTTTTGAGACAGAGACAGAGCATGAACGGGGGAGGGGCAGAGAGAGAGGGAGACACAGAATCGGAAACAGGCTCCAGGCTCTGAGCAGTCAGCCCAGAGCCCGACGCGGGGCTCGAACTCACGGACCGCGAGATCGTGACCTGAGCCGAAGTCGGACGCTTAACCGACTGAGCCACCCAGGCGCCCCTGAAATATATTTTTATAATGCTTTAGATATTTTTAATGCGCAAACGAAGTTGAGGATTACTGACTAGTGTGTGGATATGAATCCGTACCAGCTCATTATCCCATCCCTGCCAACATTCACCCACGGTTTTCTCTAGTTTGGTAACTTCCCTGGTTCAGAGAGAGCAGAGTTGGAATTTTATGGTGCGGGCTCGGCTCCAGTTCCTAGCACCTCCGCACCCCATTCCAAGCAGTGTCCAACCTCAGTGTCTGGCCTTAGGGAGATCCCACGTGGCACTGGATAAAAAGGAATGCTTTGATCACACATTTGCTTACTCCTTCATTAGACATGTATTTAGTATCTACCGTGGACTCAGTGGAGGAAGAGACCGTTCATTTCTCCGTTGTGCAAGCAAGGCTGGGATAAAAGTGATCGGGATGTCATGGGAGCTTCGATGGAAGGGTACTGACTCCTGCCTGAAGTCACTGGGAACAGCCTTCCTGGAGGAGTTGATAGGAGAGCTGAGTTCTGACGGTTGCCTAGATGTTTGCCCAGATACAGTTTCCCCCATCCTTTGCCTGGCTGGTGGAAAAGCACGTGCACAGAGGTGGAGGGTGAGAGAAGGCAGCACCCTGAGCTCACTAGATGTGGTTATTGTGGCTACTGGGGGTTGGGTGGGACGTTGTCAGGAGGGAGCCTGAGGACTTAGGACGGGGCCGGGTCACAGACAACTCGCTTGTGTTCCAGGTGGTTGTGGACTTACCACGAGGTTATTACAGTTTATTTTTTTTTTATTTAAAAAAAATTTTTTTTTAACGTTTATTTTTTTTTTTAATTTTTTTTTTTAATGTTTATTTATTTTTGAGACAGAGAGACAGAGCATGAACAGGGGAGGGGCAGAGAGAGAGGGAGAAACAGAATCCGAAACAGGCTCCAGGCTCTGAGCCGTCAGCACAGAGCCCGACGCGGGGCTCGAACTCACAGACCGTGAGATCATGACCTGAGCCGAAGTCGGACGCTTAACCGACCAAGCCACCCAGGCGCCCCAACGTTTATTTATTTTTGAGACAGAGAGAGACAGAGCATGAACGGGGGAGGGGCAGAGAGAGAGGGAGACACAGAATCGGAAGCAGGCTGCAGGCTCCAGGCTCCGAGCCATCAGCCCAGAGCCCCACGCGGGGCTCGAACTCACGGACCGCGAGATCGTGACCTGAGTCGAAGTCGGACGCTTAACCGACTGAGCCACCCAGGCGCCCCGGTTATTACAGTTTAAAGTGCAGGACCCCTCGCTGCCACAGGCCCCTCCTGGGCCCCCGCCGGGACTCTAGCAGGGTCATCACGTGGCCACATGTTGGGTTTTGTTGGGTGGTGTTTCTTTTTTTTTAATTAGCAAATTTAAATTTAAGGTAAGTTTCACTTTTCAATTTTTTTGTATTATATAGCTCCCCCCCCCCACAGTTTCTGTAAGCTTGGAGCCCCACATACCTGGATCTAAAGCTTAACAGCCTTAAAGTTTTCCCCAAATTAGCAGGAGTTCTTGAAGAAATTCTCAAACTCCTTGTTTTAACTAGGATTATAACGTATCATCCAAACAGGGACACTCGGAGAGGGAAGGAGTGTGTTATGTAATAGTTTTCCACCCCCATCGCCCCCTCCCCCCCCCCAACCACCACCTCCCGCAAAATTCAGTAACCGGAACTTTTCTGGGCAAAAGGAGTACATGAAAACTCATCTAAAATTTTTTTTTGTTACATAAATTAACCCATTTATTTGATGGGCTAGCAATGTTTCAAATGGTGGGGCTTCTACTACTGGTCTTTCCATCCCTTCCGTCTCCCGATGGCAGATGTCACTTTGACACCGGAAGTGGTGCTGTGGGTCCAGGCTCCCATTTCGTGCGGGAACCACGGTGCCCGATGCCCACGGCACACGTTTTCGGCTCGCTTTCACCACAGAAGAAGCGAGTGTACTTGGTGTGCTGGCTTGTTTCCGTTGTCTTCGCCGTTTTCCCGAGGGAGGCACAGAATGGGTTCCACGTTTACCAGCGATGTTGACCTTCTTGGTGCCTTTAGCCAGGTCTCCGCGGAGATAGGTCCCAGCCCAGATGGCTGAAAACCCCCATGGTGGGAGGTCGAGGCTGGAGCAGGGAGACCGGCCAGGATGCTATAACATCCAGATGGGATGAGTGGGGTCTGGACTGAGACCTGGCAGAGAAGGTGGAGAACAGGAGGTGGGGCTTCAGGATGGGAGCCCGGGTGAAGGAGCGGGAGACGAGTTGGGGTGGACAGAGGTGTCTTCGCTTGACCCAGAGAACGGGTGTTGGGGCGGCAGGTGGAAACTCCATCTGGATGCGGGGAAGTGCCTTGTTGCCTCCCCTGGCAAGGGATGAGTTTAGCTAAGTGCCCAGGTCCCAATGGCAGGTTCAAATCTGTCATGAGGCAGTCAGGTTTGCTGTGTTGCCAAGGACATCCCCCCTCTGCAGACACCAATGTGACGTGGAAACCCCGTGATGCAGAGTAGAGGTCGGGTGGCTGGTTGGATGCGAACCAAACCCTAGTTTAAAACACAGCCCTGGGGCGCCTGGGTGGCTCACTTGGTTGAGCGTCTGACTTTGCTTTAGGTCATGATCTTGCGTTCGTGGGTTCAAGTCCCGCGTCGGGCTCTGTGCCGACAGCTCAGAGCCTGGAGCCTGCTTTGGATCCTGTGTTTCCCTCTCTCTCTCTCTCTGCCCCTCCCTTGCTTGTGCTCTGTCTCTCTCTGTCTTTTAAAAAATAAATTGGTAAAACAAACAAACAAACAAAAACAGCTCTGCTCTGATCCAAGCAGCATGAGCCTATTTGTGGCCTCTCCCCATCCCCTCAGCAGTCTAAGCGGAGACCAGTGCCACCCACATCAGGGTAGCTGGTGGCTGCTGGGGCTCCTAGAGCCCCCAACCACATGAACTGCCCCTGGATTCATTTGAAGTTAATTTTCATCACCAGGAGCTTTTGTGTCTCACCAGCCCTACTGAATTCCGAATCCACTAAAGCTTTTGTTTGTTGGTTGTTGTTGTTGTTGTAAGCTGTAGGTCTGTCTTTTGGACAGAAAATGGTCCTCGTAGCCCCTGAGCTCATACTTAAATAAAACGGCTCGCATGTTCTCCTTGATATATTTGCTTATTGGATTTGTTTAATGAAATATGGATTTATGCCATAAATATTGGAGTTGGTGTAGTCCATATTTCAATTAATGGATCATTTATATGTCATGCGAACTTTGTAATTACTGAAATGTAGAAATATAGTGGATTGAAATGAGTTCCTGGTCTTTGCGTTCCTGCCCCCATCCAACCGTGTCTGAGCAGCTTGGGCCCACGAAAGGGGAAAATTTATATGTGGGGTTTTCAAAGGAAAGGGGCAGGGGCTCAGAAAAGACAGCTCCCCCCGCTGGTGCTGCCGGAGATCTGTAACCCACCGTGCTCTCCGGGTTCCCCCGAACAGTGGTGTACAATTGTCCGCAAAGGAGCAGGAAGCTGGGCTCCGGCGGGAGCGCCCGGTCGTCAATTTGCTGACAGACCTTCATCATCGTTTTCGTCTCGGTTGTAAAGCACAGCCTATTTTCCCCCTTTGCCGGATCTCTGTCCGAAAGGGCCCTAAATATACATAAATATAGATTTCTCACCGAGCCCCACTTCCAGGAATCAACTGGAAACCCTCACCAGACCTATGAGACAGAAAACTAGTAAATTGTGTTCTCCAACCCCCCGAACCGGGCCTGTCGCTTTAACTGGCTCCTTCCTTCCTCTGGCAGTGGGTACCGCCCGCCCAGAGGACAACCTAGTGAACTTGGCCCTCCCTCCCTCCCTCCCCCACCCCGCTTCTGCCTGCCGGTTTGCTGACCAGAAAAATCTGGCTGGAGAGGCCCATGCAGTGAGTGAACATCACATACATAATTCTATCAGAATATATCCAAGGGTGGGGAATCATTGTTCTCGGAACTAGCTGAGCTGAAGCCCGAGCAGAAATACTAAAGTCAGTCGTGCCTTTGAGCTGCCTCTAACAGCGCCCTTTGGAGACCCATTTCATACAAAATTTGAAGCCTGTGTTTATTGCCCATTAAAGCAACCTTTATTTTATGGCAAATGTTGCAGTAATTGCCTTTTACGAAGAGCACTTTGTAACACACATGCACAGTTGAAAGAAAACCACTCTGGTATTGTCTATCGGGACTTAATGGCGCAATTAATTTTACTCCATCTGTTCCTGAGACTTTAAAGGAAAATGGATTTTTTTTTTGAGCGCACTTTAATGAAGAAGATAAAGCGGCCCGGCTGGTGTCCCACAGGCTCGGCGCAGTAAGTTCAGATTATTGCTCAGTCTGTCAGAATGGGCTGCTTCCCTCAGCAGCAGCCACAGCCAGCAACCCGCTCTGGCCCCTCGCCGCGCCATTCCTGATGACAAACTGCCAGCCAGCTCCCACAAAAGCACGATTAAAATGTCAGCACAGGATGACGAAGGGGCCAAGAGGGTCCTCGGAGACAAACTGTGTTCAGTATGAGTTAATACTTTACAGCAGGGCTGGGGCCCGGCTTGCTGCTGGCTGCTCCGGCTGCTGGCGCGCCTCAAAAAGAATGCAAGGGCGGGGCCTGGCCACCGCGCCTGTCGCCTGTCGCCTGCCTGGGGCCCGCGGGCACGCTGGGCTGCGTGGGGAGGGTCTTCCCCTGCAGGAGGAGTCTACGGGGGGACCCAGGGGGCCTCCCGCGGGCTCTCATCCGTGGGAGCAGGGCGGGCCGGGAGGGTGGTCGCGAACCCGGCATGGGGCACGGAGACAGCCGTGCCGGTAGTGACCCCGGGGCCACCGGCTCGGTCCCAGATGTTCGCGGCACTGGTTCCGGGGCGGTGAGGGCGGCCGTGAGAGGGCCCACGCCGCAGAAACTCCCTCCTCACAAAGAGGTGGTTGCACAGAGCATACGGTCGGCCCCACTTTGTCCCGTGTCCGAGCCTTAGGCTGGGCCATGGCAGGGGGGTCAGCGGCAAATTGTCCTTTTATCAATCCCGCTGCCTGACAACATCTTGTAAACCCCTGCCCCCGTGTTTGCGGACTTGCTGGGGGGCCCGCGTGCTCTGTGTCTCCGGCTTAATTCTCTCCCAAATCCCCACCCCCCTCGACCCGTGCTTTGGTGGTGCCCTGTCCATGTGGGACAGCCGGGGAGTCAGGCTGTGATGAAAAGGACGAGGAGATTTGCATCTCTGGCCTCCTGTGGAGACCCGATCTGCCGGCCTAGTGGGCAGCAGGTGTGAGCGCCTGCCATTGTCCCTAATGGTTATTACCAGTGATAAGCAGGACAAATGTGAGGTCATCTCTCCCGCTGGCAGGTCAGAGGGGGCTGGATTTAGAGCCCCTAGGAGACGGGGAAATTAGATGGTCAGTATCCACAGTGGAGGTCGCAACCAACTCCTGCTGCAGTGATACTGGAGAGGGGCAGCGGGGGGCTGGAGGAGCTGCCCGGTCAACGTAATCCAGATGTATGGTCATCCTTGGAAGCAGTCAAGAGCGTCCATTGTCAGCGCGCTGGTGAGGCGGTCATTAGTGCAGAGCACTAACAGAGGAACAGAAGGCAGGAAGAGGCCCCGGTGACGGGCAGCCAGGGGATTTGCTTTCCTCTTGGTCCATGACCACAGGCCAGGACTTCACAAGAGAGGAAGGGGGGAGGCCCTGCTGGTTTCTAATTAAACCCCTTTGCCTGTGCCCGTGTGCCCTGGGACCCAGTGAGGGTACACTTCCTGGTTTCCTGAGCCTCCTGTCTTCCCCCGTCTCGTCCCGGGGCTCCCGTCTTCTGGCCCGTCTGCCTCCCCGTTGAGCCGGCCTTCCCAGCCACTCTCAGGTTCCGCCTGCCTCCTGCCCCGTCCCCACGTCTGGCTTGTTCTCTCCACTCCACACGTCTCCCCCGCCCTCACCCCCTCCGTTCCATCCATCACCCCTCCTCGCTCCTGAGAGTGCTCTCTAAATCCTATTGCCTTTTTATGTCTCTCTTGGGCTCTTCCTCCTGCCCTCTCCCGGAGCACACTTTTCCTGTGTTTTGAGCATCCCACAGCTTACGCCAGTAATAGCATCATAATGGCCACGATTGGCTTTTACGGAGCAAACAGCCTTCTGTGGACCTCCCAAGGACACACAGCCCCCACCGGTGACCCAAACACACCTCCGTCGAGCAGCCCGGGGGCCCCCTGCCCCGCGAGCCCTTTCAGGCTGGTCCTTTGAGGTTTCCACCAACCAGGCTACACATTCAGCCCTCTGTGTCCGTATAAAATCTATCAGCCAAGAGCAGTAAAGAAAGAAAAGTCTGGATACGGAGGATAATGGATGCTCACGTGGGTGAGGGCTTCAGGAGCAGCATCCCTCCCCCTTGGGGTGCGTGGCAAGAAAAATGAAAGTCCAGGGACCTACGTGGGGGGGCGGGCAGGGGGACACATCCTGTGTGAATGTGCTGGGAGACCTAATGGAAGAGAGGCGCAGAGCACCTCCGGGGTGAGGGTCCCGCCAGCTGCCCCGCTGGCCCTGGTAGCATGCCTCTGGAGGACACCGTCTCAGTGTGGCTCACCCACCCGTTCGTTCATTCATTCATTCATTCATTCATCCCATATCGATGGCACTGCTCTTGATGACCACAGATGCAGGACCTGATCCCCGATTGGGCCATAGGTATAAAATTTTTAAAAGTTTATTTTAAAGGATACTGGGGGACACCTGGGGAGATTTTAATGTGGACTATATATTAGGTGATGGGTCAACTGAAACTTCTTTTATTTTTTTAAAATGTTTATTTATGGGGCGCCCGGGCGGCTCAGTTGGTTGAGCGTCCGACTTCGGCTCAGATCATGATCTCGAGGTTCACGAGTTCGAGCCCCGCATCGGGCTCTGTGCTGACAGCTCAGAGCCTGGAGCCTGCTTCGGATTCTGCGTCTCGCTCTTTCTCTGCTCCTCCCCTGCTCGTGCTCTGTCTCTCTCTGTCTCAAAAATAAATAAAACATTAAAAAAAATTAAATGTTTATTTATTTATTTTGAGAGACAGAGCACAGATAGGAGAGGGGCAGAGAGAGGGAGAGAGAGAATCTCAAGCAGGCTCCCTGCTGTCAGCACAGAGCCTGACACAGGGCTCGATCCCGCAAATCATGAGATCACGACCTGAGCGGATATCAAGAGTCAGATGCTCAACTGACTGAGCCACCCAGGGACCCCATCAATTGAAATTTCTGAGTGATGTTCTTATTCTTAGGAGATACTGTCTTTCCTTAATTTAAATGTGTACCAAAAAGAAATACGTGTTAGATATTTACACACACACATATACCTACACACAGAAATAAAGCAGATGAGGCAAAATGTTAATAACTATTGAATCTAGGTCAAGGGTGATGGGTATCAGTATATTCTTTCTATTTTTCTGTAGATTTGAAATTTTTCGAAGTTAAATATATGGCAAAAAAACATTTATGGGTGTCTGCTATGTGCCCAGATCGTTCTGGGTATGAGGCACGTCCTCAGAGACCAAAAGAGGTGGGGGGAGGGCACCTTGGGGGGCTCAGTCAGTTAAGCATCTGACTTCAGCTGAGGTCATGGCCTCATGGTTTGTGAGATCGAGCCCCACATCAGGCTCTGTGCTGACAGCTGGGAGCCTGGAGCCTGCTTTAGATTCTGTGTCTCCCTCTCTCTCTACTACTCTCTCTTTCTCTCTCTCTCTCTCTCTCTCTCTCTCTCCCTGCCCCTCCCCCCCCCACACACACTCTCCCTCAAAATAAATAAATAAACTTAAAGACGACAAAGCGACCGTGTCCTCCGGGAGCTCACCTCCGTGGATGGTGAGAGAGAGACACTGAGCACTGTCAGTGAGCAAACTAGACTATGTTAGGAGGGGCGGGTATGGGGTTTGGGGGCCCCTGGAACAGGAAGCATGCTCCTTTAAACAGGAGGTCAGGGGCAGGCCCCACAGTCCCGCTGAGAAGGGACGGACATGTGAGATAAGGCTAGAGGCAAGGCAGTGCCCTGCAGAGCGCTTCAAGCCGAGGACAGTTCGCACACCATACCCACGGAGACTGCCTGCCTGCCCGGCCCCCGAGTGGATGCTCAGATGCGGTGAGGAGTGTCCCGTGAATTCTACTCCACACACATCCACCTCCCCTCCCTCACTTGCTGTGGGGTGAGCCCGGCCTTGGTAATGACCTCACGTGCTCGAGGGAACCCTCGGGTTTCAGCTGCACGGCTAGGACCTGGGGTGGCAGTTCCGCGATCTGCAGAGTGCAGGCATGTCAGAGCCGGCCCCATCACCTTTGTCACCCAGAGTGTCATTGTGTCCACACACATGGTCATTTCTGCCCCAGCCTCAATGGGGATGACTACAACGAGGGGAAGGAGCACCAGGCTAGGAATCAGACCGCGTGGGTCTGGGCCAGATCGTTCGCCATCGCATCTCATCCAGCCCGGTGACCTTGGTGACCTTAGCCAACCACTTGGCTTTCCTGAGGCTCAGCCTTCCTAATCTGCGAAATGGGAGTGAGTGCACGTTCATCCCAAAACGGTTAAGAGGCTAATGAAATAAACCTATCAAAAGGCAGGCTGTGAATTTCACACCACAGAAATCCTGGTTGCTCTCTAGACATTCCAGGTCTCTGGGCAGCCTGGCGCTGTGGCTCAGGGTCAGCTGGCTTGGAACCAGCCTCTGAGCGGCAGAGCCCTTGAGTGGGTCGCTGAACCTCATACCTGTCCCTCCACCACTGTGAAGAGGGAGTTAGGCGTTAGTGACCGTGAACTCCACTTCCCCAGACATGCAGGATGCTCGGGTGTCTGTCACGCCACGTTCGAGGTTGGTTTCTGCTGCGTGCTCGCTGGGCCTGCCTGACGGGGCAGCCAGGGTGGGCTGCTTTTACGTCTGTGCCCCCAGGACATGGGCCCTTTCCCATGTGGCCGTCAGACGTGCCTGTCCTGTGTGTCCCCCCCCACCCCCCATCTTTGTGACTTCCCTTCTGGGCTGCTGATGAGACCTTCTGAACACTCTAAAGGCAGAGGGTTTCAGAGAAGCTCATGGAGCTTCTGGAGAGTGTGCTGCCTCTCAGAGGTGGGAGGTTAGTGAGCTCCCGCGAGACCGTGCCCTCCCCCTCGCCTGTGTCTCAGGCCCCCACCAGCATTTCTTCCCAGGAGCTGAAGGCCTGGGTTCCTAAGCTGGCTGTGCCTTACCAAATGTATGTGACAGAGAGGGACATGCGATTGGTCTGACGAGCTCTTGGCTGAGTCATTCTCCTCCCCGGAGGGTCCTGAGCTGGGCTTTGAATGCAGGAAAAGAGTGGAGGGGAGTCCTGTGTGCGCCCACATCCCTGTGCGCGTGGGGGAGGAGGAAGGGAGGAGGTGATCGGTGGTTGGGGAAGAGGGAGACAAGGAGAGCGTTGTTCAGCTTTTAGGTTCTCTCAGAGGACTCGTGCTGGAAACAGGGGCTGGCGTAGAGGCAATGACGTAGAGCATCCGGGCACTTTCCAGCCTAGTCTGTCAGTGCCACCCAGGAGGCTGAGAGGTGCAGTCCACACTGCCTCCATTTATGTGTTTGCAGAGGCTGGGATTTTAGGTGCCCCCAGGCGATGCTGATGCGCTTGGAGAACCACTGCTCCAAGTGGGACATTCACGTTGACCGTGCTTAATTCAACTCACATCCACGATGGCATAGATCATGCTGGCAGCCCTGTCTGGTGGAAGCTGTAGGCGTCAGGTCGGGTGGGTTCAAGCCCTCCTCTTCTGTTTACCTCTTGTGGGACCTTGGGAAGGCACTGAACTCCTTTGGGCTCGTTTTCTCATCTATAAAATGGGAATCATCATGTGCGCTCTCCATGGGTTTTGTGGGGATGAAGTTAAATTGATGCCCACAGAAGTGCTTTGTTATCCTACAGCGTTTCATATACAAGATGGTATCATTTTCAACTTGCAGAAAGTTCAGGGGGAAAAAAATGATAGCTTCTATTTACTGAGCACCTACCATTTTTCAGACCGCAGTGAGAGATCGCAGTGTATTATGTCAGGTCGCTTCTCTTATTATCCCAGTTTTACTCAAGAGAAAGCTGAGGCTGAGTTTAAATAACTTGGCAGAGCAGGACACGTAACCCAGTTCAGCTTGGTTCCATAGTGGCTTTGAAGTTTTCGTTGGGAGTCCGTGTTCTTAACGATCACGCCTTGTGCTGGTTCTCAACCCTGGCTGTACTGTCACCTGCAGAGCTTTCAAAAACGCTGAGCTTCTGAGTCCACTGGCCTGGAGGTGGAGCTTGGCCGTTAATATTCCTTTTAAAACGCGCCGGACATGCGTAATACACACATAAGGTTGAGAACCACGGTGCGTCGTGTGTATATCACCACCCTTACGTCTCAGGTCGCTGCAAATTCCAGGATAAGTAAGATGCAAGGAGGTGACACAGAGCTTTGACAAACCATGGGCACTCAGTAAGCTGGGTTTGTGAATGAAGAATTGGAATGAAGTATTTGTAAAGTCGCGTTCACTCCAGTTTTAATAATTCAGAGAACAGGTGTTCGTTTTAGAAAGATCGAGGACTCTAGGACACTGATGTTATATCATGGCACCCGTCGTTCCAGAACCCCTGCTTGTGAGGCCCGAAGGAAGTAGGAAGAGGTACGTGTCGTTCTTCCCACGCACGGCAAGAAAAGCAGACCCCTGGGAGGCTAAGTGGGAGTATTTGGGGGGTTGGTTCACGTAGATGGTGGGCAGGAGGATAATAATGTAAATTTTGTACTTTGAGCTTTTGGGTAGAAAGACAGATTCTGAAACCATTGTGTTGTATCTGCCGACTGTCACAAAGGAGCAAATTCAGGCTCTTTGTGAACAGTGCAATTTCTCTTCCCTCCTCTCTTCAGAAATTACCTTGAGCTGCAAAGTGAGCCGGGCCCAGGTTGGCATGCAGGCATTCTCCATTCCTAGGAGGAAGCATAAGACACAGCTACGACACTTGCAGCCCACGGTCTTTCTTCGAGCATCTGTAGAATTCAAAATAAAGGCCCGAAAGTCTCATGAGTCGCCACGAAGTGCTTTCCTTGGATGAAGGGTGTGGAGGGAGCACCTTAAGAACTTCCAGAAAGCCATCTGTTCGTTTGTTACCAAGATTCTCCATCCTTCTCCCCAGAGTAACAGAGCGCGTGGTGTCCTTCATGTGAAACACACACACACACACACACACACCACCACCACCACCACCACCACCACCACCAAAATGACCCCCCCCACCCTGCCCAAACCACAGAGCTCAGCAGCCTTTGCACGTGTCCCGCCATAAAACCTCTTTCCCATGACTTCCCGAACAGCAAACCCCGGCTTGGGTACCAAGGAACGGGGTTTTCAGTTTCTAATGGACTACAGCTGAAGCAAGTTCAAAAGTGCGAGGACCGTAAACTCCAGAACGGCTCCACACACGCCGCACACCGTGGCAGAATGATTCAGGAGGCCAAACTTTGCCTCATCAAGTCAGAGAATTTTCTGCAAATGAACTTTTCAAGAATTATGCCGTCGTTGGCATTAGAGTATTACACACAGGCCTGTTCCCGATCACTCACTGGAACTTATTTTGTAGTTAACCTCCATAAAGGACTGTGCAAGCGAGCACAGGCCTGTCACACACACATTATTTAGAAGCCCTTATTATTATTTTATTGCCAGTCCTTGACAGCTGAGGAAAAGCCAAGCGCTTTAATCTTTTTTTCCCTTTAGTTTACAGTGTAAGAGCTGCATGTAAGATAGATTTGATTAATATGTAACAGAGATGCAATTCTCTGTAAAATGTGCTGTACTTTAGCGCCCTGGAAAACAAACTGCATCACAATGGCTTAAATCTCAGTCCATTGTATTATATAGACATCATAAATAATACAGAGCAGGCAGATACTGCTGCAGGCTTCATCTGCATAACACATCTGAGCTCTCTATAATGTGTTCAACTTGTCACTTTTAGTACAGAAGAGAGGCAATAAAGCTAACAGCTGACTAACACACATCGGCCCTACTTCTCCTTCCAGGGGGGTGAATGCTCATTAAGCCATCTTAGCCCTGACTTTTAAAATCCATAACTCTTACAAATGTAAAAAAGTTGCCACAAGAGATTAAGCGCATAATATATGTCAAAGTAGAATTTTTCACGCATTCCCCCCACCCCCCCCCCGGGCCCCTCCCCCCCCCCGGCTCAACACTGGGCACGCCCCCTCCACACCAAAATTCTTGTTTCTTTTATAGCCCCTTCACTGGAGGAGAGAAAATAAGAAATCTGTTTTTCAGATACACCCAAATGAAATATCATCTCCTCGGCATCGATAAAGGACTACATAATTGCTTTTGAGTTTGGAGCAAATGAGCTGACCCCAGGAGGATTTCAGCCCTTCTCTTTCCCTCTCCCTCTCAGACCAGCTCAAAGAGAAATATGGAATCAATCACCCCCACTTGGACCTGGCCCGCAGGCTGTTAGGCCAGTCTTCGCGGCCTTAATTACGGCCTTCCATTTACCTGCCTCAGTTTCCTTATTGGAAACAGAAAGGGAAGAGGCCGTGGCCTTCCATCTCTGATGGGCCTGCGGGCCTGAGCTCGGTAGCGTCTGTGGGATTACATCTGGCAGATGTGCTCTTTCTTCTGAGGTCCTCTTGTGTTTCAGAGCAAAACTTGAAAACATGACAGTATGTCCTCTTTTGTAAAGACGCCTGAGCCTTTTTAAAGGGATTAAGGCTGTCAGGCAAAAGAAGGAGAAAAAAGGATATTTATACCCTGACTTGGAGCAGATTTAATCCCATGAGATGCATTTTGGTGGCTAAGGGAACACTGTGGTCTCTTCCCCTGAGAAGGCTGTGATGTAAATAGGAATGGATGTAATGTCTCATGAACATTCATTTCTTTAGAAAATATACTTTGAAACATTTTTCTTGGTGCCCATAAGAAAAATAAATGGCTGATGGTGGCCCGGACGGTAGGATGAAACAGGAAATTTTTCCTAGCGGTCGTAATTCTCTCGAGGGAAAAAGTTAGAGCCCCAACCCTTGAATCATGTAGAATAAGCCGAACCAACCCCTGGAAAATAAACTAACAAAAGAAAAACAAAAGGCGAAAAAACCAAAAACCCCGCATAAGGTTGAGGTCGGGAGACTGGCATGCTTACCTAAGAGAATTAGAAGTAGATGCGGTGAAACAGTGTTTACCTCTCTGATGAGGACAGAACTAATTCTCCGTGCGTGTGTGTGTGTGTGTGTGTGTGTGCGCACGCGCGCGCCCGCCTGTATGAAAGACAGAGAGGCTTTCATTGGCACCGGCGGTGGTTGTGGGTGGGTACTGAAAGAAGGCTTGATTCCCTTGGATAGGAGAGTGGGCCTAGAACAGTGAAACGCTTTTCCACAGCCACAATGACAATTTGTTTTTGTAGAAAGTCATCATTAAACTCCGATGTGGGCTGCACGCAGCATTGCTACCTTGGAATTTTGTAGAGGCCACCTGGCAGGCCCCGCAAGCTCAGCTCCCACTGCTGGAGCCCGAGCTGTCGTCACTTCCGGCCCCTTCCCTCCAGGAGCTTCCTGTCTGGGCTCCCAGCCTCCTGGGTTTCCTCTCTTCCCCTTTCCATTCCACAGCCAGTGGGGCCACGTCTTTCCTCAGCTCCCAGGCTTAGCATCCAAAGTCATTCACAGATGACTTTTTATCTCCCATACTCGGGTGGTTCCTGAACCACCTTCCATTGCCTGCTCCTGGCTCCAGCCACGCTAGTCTGTCCGGTGTTTCCTGTCATGCCCAGTACCTTCCCGTCTCCATTCAGGCCACTTCTCTGTCTCAGAATACTCTCACCTGCATAAATCAAAGGCCCGTCCCCATCCGCCCGGGTGGCTCAGTCGGTTGAGCCTCCGACTCTTGATTTCGGCTCGGGTCATCATCTCACGGTTCATGGGATCGAACCCCCACGTCGGGCTCCACACTAATCCTTTAGAGCCTGCCTGGGATTCTCTTTCTCCCTCTCTCTTTCAGCCCCTCCCCTGCTCGTGCTCTCTCTCTCTCTCTCTCTCTCTCTCTCTCTCTCCCTCTCTCAAGATAAATGAATAAACTGTTTTAAGAAAAGATACAACAGAAATCCCAGCACCTCACAAAGACTTATCAGACCCCTGCTGGAAATGCACCTCTCCCATACCTTTTTTAAATTTTATGAATAAATGCAAATATGAGCTTGAAGACCCGATCGTTGAATTCATCACACTCCTCAGACAGAGCGTGCTGTCATCCTGGATGTGTATGAGGCCCCTCTTAATTTTCCGCCATCATCTCAGTCTGCTCATCCTACCCCTGACCCCCCAGCCTAATGCAGTGTTACTAGCTAGTGTTACTCTGTGAGTGTGTTCGGCTCACGTAAGTGGTAATGTGCTGTAAATGTCCGCTCTTTTCCTTGTGTTTCACACTGAATTCTTAGGGCCTTCCCATGCTCCTGGGCACACATGTCCTTTGTCACTTCTCAGTGCTGCCGAGAATCCCATAGTGTGTGTTCCCTGAGCAAAGGACAGCCAAGATTGCCTTCGCCTCCCCCCGGGGGCAACCACTACCACCATAGCCGTCCTCGAGATGTGTCCATTTATGGAACTCTCCAGTAAGTTCTCTGAGGTATGTCCCAGGAGGTTTCGTGGGGTCATAAAACATAAATTAATTTCAGTAAATATTGCAGATTGTTTTCAGAATTGCTGTGAATGTGACCATCCGCCCAGAGCGGGTGAGAGTTCTCCTCCCCGGGTGTCCTTGCCAGCACTTACTGTTACCCGCCTTTCTAGTTTTTGCCATTTGACCGTATAAAGTACTGTCACTAATGGAACATTTTCCTGAGTTTCTGACTTGTTTTTTGTGTATCCTAACTATGGATCACTTGTTTTTCTTAGCCACTCAAGTATCTTCTCCCCACCTGTATCCATTAACTGTGTATAGTGACCTTTATTGAGATAATCTATAGTTCTATAGTGAAACACATACACTTTTGTGGTCCCACATTTGGGGGATCTGGTTTAAGAAGTCTTTGTCTGGCTCTAGTCCACAGATACCATTCTGTGTTTTCTTTTATGAAAACCTTCATGGTTTTTTTTCTCATGTTTCAGGTCTTTAATCTGTCCCATGACACTCTGTGTACCTGTGTCCACGTGGACGCCAGCCCTTCCCTCCCTCTCAGCGGGAGAGGGGTCGCCCCTGTGCAGACTCAGGCCTTTGCACACCGAGTTCCGTGCCCCGTCCCGTCCCTCCTCCCCAGTGAGCTCCCCTCTCTCGTAAGCTCTTTCTCCCCTCGGCACCCAAACGGGCTTACGTGTCTCCTGCCACCAGGTGAAAAAGTTGCACCCCCTCCACTCCCGCCTCTTCGTCCTCAGGCTGCTTGTCTCCTAGCCCCACATAGGGTCACCCTGGCACGGAGCTGGCTTGCCTCTGCCCTCCCAGAGGCCTCAGCGATCGCCACTGGAACTTTGCAACTGCCCTTCTGATTTTTTTGTTTGTTTGTTTAATGCTTCATGACCGTCTTCTCGCCTCTTTTGTCTCCTTCTTATCTCTCAACTCCCAGATCTCTTTATCCTCCACATAATCCAAGGTTTTATTCTCACTTGCCCTGAGGGACTTCACCGGAACCTGTGGTTTTCACAGCCACTTTGGGGATGATGTTGGTGCTTGGCATCCCTGGAGCTCTGGATCCATATGTCGCACAGCCAACATAGCATCTCCCCATCGCCGCCGCTGATACCTCCCAAGCGCCAAAAATTTAAAATATGCCAAGCTGATCTACGTATCCTCTGCTGATTCATTGCCTTTTAAATGACACCACCAGTGTCCTCGGATAGACTGCTGCGAATTTTTCTGGGCGGCCTTTGAAATCCAAGGAGTTAACTTGATTATCATGTAGCAATTGAATTTACTGCCTCTGTTTTCTCTCTTTCCCCAAACCTTTTCCCACTCCCGTCTTCCTGTACTCACAATTCAGCCAGTTAGCACAGCCAGAAATCGACAAATGTCCCAGACTCTTCCTTTGCCAAGTACATATTTAACCTCTCGAAAGATTGGCCCTGTCTGTCCCTTCCTCTCCGTCAAAGTGGCCTCCGCTGTGACTTCCTTACTGGCCTCCCTGCTTCCAGTCTCCTCTCACTTGATGCTTCTCGAACCTAAGCGTGCCGCAGATTGCCTGCAGAGTTGATTAGTCACAGAGCGTGGGCCACCGCCCCAGAGCTTCTGATCCGGTAAATCTTGAGTAGAGCCTGAGAATTTGCCTTCCCCACCCGTTCCCCGGTGATGCTGGGGCTGCTGGTCAGGACGGCACTTTGAGAACCACGACTTCACTCCCTCTGCCATCCATCCACTGGCTCATTCAGCAAGTAGTTATCGAGCACCAGGGCTGGGCACCGATCCCAGTGCTGGAATTCAGCAGAGAACAAAACAAAGTCACTCATGGGAATGGAGATGGGGGCAGGCAACGAACAGGTTAATGGGTGTAACACGATGGCCAGAGTGATAAATGCTGAGGAAAAGAGCAAGGACGTTGAAGGGATAAAAGAACAGTGACGGAGGTCTGTGACTGACCACCCTGAACGCGCCGGATCTCATCTGATCTCGGAGGCTAAGCAGGGGCAGGCCTGGTTAGTACCTGGATGGGAGAAGAGTGGTGCTGGGGAAGAGTGGTTTGGGAAGGCTTCCTGCCGAGGCAGCATTTCAACAGGTCCCTGAAGGAGAGAGTTTCAAACAGTTAACTACGGGTTCTTCTAAAATTAATCCTCCCGAAACACTGTCCTGACTGTGCCACTCGCCCGACCAAAGAAAGACGGCCACGTCTGGCTGGCATTCTGGGCCCTCCGGCGAACTGTGTCGCTCCGCTCCCCCTCATCCGTTGCGCACCCACGCTGACCAGACCCCTCTACTGGCCTTTCGCTTTCCCGCTGTATAAGGGCGGTCGCTGTGCGGTTCTTTCCCCAGAACACCCTGCCCCTCGTTTGCCTCGTGTCCAGATCCAGTAACTTGCTCCAGATTTGCTTCAGGGGCCCCTCCTCCATGCCCCTGTCCGCAGTTCTTCCACTCAACAGGTGGCCTCTCCCTCCTCCCTGCAAGAACATTTATCCCCAGAAGTGTTCTATCGCTTCAGGACGTACTTCCCTTGTATATTCCTTGCCTGTCTCGATTCCATATTCCGGGGAGGGTGCAGTAGACGTTGGTCGAATGATGGGCAAAAAGAAAGCATTTCTCTTGCTCCTTGACTTCTCCCAAGAGGCAGATCTCTGGTGTGTCCAAAACGCTGGTGGCTTTAGCCAGCGTTAAAGGAGAAAGTAAGAGGCCACGGCCCAAATGGAGTCTTGAGATCATCTCTGGGTTTCTCGATCTGTCCCAGCTTCCTCGGTGTGCCATTACCAAGGTAATTGAGTTAGAAGTAGCATTTCCTTCATGTTCCTTCGGGTTCACACGCGTTCCTCACCCAAAGGGAGGGCGATTAATTGACTTCTTTTATCTTCCATTCAAATGAGGCTTTCATGTGAATCACCCTCCAGCCGCCCCCCCCACCAACCCAGCCCTCCTAATCTCCCCTCGTTTGTTGGGGGCCGGATGTAAAAAGGATAGCCCCTCAAACTCCGCGGAGCCCCGCCACGTCACCAGGCTCCCCTCTTCCCACTTTCCCTCCAAACGACTTGGACCCGGCATGACAACAGCTCAAGTGGGGAATTGTCACAGGGGGGGCAAGGCAGATCCAACCGGAAGCTGCACCAGCCGCTGAACTCGCCACACACCGCCAGATGGTCTGGTACAGCAACAGCCTTTCGGAATTAATAACTCTCCCTCCAGAGGGCCAGCTTCATTCAGGAACCGTTTCACATTTTCCAGCTAAGTGTGTTTTTCTCCCATCGCGTTTTCTGGCCGCTCTGTTCTGGGCAGACCGCGGGGCCCGCTCACGCCGGCAAGAGAGATGTCTCTTGCTCCCTCCACCTTTCTTTGCCTTTGGCTTCTGACAGTGCAGCTTTTAATCTAGAAATTATGGTAACTTGTATGTGCATTTTGAGAGTATATCATTGCTGCATTTAATTAACGGTTATTAGCGTTAGCTTACTGTGCTGTATTCTGTCACAAATCATCACGTTTCCCAGAGCAGTTATAGCAATTAAGAACTCCATCACACCTTCTGTATAGTCATTTGGTACTTTTCCAGGTCTTTTCAAAACTGGAAATTACTAATCAAATCATTTCTGCTCTGTGCCTCAGTATCGTTTATTCCATTCCTAATGATGTGCGACTTTTTTTTCTTTGGCCGTTAACAGAGGCATCCTTGCGTCTAACCCATTTCACACCACCGTCATGCTTTAGCGAGGCGATAATGAACTTGCAGAAGGAGATGCAGGCCTCGGTTCCCTTTTTCAGAGCAGTTGTCTTTCCTCTCCTGCTGTTGGGTGATTGGATTTTGAAACTGTAAAATGCATCGACAGACCTACAAACCTGCCTTGCCAGGGCCACAGCCATCACAGTTTACCTTCAATTCAGAGCTCAGTGCGACTCCTGCCCGATCAATTTGTCACCCCTCTAAATGGAAACTAATTACTTCCCAGGGAAAGATTGCAGGCAAATACCAGCCTTGGAGCAGCAGCCCCTTGCGGTGAGGTGAAGGCACGGGCCACGGGGTTGCACCAAGGGGGCCGTTGCCCTCTCTGCCTGCATAACGTCGGGGAGGATCTTTATTGTTGACGGCAGCCGTGAGCTTGCCGTCACACCCACCGAGGCCAGCCGTCGAGAGCACGTCTCGCTAAACAGGTCACCTGGATGGTCCCGAGTCAAACGTCAGGGGCCACTGCGCTGCCGGGTTTCAACAGAGACACCCTGGCAGGCCTTCGATGGTGTTTAGAGGAAGACGAGCCAGGCTGCTGGCAGCGCGGCCCATTGCCTCCGGCCCCCCGGGGGACTGTCTTTCTCCCCCGGCCCAAGAACACCGCCCTGGAAGCAACCCCGGATCGGCTGAATCGCTGCCATCCGCACAGCATCAAACAGGCCGTGCCGCTGACAGCTGCAGGCACGGTTGACTTAGAGGCGCTGCCAGGAGATCCAGGCCTCGCCAGGCTGCCGCCCGAGGCCTGCGGGCGCGCGAAGGCCCTGGCTCGGGGTGGCGGGGCTGGGGCTGGGGCCGGGCCAGGCCAGCCCGCTCAGAGGCTGTTGAACAATCTGATCGGAGGAGGCCTTGCCAGTTCCCCACCTTTGCCCATTTTGGAGGCCGTCTGCTCGGGCCGTGTTGAGCGGTCAGGCCGGCCGAGCAGTTTGGGGCTCGGGGCCGCACCCGCCTCCTCGGCGTCTGGGCTGAGCTGCGGGGTCTGCAGCCTGGCCCCGGCGTTGCCCGTTCTCGGACGTTCTCCCGGGAGAGGTCACACAAGACCCAGGAGAGGTTTGTTTGCTTCAGCAGCCGACTGGGAGCGTTGGCCGGGGGTTCCGTGCTGGGGAACGTGTCCGCGTCCCCGAGCTTATGTAGAGGAGACCCCGGACCCCAATTATGACCCATCCCAAAGCTCCTTTCCACTTCAGGCCACACTACTCTCATCCTTAACACATAACAGGGAAGCCGTCGAAGCTCCAGACGGCCGTGTGGGCCGTCTGAACTGGAGGAGGCCCCCAGATTTCTCCAGGCTTTGGCGCGCCTCTTCCTGCCTCCATGGACTATGCTTGGACAAGATGACCTCAAAAGGCCTTTCCAGCTCCCCATGCCTACGTCCGTGCTTACGTGTGCTTTGAAATACAATAAAAACCCAGGAAAGTAGTTCCCCCAGCTCGGTCGGCTCTGCCTTTAAGTGGGAAAGAGCAGTGGCTCCTTGCAAATGCTTTGTGGTATCTTTTCCCTTACTCTGTGCAAACTCAGGACAAGGCATCTGGGGTCACCCCGTGTCTCTTCCGCTCCCTGCCGTGTTTTCAGGGGCTCGCCCTTCAGTAAGCAGGCAGGGAGCACGAACCGGGAAAGAAACGCATTTCCTCCATTATGCCTATCTCTTAACTACCTCTTAATCCCTCTCCCACCTGCCCACCTGCCCCCTCTTCCCCCGCGCTCCCCATTCCCTGCTGTTTGCACACGGGGAGATCAGGTGACACAGGAGATCTCAGGACTGTGCCGCATACATGTGGAATGCACAGAAGTCGGGATTTTGAGAATCCATTGTACTCAATAGTTTTGCTGCAGTTGAAGCCATTCACCTACCAACAGTCACCATTCAAGAATTGCCACCCCCGGTGGAGCGTCAGGAGACTCTAAGTGGCTGAACAATGATCACATGTGTATTGAGCATCGATGAACCTGGGCAGGTACTTGTACTTAGCCTTTCTTGGTCTCCCGTGTGCTCACTTATGTTATGGCAATAACTGTAGTACCTACCTCCTCTAGGGCTCTGGGGAGATTTCAATGAAATAAAACGCACGAAGCACATAGAGTGGTTCCCGCTCTGTCCTAAGCCCGGGGCGAATGTGAGTTGCTGTTGTTTCGGTTGGGGTCATCGTAATTAATCTCACCAAGTGACCTCAGTTTCCTGCACTCCGTGAGGCCACCAGCTCACGGTGTCACCTTCACCGAGGCATTCCGCCTCCGCAGACCTCAGGTTCCTCACCTGCAGCAGGAGAGAGAGGGGATTGCGCTGAGCTTTCTGGTTTGACGGTCCTGAAGGGCCTGTCTATGTGTGTCCCACTGGGAGTTTTGTGATCCTGAACAGAATTTATATACCTCAGGCCATAAAGCACGAGCACGGAAGTGTTCGACGGAGATACAACACACAAACTAGGGAGCCGTTGAAAGGAATGGAAGGAACGTTTGGAAAGAATCCATACATAGGACAGGGTGCTAGAATGAGCTTCTTAAGATAATCCCACTGAATGAAGGATGAGGGGACCTCTGTCGAGGAATTTAGAGAGTTTAGATCTGTTTTGAAATTAGGGAGGTAGCTTTTCCTGTTGCTACATCGCCGATCACGAATGTGTCAGCTTGAGTTTACGGCGATGGCGAAGTGCGACTGAGATAAGTAAACATTGGTTGCACAGAAACACAATGGTGGTCTCTGGGGTCACGGGACCCGGCCAGTGTGGCGTTTAGTCTAAGAGTGTCCCCAGGGGGATTGTGTGTGTCGTCGGAGATGATCTGTGTGCAGCATTTCCCATAGCTTAACCACATGCCTCAACCGTGTGGTACCTGGCATGTTGACAATCAGGAACTTTCCAGGTACAAGTAACAGAAGTAAAATGGCTTAAACCGCAGGGGAATTACTGTTCACAACATGCTGGTTAATTCAGCTGGGTAAGTAAATTGGGGCACTAGACTGGCTACTGTCCTCTGAGCTTCATGATTTCCAGATGACCCTGAAGGTGCCAGTCACCATTTCCTCAAGAAGCCACACTCACAGACAGGAGGCAAGGGGAGGGTGTGTTTCCTCATAGATCTCTGTCTTTTTATGAGGAAGAAATCATTTGCCAGAAGCCCCACAGCAAACTTCCCCTCAGGTCTCATTGACCAGACCTGGGTCCTATTCCTGAGGCAATCACTGGCAAGGGCTAATAGGATTTCCAAGGTTGGTCTGGGCCCCTGTAACGGGGGAGGCTACCCAGTGCCATCCAGAACTCAGATGAAGTTGGGGATCCTTGAACTCAAAAGCATTTGACCGGGGCAACCAACAGGGTCTGCCTGGGACTTCAGGGGTCACTGATTCTGACCAACCACTTTGTAGATTAGGAATGGACAAGATGTTGGACCTCTGTGAGCCTCAAAGGATGTGAAACGATTAGTAACAGACGTACAGCTAGAACCTCTTTCTTCTTACTGCCATCCCCGCTCCTAGTTCCTTCTGGCATTACTTTCCGTTTCAAATGCTTCACTTCAAACACGTAACGATCACACATTTCAGCCAATACCATCACCACTAACAACCGTGACCAAGAATGTTGTTTAGAAGTAAGAACCATTCAGGGGCGCCTGGGTGGCTCAGTCAGTTGAGCGTCCGACTTCGGCTCAGGTCATGATCTCGCGGTCCGTGGGTTCGAGCCCCGTGTCGGGCTCTGTGCTACCAGCTCGGAGCCTGGAGCCTGCTTCAGATTCTGTGTCTCCCTCTGTCTCCGCCCCTCCCCTGCTCATTCCCTTTCTCTCTCTCTCTCTCTCTCTCTCTCTCTCTCTCTCTCTCTCTGTGCTCTCTCTCTCAAAAATAAATAATAAAGATTTTTTAAAAATTTAGAAGTAAGAACCATTCACATTCACGTCTAGATGCTTCTTTCTGGCTTCTGTGACCATCAAACATCAATTGTGTCAGATACATCTACATGCAGAGCAAACATACACTTGGAAGTCCTGCCCTCAAGAAGTCTTCAGTCTAGATGAGAAGACTTTCTGTACCCCTGACAGTTACACATAAATTAATAGTGCCAGCTAAGGTGACCTGTGTTCAAATCAGGGGAAGAAGGGATCACGGTGGGTATATGGCTGAGGACGGGGGAGAGGAGTTCAGTTACCAGAGAGGGGGGAGGAGGAAGCTTACATGGTCTGATGAAATTGATGGTGATGGTAACGATCACAACACTTACTGGGCACTTACTGTTTCTAAGACAAAGCTCTAAGCTCTTTACATGTTTTAGCTTATTTTGTCCTCACAAAAGCCCTCGAGTTGGAGTTTATTACATACATACAAGGATGTACAGTAATCTTTATACATAAGGATAATGAGATACGGAGAGATAACTAACCAAGGTCATACAGTCAGTAAGCAGTAAAGCTGGACCCAGGGAGCATGGCTCACAAACTCCACTTATGCTCAGCCTGGCTTCATGCAAGCAAACTCACGAAATAGGAAAGTTCACGGCTTTCTGAGGGGACTTCTATATGTTGATTTAGCTGAAGGGAGGATTTATGTAGCAAGATGTCACGGGAGATGAGGTAGGCAAAGTTTTCACTACAGCCAGAAGTGCCTAGAACTTGGTCTGGCCATCTGGATCCCACAAAACACTGACGAACACACCTGTACTCACAAAGGACACCAGCCGTATTGATGAATATGGCTTCTCCCTCATACTTTTTCCTTCCATTTTGGAAGTAAGGGATGTTTATGTGTATCCGTAAGCAGGGAAGACGTCGCCGGATTATTATGATCGTATAATACCTCACACGAGCCATCATAATTGCACATTGCCCTGATCCCATGTGTATTACTGTGATCAGATGTATATGGGGAAACTTTCAGCGCCCATTTATTTATGATTGACTAAGTGGTGGTTGACTGCCTTCTGCATATCTCCTGGTGTTTCTCTAAGTAGGATTCAACCCAGGATAATGGTAACAGCACGCTCATCTCTTGAGATGAAAGCTGCAAGTCTTTAGTTACTCTGCGGTGTGTGTTTTGTACTACATGGAACGAAGCCGAGCACAGTACTCTGCCTTTGTTTGGGTTTTGTTTTCGTTTTAGAGCTGAACGACTGACACCACTTAAGATATGAAGATGGAATTTACTTGTCAGAGGGAAAAAGATTGATAGTATCTAAACCCAAGGAGTTAATGAAAATAAGGTCTTAGATGATCACTTCCGCTAATGATTGAGTACCCAAGTTAATATGAAAGACCACACCAGGAGAGATAGCCCCAAGACACCCCTAATTAGAAAATGAGCCAAGTTACAGAAAACCAGAGTGGCCCCGAATTTGAAGAATGGTTTTATAGGTGCTTTATGTATTACGGTAGCCTGAAGATGGTCTCTAGCCTACTCTTAAATATTGAGATCTTTTTTGACTCTTGACTGTGGGAGAGTATTTTGCTGGTTGGTTGGATATATCTGGCCTGAGACCCAGATTCCTTTCTCTAGTGTAGACACCCTTTCTTAGTATAGTTTATGTAACAACCTTCCCCTCTTACCTAAACAAAATGTTTAAAAGTCTAAAACCAACATTATCTCTCATGCTCTTTCCTCCTCAGAAATCTAACCGCTAAGTATATTTCAAATGGCTTCTGACAAATGCTTCACTCTGGATACCTGGTTTCCAACACTGATTCCATTACTTAAGTCTGTGCACTTGGATGAAATACATTAACCTCCTTGATTCTCAGGCCCGTCTGGACTTCCCTCCTGCCAGGTGCCCTCCCACCATTGCCGATTCAAATCCTATCCCTCTCTCAAGGCCCAGTTCAAATGCAACTTCCTGAAGCTCTCTTTGGTATGACTGCCTCTTCACTTCCCCCAATAATCCATCCACAGAATTTCCTGTCCTCTTGAAGTGCGTGCTCCTTGAGAGCCAGGGTTGTATCTGGTATCTTTGGTTGTCTTTGTATTCCAGAATGCTTGCCCTCAGCAGGTATTCACCTGTTGAGAGGACGAATAAATCAATCACTCCTCAGATCACAGATTGTATTTGTTTTTTAAAATCACCAGTTTAGATCAGTGCTTCTCAACCACGGTGCTGGTCCCACTGGGGCACTACAATCAGTTGTTGTGTGTGTTATAGTAATTGGCTATCAATGGATTGTTAGGGCTTGGAAATTTGCAAACTATTTACTGTTTTTAGAAATTAGAATGGTTCCCTTCGGTGATATCCTTTAATGATGATAATAATAATGGCATCCTTCAGTGTGAATACTTCAATATGACTTTCTCCCTTGCACTGTGATTTGTTTCTTGAATTGAAGAGAAAGAGTGGAATGAGAGTCAGGACCCAGGAAATTATATGTAATCCACAGCCTATCTTTTCTGTGCCACAGCCCATAATAAGCTAGAAATTATTGTTAATGGTTATAGAACTATGGAATTACTGTACTGCTTCCTTACTCTGCAAGATGCGGGGGCATTGTCAGAATGAACATTATCTGTCAATTTAGGAAAAGAATAACCATTATTTTAAACCAGGGTCAGCAAACATTTTCTGTAAAGGGCTAGACAGTAAATATTTGGGGCTGTGAGGGCCATGAAGTCTTTCAGGAACTACCCAACCCTGCTGGTGCCTCACAAAAGCGGCCATATTTAAGCCATATGTATTTAAGACAATACATACATTATTGGACATTGCTGTGTTCCAATAAAACTTTATTTACAAAAGCAGGTATTGGGCAAGATTTGGCCCCCAGGTCTGTTCAAAGCCGTAGAGCACACGTAGGAGTGTAAATGATACCAGTCACTTCTTAAAAACTGTAGTGATCACATTCATTCGCCTCCCTTGATAATAGCTGCAGAGTTCCTGCAAAGCAAGAAAAACTATGGGATGGTGAACTTGTTTACTTATTTGCAAGAATATGCAGTATCCTGGATCTCAGGGTTGATAGTCCCTAGACTCTCTCAGCATAAGAAATAAGACTAAATTCTGTTCGTGGTTTAAAGACAGCCACGGAGGCCAGTTCATTAAAGAAAGGTGAAATGGCACGATAAAGTACCTCATCTGCCAGGAAGGTGGCTTTTCTGGTATGATCCGTGTCACATTATTTTCTGTCTTGGTAGTTTCTCTCAGTGGGATGTTCCAGGCTCGACCTCCCTGTTTGGCATTTTTGCTGATAATTACTTGAAAAATCGTCACTGCTCTTTTCAAATTACCACATGGAGCAGTAGGCCTTGCTTCTTCACAGTCAAAGGCCAATAAATGCAGCCACGTGAAATAAACTTTTAAAACAGGGCCTCAGTTGCACCGCACGTTAACTTGAAATAATTAGTCCCTGGAGTTTGGACACCCACGATGTAGGTCTTAGGACTCAGATTGAAAAGTGAGTCTGTCACGGTCTGCGGTGGAAAACTGTCACAACAGCAGGGTCCCGTGCACTGGGGACATCCCACGCGGTAAGATTATTCTGGCAATGCCTGAAGGTCGGGCCCCTGCCCACTTTCTTGGCTTGTCTGCCGTCTCAGAGCCAAGGGCCGGTCAGCCCTCTTAAAACTCAGGCCCTCTCCAGGGCTCACTGGGCTCTGCAGACATTACTGTCCTGTCCCTGGCCAGGACCATGTCATGCTCCCGAGGCTCTTCTGAGTCACTTGCCAAGTCTCTGAACGGTCAATCCGCCCCAGGTCAGGGAGACTCAAGAAGGGAGCCTGGCGCCCCACATTTTTATCATGTCCCAGCCGTCTCGTCTCACAGTGACACCGGTTGAACAACTGGCATCTCAATCGGCCCCTTGAACCAACTAGGACTAGGGCCCTGTCACTGGAGCAAGTTACCGAAAAAAACAACTAAATGTGGCTCAAAAAAAAAAAAAAAAAAGATCCTCATCTCCCATCACAAGCCTATTAGAGGCTCAGTGTTGTCACAGAGGAATTGGGCACTCTCCACCCTGCCATCTTGATATTTTGGGAATGACTTCCTTCACAGATGCAAGATGGCTGCTGAAATTCCAAGCAGAATGTCACATCCTCATGTGGCACCATGCCATGCAGGAAGGAAGGTGAGGGAGATAAAAATAGGGGTTCTTCTTTATGCTCTCCGCCTTAGCAGGGCAATGTTCCCAAAGCGTCCAGTGGTCTCCTTTCAGAGTTTACTAGCTACAACAGCATGACTTCTAGCGCCGGGGAATGAGATGGCCTCGATTGGCTTAGACCAGTCATAGTCTCCCTGGTGCTGGACACGTGCCATAATTAGGGTTCTATTGACAGAGAAGAAAGGAGAATGGCTATTGGGTAAGCAGCCAGTCGTGTCTTCCGTACCTGACCTAACCCCCCCTCCCCCAGTCGGTGGCTAGAGCACCTTTTGCTTTGACCCACAAATTAAAGCTTTGCCAAGAGTCTAGCGTCTATGGATAGTTCTCTGGAATTATTGCCAGCAGTCTTTCCTGATCATTAGCAGACATCTGGATTCCCCCATCAGTGCTTTTCCTACCTGGCAGGACTTCCAGATGCCGACTAGGATCTGAGCTTGCTGAATCTTTTGGATACTATGTCTTATCCGCCTGGCTGACTCTTTTTTGGTCCTCTGCACCTCGATCTAGCCTTCTGGGGTGTAGATAAGCCACTTTGGGATCCTTGATGCATTTTACAAAGTAATTTCATTTTTCATAGTAAAAATCATACAGTGTCTGCATTGTTTCCATTGGGGCACAAAATACATGATTTGGTTATTATTTTAAGACTATTTTAAATAATAGATGAAACTTTGAAAATTCAAATAAGTTTAAGGGGTTCTCCTCTGCCAATTCTGATTTCATGGCATAGTTTAAAAGGTCAGTTCTGTGATTTAAACTACCGGCTCTTGGTTTTTTGGATTTTTTTTTTTTTTTGATATTACACACATAAGGTGGTAAGAAGTTGTTTAAGAACTATAAGACTCGATTTCATCTGTGAGAGACCCACTAGAACTAACTCTTAAATACTCTGTAGTTTCAGAGAGATCGGTAGTTTGCAAAGCACTTTCATACCTAGTTTTCTAACCACTTTCCAGAGCTGTTCTCCTCATTTTTACAGGTGAAGAGATAAGGTCGTAAGAACCAAGGCGGCGTGGGCCGGTCCTAGCGTTTTTCACGTAGCTGGTACTGGGCTGGTCCTTCTGAGCCCACTTCTGAGGCACTTTCCTCTTTCTGCCTTGGAAGTTCCATGGCCATGTGCAGGAGAGTTAAAGAAGGTCATTCGTGTCCGTGGATGGCCCGGCCATGCTATCTGCTCATTTCAACCTCTGCTACTCTGCCCAAACTTCTTCAGAAATTTCCTTTCCTTCCTTGGTGCAGTTTTCACTAAGAAATAGCAAATGCAAACCAGGCAGGGATCACAGGTTCAGCTCTAAGTGCCCAAGAACTCAAAATAGCAGTGGCTTCAAAAAAGAGTTTCATATGTAAAAGTCTAGACATAAGCAGTGCAGACCCCTCTTCCTCAGAACCCTCTGGGACTCAGTCTTCCGAGGGCCCTCTTTTCATAGCTCAAGATGGACCTTCAGCCAGACATCAACTTAACAAGCAGCAAGACAGGTGTAGGGGGAACGGACAAAGGAGGAAGAGGGCTAGGGTCAAGGATCAAGAGTCAGATTCCTAGAAGCTGCTGGAATTCTACCACGGGGCCTCTCCTAGCTTCAAGGAAGACTGGGAAATGTGTTTCTATTTTGGACTACTACATCAGATTAAAATTCTAGTGCTGTGGCAGAAAAGGAGGCTAGGCAATAGGAGGCCACAATGAGAGCTTGTAGTAAGTGTGGAAAGCAAGCAAAAAAAAGTGGCCTGAATTGACATTAGGACACCACGATGACTATTGTTGGTATCCTTTGTGAAAGAGATCTGAGACTACGGTTCATCTGCTCATTAATTCAACAGGTATTTATTAAATACGCAGTATGTATCAGTCGCTGCTGTAGATACTGAGGATATAATTGGGGAGAAATATGATAGCAAAGGAAGGAGGGGTTGCTCTTTGAATGGTCAAGGAGGGATTCTCTCAGGGATGACAGCTGAACCGCTGAAAGATGTGGAGGAGGGAGCTAATGGAAGATTGGGAGTGAAAAATGTTCTAGGCAGAGGGAACAGCGGACAAAAAGGCCCCAAAGCACAAATACATTTGATGTGTTCGAGATCTATGGATCTGTGCAGAGGCAGAGGCTATGGCTGGAACAGCATGAGCCAAGGGAGCATGGTCAAAGGCAAAGTCGTAAAGGTAGCCAAGGGTAGACCCCATAGGGCCTGACAGACCATAGGAAGGAGGTTGGGATTCATTCTCATTGTTATGGGATGTTGTCAGATGGCTTTGACCAGGGCACGTCCTGGTTATGTTTGGCTATACCAATCAGTGGGCAGCCCAATGTCACAGTAATGTCTTAGGTCCTTACTTCTCTGGGGTATCTGACCATGCCTTCCAGCCAGTGACCTTGCTTTGTTCTTGCATTGAAACGAGTTATAATCTACCTTGATCCTACACCATAGGAAGACTCTGCTCTGACATAGCATCGCAGTTGAGAAACATCCCCCACCCATGCTGCAAGACCCAGATTTCAACCACGTCCCATAAGCAGGTGTATCATTCATGCCGGAACTAAGTCATATCCGTCTTTAAAATCCCAGAAAGATCCCAGGAACGCTCTTAGGGACGACGAACATCGCGACCGAATGCCAACTTCTGCCAATTACTGTTCTCTCAGACTCCTCAGGTGTTTAACCCCGCTGATGGTTTCTCTGTGGCTTTCTGATGGCATTCTGCGGTTTGCCCAAATGTCCCTTCTGGTTTTCTAATGTCAGGACAAAGCCCAAGGATGAGCAGGATGTGGTCGCCAGTCGGCATTCATTGCGGACGTCCTCGGCGTGTGTGGGCCGACGTTCACCCACAGCCCTGCCGTCCGCCTCCCCAGCTTTGCGTGCAAGGACACATTAGACAGGAAGATTCTACTGAGATCGTGTACCGCTGGAATCAGCTGATTTTTCCCAAAGAGGCGGGGGGGGGGGGGGGGGGGGGGGGGGGGTGGTGGAGGAGAGGGGGGGGGGGGGGCCCGGGGGGGGGAAAAACACAACTTTTGTTAAGAAGGGAAATGTAGTGGA